>NC_137795.1:36274572-36879572 GCF_963383645.1 Muscardinus avellanarius | reverse complement strand
ATTTTCCTACATATGGACTGCCAAATTTCCCAAAAGCATTTGCTTAAAAGGCTATTCTTTTTCCTGTGTATGGCTTTGGCACCTTTATCAAAGATCAACTCCTTACAGAAATGGGACTTTGTTTCTGAGTCTTCTATTCTGTTCCATTGGTCTTTGTGTCTGTTTTTGTGCCAACACTATGCTGTTTTTATTACTATCACTTTGTAGTATAGTTTGAAGTCAAATATTGTGATGCTTCTGGCATGGTTCTTATTGCTGAGAATTGCCTTGCCTATTCTGAGTATTTTGCTTTTCCATATGAATTTAATTGATTAGTTAATTAATTAATTTATTTATTTTTGTAGTATTGGAGATTGAACCCAGAGATATTCTACCTTCAAGCTAAACCCCAGTCTGATTTTATCTTTTATTTGGAAATAGGGTCTCACTAGGTTAATGAGAATCTCACTACTTACCAAACCTGTCCTTGAATATGTATTTCCTGTCTCAGCTTTCTAAGTGAGATTACAGGCATATACTACCATGCCCAGCCCCAGATAAATTTTATTACTGATTTCTCTAGGTCTATGAAAAATGATTATGGCTTTTTGATATAGTGTTGAATGTTTAGATAGCTTTTAATAGGATGACAATTTTGATATTTTTATCCATCTATCCAAGAGCATGGAAGGTCTTTCCATCTTTTAAAATTTTCCCCAATTTCTTTCTTTAGTGATTTATAATTTTTATTATAGAATTATTCATCTTCTTGGTTAAATTTATTCTTAATTATTTTACCTTTTTTAACGTTTTATGTGAATGAAATGTTTTTCTGTATTTCTTTTTCAGTGGATTCATGTAAAGGAAAGTTATTGATTTTTGTAGGTTGATTTTTTTCTTATTCTGCTACTTTGCTAAAACTATCACTTCTTGAGTCTTCTTGATGAATTTATTTCTCTTCTAAGTAAAGTATCATGTCATCTGCAAACAAAGATAGTTTCAGTTCTTCTTTCCCTATTTGTATTTTCTTTGATTCCTTTTCCCCATCTTATTGGCGAGACTAGAGTTTTGAGTACTATGTTGAATAAGAGTGGTGAATGAATTAATGAATGGAATAGCACAGCAAAGGAAACCATCAAGATTCTACAGAGAGGGCCTACAGAATAGGAGAAGATCTTTACCATCCATCCATCTAACAAAGATCTAATACCTAGAATATATAAAGAGCTTAAAAAACTTAACACTAAAAAAAAAAATAACCAAGTTTAAAAATGGGCAACTGAACTGAATAGACATTTTTCAAAAGAAAAAAATTCAGCTGTGCCTGGTGGCACACACTTGTAATCCCAGCATTTGGGAGTGGAGACCAGGGGATTGCTGTTTGCAGACAGCCTCAGCTACTTGGAGAACACCTTTGCTACTCTCAGTGAGACCCTGTTTCAAAAACAAAAAGACTAAAAACCAGTACTGAGGGTATAGCTTGGAGGTACACTGCTCCTGGGTTCCATCCCTAATGCAAAAAAAAAAAAAAAAAAAAAAAAGCCGACAAAGATATGAAAAAACCTTTCATCAACTTAAGTAATCAGGAAACTACACTGAGATTCCATTTCACTTCAGTGAAGATGGCAATCATGAAGAACACAAAAAATAATAAATACTGGTGAGGATTTGGGGAAATAGGAACCCTATTATACTGTTGATGGGACTGCAAACTAGTACAGCCACTTTGGAAATCAATGTGGAAGTTTCTCAGAGGATTGGCAATAGAACTACCATATAGCCAATGATCCAGTAACAGTGCTCCTGGGCATCTTTCCAAATGAAATGAAATCAGAATATAATAATTATACTTGCATATCCATGTTCATAACAGCCCAATATACAAAAGTCAAATTATGGAAGCAACCTAGGTGCCCAGAGATGAATGAATGGATCACAAAACTTTGGTATGTACACACAATGGAATTTTACTCATCCATAAAGAAGAACAAAATTGCACCATTTGTAGGAAAGTGGAGAGAAGTTGAGAATATTATGCTAAGTGAATACAGCTAGTCCCAAAGAATGAGATGTATGTTTTATCTTATATGTGGAACCTAGAGAGATATTCAGAAACAAGGACATCAGGTAGAGGAGAAGAGACTTCAGGGAAGTGACTGAGGGTGATTAAGGAAGAAGGGACAAAGTCATAAAGAATGCAATAGTAGAAATAATGCTATAAATGTATACAAAATTGTTAATACCATTCCCAAAGTCTTGCGGGGTGAAGATGAGGGGATGACCCAGTGGGGAGGACAATAATTGTGTGCATGTATTTTTATAATACTTTGTACCACAATATGATGTAAAACTACAATATACCCAATAAAAAATCTTGAATTGAGGAGAATTATAGAGACAAGCCTCATTCTAAAACATATAGCTCTGCAATCTGTTTTGGAAAACTGTATTGTTACTAAACAATGAAAAGTTTTGTATAGGCTTTTTAAGCAAATAATGTTCCAAATCTATTTATTTGAAAAATTATTTTTTATCATTTTATTATTTTTATTTCTGGGTTTTTCTATATCAGCATCTAGAAGTTGATGTCATTTGCTATTATAGTTTGAAATTGAGAATTACAAACTTTGGAAGGAAAGTAGGTTTCATTTGATTTTTTAAAATATGGTTTATTTTGTAGATGTCTTACTCAATAAAGAAAACTTCAAAGAAAAAATAGCTAAGTTTTTTTGCCACATATAATACAGAAACATCACTGTTTCTGGCTATCAATATCATCTCCAAATGATTCATAGTGATTTGTTTCTTGACTCTCTTAGGCCAGTTCTTACTGAATACCAAAACTGAAAATAAGGATGTGTCTGAGCAGTGATAGATCTATAAAACCATAAAACTAGAAATATGATGCCAGCAGATCATCTTGTTTGAAAATTCTTTTTATAAGCATGGAAACTAAGGGAAATGCCAAAAATAGAATGATTTACAAATAGTTAATGAGCTTGTCTCATGTTTCCAAATATGTAACCTTTGTACCAATAAACTAACTTCAATACAAAGTAGTAAAGACACCAAATACCCTTTGGGAAAAGTAAATGGCAGAAGCCTATGGTCCAATATCGCCAAGATAAAGGATAGAATTATTAAATATTTTCCACCTAATGTAAAGGTAAAACTGGCATAATGAATCAGATCCATGGCTCAACACAGTGTTTTCCATTAGCAGTAACAAGGAGAAGAGTACATTTTTTCTTGTACTGGTTCATTACAGATATAGTAAATTCAAATACATTGAATCAAGACTACTATAATCCAAGCAGCTTATTTTCCCCTGAGGACATTTGACTTTAAAAATATTTGCATATTTTTATGTTTCCTAATTTTATATACTTAATATTTCTTCAGTTTTTATGTATATTTTACTTTTCTATAAATTAGCACTAGATTTTTAGGATTAAACAATGGTAACTGGGTATGGTAGCACACAACTATATAATCCCAGTACTAAGAAGGCTGAAATAGTAAGAGCACAGATTTGACTGAGTTTCAGAAACTTTGTGAAACTTTGTGAGAACCTCTGCAACTTAGCATAATGTTATTTCACAATAATTAAATAAGAAAAGGTATGGAGATGTAGTTCAGGGGTAGAATGCTAATGTTCCTAGGCTCAATTCCAATTATAGGGTGCTCACATGCACACATAGAGACATACTCATACATGTGCACATGCATGCGCACACATACACACACACACACACACACACACACACACACAGCATTTTTGTCTTATATTTTAAAAATTTGATAATGTTTGCCCTTGAAGTATATAATGTACCTTAAGCTTCATTTTTTTATACAAAATTTAAAAGGTTTTCATATTCTTTTTATTCATCAGCTTTTCAAATAAAATTATTGTATCTTTCTCTGCAACTAAAAGTGACTCATTTTCTTATTATTGTTTATTCATCTCACTCTCGCAGTGTGTTGTATTTAGTAATGCAGTGAAGGCTTACATAAGAAAAGTACAAGACCTAAAATTCCTTGTGCTTCTTTGTCATTTTTCTTAAAGTGGAATAATTTAGAAATTGTGTTTCTAGTAGTATTTCCGTGTATTTTAAAAAATTTCTTCATCTGTACCCTTTTAATTTTGCTATGTTGACAATAATAATAAAAAGGTAAATAATACCTACTATTTCTAGAGATAAGCAATGTAGAGATGTTGTAAGCTCAGTGCCTCAGAGTTGGGTAGGGCATTGGCTGTGGGACTTACAATCAGAAGAAAATCAAATGATCTGGGTGGGGGTGTATTAGAATTCTTACTGCTACAATCTAAAAGGCAATGAAATTTAGAGGAAGATTTATTTATTTATCTATTTATTTTTTGTGGGTCTGGGGATGAAACCCAGCCCTAATTTTTATCCTTTATTTTGAAACAGGATCTCACTGAGTTGCAAAGGGCCTCTCTAAGTAGTAGCTGAGGCTGTCTGCGAACCATGATGCTCCTGTTTTTGTTTCCCGAATGCTGGGATTATAAGCGTGAGCCACCATGCCCGGCTAAGAAGGATTTATGTTCACAGTATTCCTTGGAGATTTGGGGGTTCAGTCCATGTGAGGCCAAAGGCTATGGATCTCAGGAGATGGTGGTCACGGAGAGCAGAGAAAGGGAGAGAACAAAGCTTTGCTCTCACATCATGAAGGCCAGAAGCAAGAGAGAGAAAGTAAGCAAGAGAAACCAAAGACACAGCACAGTCTCTAAGGCCACACTCCCAGGAACCAACTTTCTCTAGCCATACTCAACTGCCCTAGGTTTCCTCCCAGATCAATCTATTGTAATGGATTTATCCACCAATGAGATGCAACTCTCATGGCTTCACTCTATCAGTTTTGAGCTCTTCAGGGTCACTCTTTACCTGACTATAATGAGGAGGATTTGAAGAACAGCATGAAAATGTTTTTGGGACCTGAAGAAAAGAAAACCCTTATTGTACAGTAGTAAAATGTTTACTAATATTCTTCCTTCTTTTTACCTGGAACATAAGAAGGGTATCTGATAAGTTGACAAAAAACATTGAGAAGATTTTTAAGCAAAATATAGAAAATTGGCCCTTCATGAAGTCAATCTGCCTATAATAAGTACAAGGAGAGAACAAAGGAACAACATTTGTTGTTGTTGTTGGTGGTGGTGGTGGTGGTGGTGTTTGCGGTACCAGGCATTGAATCCAGGGGCATTCTACCTCTGAGCTATGCCCCCAGCCCTATTTTTTTTATTTTGAAACAAGGTACCAATAAGTTGTGGAAGGCCTCACTAAGTAACTGAGGCTGGTCATGAACCTGCAATCCTCCTGTCTCAGCCTTCCAAGTACTGGGATTATAAGCAAATGCCATTATGCCCAGCTAGGAACAAAGTTTTAAAGCACAATTCAGAGAAAACACAAAGAGCCAGGTCTTGACACACTAGAAGTTAGAATTGTTTTCCACACCTAGTTACCTATCAATAAAGGATTCTCAGGATGATAATTGGCTTCAGAGAAAAAAAAAATCTAATCTAGTGTACTGCCAATCATACAATGATTTAGAATGACTTTAAAAAGCACAAGGTTGTAACTCTAAGATTCATTATTAAGACCTCAAAATTACTTAAGGGCATGCTTAAAGCCTTTGGTGGTATGCTTTGTACACTCTTTCAGTTAATAATCTTTTTTTAAAGAATCTCAAGGGTATTGTCTCACAACAAACCATTAGGCAACACCAGTTAGAGAAAAGTATCTCAGGAAGAGACAAATGAGTATGGCTTTTGTCTAATGTAGTTTCACATACACAGGAAGCACACAAAGTCTTAACAAAGCTCTTCTACTTTGGTTGAAAGGCACATAGATGTGCAAAATGAAAAGATATTGATGAGTCCCCAACCAACTCTAAGAAGATAGCAGACTCAGAAATCTTCATGAAAAAATGAAACATTTTTTTTCAGGAAAAGAGATAATGATTCATAAAACAGCACCGAGAGCTTAGAGAATCATCTCCAGAAAGCCAATCTGGACTCTAAACCAGAAAAGCACAATCTCAGGATTTCAGAGTTGCTACAAACCAGTGACTACTGTGCACTCTGCATCTCCTCACTTCTTTAATGGAGACGTTTCTGTTATCCCATGCCATTTTACATTGGCAGTATCTATAGGGCACAGATCAATTTTCTCTTCATTTCAAACAATTATACTCAAAGAGTGGTACCTAAGGACATTCACCCAGGATCCTCACCCATACCTGAACCTGATTTAAATAATGAGATTCTGGACATTGGTCATGTGCCATGAAAAGATAAAACTTAGTGAGATAGTATAATTTTCATATGGATGGCAAAAAAAAAAAAAATGTTGAGGGAAAAAGTGTGATTATTGCAACTTGTGTCATTTGTGTTGGTCAACCTGCCCCTACCAGTTCACACTGCCATAGCTCAGTGAAAGGTAGAGTTTATTTCTCTCTTCCTCTGGACTTCGGGCTTGACTGGTAGAATGCAGTAAGCAGTGACATTCTAGATATACAGCTGAGCACTTTCTAAATCTACAAAATTATGAGCAAAATAAAATGGCCTTTTCCCTGACTTTCTTTTCTTTGGCACCAGGGATTGAATGCAGGAACATTTTATCACTCAGCTAGACACTCGGACTTATTCTACTTTTATTTTTAAACAGAATACCACTAAGTTGCCAAGGGTCTTGCTAAATTGCTGAGGCTGTCCTTCATTCTATAATCCTCCTGCCTCAGCCACCCAATTACTGGGTTTACAGACATACACCATCATTCCTAGCTCAAAACAGACTTTAAATATATTTCATTTGAAGTTGTATGTTTCAAAGCAATAGACAACTCTTAAGTAAGCCGAATACAACTTTACTGTCATGTAAGTATTTATTTATGATTCTGAAATATTATTGGGAATAGTCATTTTTCTGCTTAAAATATTATTTCATGAATGTTGGAGTCCTTTATGTAGTTGATATAAACATAAAATCATACATTTTCACTAGATTAAAACTTTAATTTGAAGTTAGATTTACTTTGGGTTTTAAAATTCCAGCTAAAATACCTATGCATAGTCCTTGAAATTTATGATCTACTCGATATCACCGCTCTTATTAAAGTTCATGTACACCAACTACACACTCCTTTTGCTGCTTACCTTGTTCATCCAAAGCTCAGCTAAAGTTTCCTCTTTTTGGGAACAACAACTAAACATAGTCAGTGTTTGAATTCCAGCATTCATTTCTTCTCCATCTAAGAGGTTCCTACCACTCTTGGCTTGAACACTTGCCAATATTCCCATCAGTGATTAGCTATCTTACAGAAACCTGAAGTCAACAGAAGCATCACTAGACAGCTTAATATCTGAAAGGTCTCGGTCCTTTTTTTTAACAGTCTACATTTGCTCCAATAACTAAGTTCTTGTCTATTTCTACTCTTTTGTGTTATATGCCTCTCCAGGATCTAATTTCTATGAATGAGAAATATCTGCATGACTATACTTCTGACATATTTGCTTCTTGACTGCTCAAAAAATATACATTTTTAAATTGGTGTACTGTAATTGTACATGATAGTGAAATAAATGGTGATATATATACATATATATATATATATATATATATATAATTATTTGGTCTGTTTATTTAAAAACATACTTCTTACCTTCCTCAACATCTGTGTAAGATCTATGGTGACTACAATGATATTAATTATTCTTATAAAGAAACATTTTGGTAAGAAATGCTTCTTATATTCTTTCAAAACACTCCAGATTTGTGTGTCTATCGTCTCCAGAGACTGATCGATTTTTGTCTCTTGCACTGTCTTGTGGAAACCGTGAATTTAACATACTGCTTTTGCTTTCCTATAATACTGCATGGATTACTCTATCATCTTATTTTTCACATATTTTGAATGTATATCATGATGCATATCTTGAGTCTCTTTTAATGTAAGGTAAATGTTAAACATTTAATTAGTTGGAAGCACCTTTTGGGCAAGAAAAAGATTATTATCTGTGGTATTCTTATTATAGAAGTGATTTTCAAAAAAATATATATATATGATCAACTCTTAGACTTATTCAGTGGATCTGGGATGGGACTAAAAATCTGCATTCCACTTGCTTCTGGATTCTAGTTGTTTTGGGTGTAGATGGCCTAGAGATAAACTATAAAATACTGCTATAGTCTATGGGAATATGATTCAAGATGATTTTCATATCGGGTGGGAAGAGACTAGAGGGCCAAGTCCAGAAAGATAATCTTTGCAAAAGTCCAAAAGAGTGTAACAGAGTATAGACACTGGTATAGACAGTGACATTAGGAATAGAAAGGAGGGGACAGATGGAAGCTAAACTAGCTATTAACAAGTTCCTAAAACTGCTTCTATTAAAGCTGCCTTAGAAAATGAAAATGCACTGTTGTAAGCACTAAAACAAACACAACCAAAAAGATGTTTTCTTAACTGGGAAATTATGATGTGCAGTTATGTTTGGTATCTAAATGCAAATTTTGCATGTAGGCTGCATTTATGGAAGAACCGAAAACAACCACAATATACTATATCATAGTAGAAACAAAACAAACTAGCTGTACTTGGCATAGCAATGATAAGCCCTTTAAATTAAATCTTTATGCAGATTCTATTTTATACTCCAAACTTTTCATGGAGGCTTGTGTAATTCTGATGTGTAAACCAACAAATAGATATGCTCTGTGTATGGAGGAGCTGGTTAGGATACCAGCTGGCTTGGCTGTATGCCTTTCTAATGGTAATGAAGTCACACAGCTGCTAGGACAATCAGCTGGAGTTCAGATTATCACAAGCTAAATGGATATCCATTGACTAGCTTCTTATCCGGTCTCATTAAAGTTCAGTATTGACAAATGCAGAGTGGCTAGAGGTCTACAGCTAAGAGGCATCTAGAAATGAACTTGTTGGCTTTTTTTCCCCCCTTCTAGCTTTCTCCTTACAATTCACAGAATATCATTCATCTATTTGTGATGTGTGATTACTAATGCACTGTAAAACTTGAGCACTCTTCCGCTTACTATCTTTAAAGGGAACAGTGTTCTTAAGTACGTAGTCACATGCATCAAAAAGCAACTGTCATTACATGAAAACAGAAACTATTATCAAAAGGTACTGCTTTTCTTTAAGACAAATTTTAAAAAGCATGTTTACTATAAAAAAATTATGTTTTGAAATTGACTCATGCTTTTAGAGACTCATGAGTAAGTGGATAGTCTGTAAGATTCGATTCTATCTACACTAGTAAATAGGTCACTAAACACTAAATGATTTCACTTAGCAAACAAGTTATATTAATAAATGTGGTCACTGATAATGTAGCTAATCCTATAATTCCTTGAACATAAAATATTTTTCCAAATTCTCAATCACTACTAGGATTCAACACCTGTTAGTTCTGAAGCAGAGATCAAGCCTTGCATTATACCTCTCCAGCGTTCTTCCTTTATCTCACACCACACTGAAAGCATAGAGCACAGGTACACGATCTTATTCTTTTGCTTCATATCTTATACAGTTCATGTTTAAAAAACTTTGTTTTCTTTTGTTTCAAGATTTCCTAACCTCATTTTCAACCACCTAGTCTCATTCTACCTCATTTCACAGACTACAAGTCATAAGTTTGATGCCTTGGGAAGATTATGAAAATATTATGTCCATTTTACTCATTTTTTGCCTACAACTATCAATTTAAAGTTGCTTTCTGCATGTATATGAACATAATTATTTTTCTTGGACTATGATTTAATATCCTATAGACTCTTCTGAAAACAAAACGAACTTCAGCAGGCCTTCTTCAAGAAGATATGGAAGTAAGAATTCTGCAGTGCACCAAAATATGAACTACACTTAAATACCTGGTATTTTTGCTTCTTTACCATGACCTCATGTAAGTTCTCCATCATTTTGCTTGGTCTACAGTAAATTCTTACTTCCTATGTCTGTTGATTGCTGATCCTAAAGACAGAGCTCTATTTTTTCATTGTCAATAGTGTGATTTAAAATGTTCTCACATTCAGCTATGCCCATATATAAGTGAAGTACTAGTGTTTTTTCACAAGCTCACATTATGCACTACAAAAATGCAACACATTATGACTGACTAACCATACATCCTGGTAACGCAGAGATTTTCACATAATCCTCCTATTAAAGAACAAAGGTATAAGGCCTCCCCCAAACCAGCAAATGTATACATACCCGTATGAAGGATGCTGCCCTGACTCAACAAAGAAAGCTGAGAGCAAGCTAAGACCTTAGTGTAAAGTACAATTTGGGGGAGGCAAAATGAAAAATTTCTACAGTTAAAAGCTTCTTAATATTTTAAAACATTTTTTCAGAGAATAATAGGCTCTCTGTGCTTCAAAACAATCATATAAAAAGATGGACAACGTGCAAATAGTTTTCCTGGATTGGCACAGAGCTGTAGCAGGAATTAAAAGATCTAGCTAACTCTAGGAACTCATGCAAGTCTCTTAGTCTCTTTTGATCTGATAAATAAAAAAAGGAGTTTCACTTTCATTCACTCGTTCAGTCATTCATTCATAAAACAAAGACATTCCATGGGCAATGCAAGGCATGGGGACATCAAATTAGAAAGCTGTGCACAGCTCTCCAAGGCCATCAAACTTGGGATGCTGGGGGTCCCTATGAGCCCAGAATTCTATAAGTGGGTGAATAGAGAGATATTAATTCCTTAAATTTTTCTACAAAAAAAGAAGATTCCTGACATCATTAGCTATGGTAAAAACCTACCAGCCTGTGATCTACTGTATTTCCTAGCAGGCTGACCAACGACTAGCTTTGGTCAGTGGTAATGCATATCATTTCTGGAACACCCTATACCAGGTTCCTTTTTCTATCTGCAGGCTAGATAGAGAACTGTCTGCCAGTGCCTAATGCTGGGTTATTTAAAAAAGAGCATCCTGACTGGTGGGCTACATAGGATATCTATTGTGTTAAGCCATAGAGCTATGAAATCTTATTTGTTGTTGCAGCATAACGTAGCCTGGTGTGCTTATTAAACAATCATATACTGTTTATAAGTTTCACTCATTTTGGGGTATAGGGAACTGTAAATTGAACCCAGAGGCATTCTACCTCTGAGCTACCTCTCCAGCTGCTTTTGTGTGTGTGTGTGTGTGTGTGTGTGTGTGTGTGTGTGTGTGTGTGTGTGTGTGGTGCTGGGGATTGAACCCAGGGGCATTTTACTTCCCTGCTATACCACCAGACCAATTTCTTATATTTTTTATTTTGAAGCAGGGTTTCACTAAGTTGTGGAAGGACTAATTTGCTGAGGCTGAACACGAGCATGGAGCCTCCTGTCTCAGTTTCCCAAGTACTGGGATTACAAGTGTGAGCCACCAAACCCAGATCTAGCCTATTTTTTTTTTAATTTAACTTTTTCATTATTCATTTATTTTTGAAACAGAGCCTTGCTATATTGCTGAGGGTCTTCCTAAATTCCTGAGATTGGCCTGGAGCCTGTAATCCTCCTGTCTCAGCCTCACAATTACTGGGATTATGGATACGTACCATCATACCTTATTTACTCAATGATTTTAAAACTTAAAGCTATACATTTTTCAATGTCTTTTAGACCGTCCCGAAACCTAGGACTTCAGTCACTGCTCCTCAAAACTTAGAAATATATTTGAGCTGAGATACTTTCTTCAGAGCACATTGCCAGTTTGGGGGCATACTGCCAATTTTAATGAAATATTTAATACCCCTGAGCATACTGTCCAAGATGTTTCTGAAATATTAGATGTGCCATGTAAACCTCTCCATGGTCTCTTAGTAATCAGCATGATCATAGGAAATCCACATACCACTTCATGCCTAAATATGTTAAGTCATCAGGTGTTTGAATATATTTTCATTTTGTACCTTGCAATGAGATTTAGTGTTCTTATTTCTACTGCCATTTGAAATATCTGTGGATTTCACACCTTCTTTCACCCTTTCTCTTTGGGTATCTATGGGAGGCCATATGTTGAACAAGTGTGGTGGCCCTGAAGCAGGTTTTCCCTCTTTAAAACGCTACATTTTCCAGCAGTCTATCATGTACCACTCCATAGAAATTCCATTATGTTGGCTCAGGTCTGACCAACTTGCAAGTAGGCACAAAGCCAGACATGCAGATGGCATGAAGGAAAAGTGCCAAAAAAAACATGTGAGTAAACTGTGGGTATTGATGGCATAATTCCCAGACATGGAAGTCCAAACACTTGTCCATCCTAAGCTTATAGTATGTACTTACAGATACACAGATTTGCCAGTAATAATCTAGCACAGAGTTAGATTAATTTTAAAAAATATTTTAAAAGCTATCCTTGGCTCCTGAGGATGTCTACACAGCAATAATTCTACAAAAGTCAGTCAGTTCAGTCTTTTGTTTTACCCAGGTGATTTCTCAAAAGATATTAAGGAGAACATTTAAGACATATTCCTACTTAAATAAGATATAAATCCAGGGAAAGAGCATACCTTGAATTCATATAAATTATGCAATTAAAACAGGATATAAATGTCAATAAAGTATATAATAAGACCAAACACTGTTAGCACAACAAGCTTCAAATTGGAGCTGTATGAAATATTTAACTTTGACTCTTTCTGCCTATTTAAACAAAAAAGATATTGTTTTGTAAACCATTACATTTTATTATTGATTCTGGACTTGTAAACACATAAAATGTAGAATATTCAATTTGAGGGTCTTTAAAGGAATCATTTACACTATTTTGACAGTTTGTCTCAAATTTCTTAACTCACTGTCACTTAGGCTTAGGGTAAGCTATTGTATTTATTGAAGATGAGAAAAAAATTGGGGGAAAGTAGAAGTAAGTTTTGGTTCTTTGGGTAGGATGGCATGAAATCACTGCAGCAAAAGCTCTTTGGACCAACTATAAATGACTTCAGAATCTCATTAGGTATAAAATTCACTAAGGATAGTACATATTAAATCAGATTTAGCATCCATTAGATGAACTGGCTTTAGTTTTAATGATCATTAGTATAGTAAGCCTGGTTTGCTGGTAGAGGCCTGTATTCTTAGTACTTGGGGAGTCTAAGACAGGAAGATCACAGGTTGGAGACCAGCCTCAGCAACTTAGTGAGACTTTGAGCAACATAATGAGACCTTATTTCAAATAAAATAAAATAAAAAATGAAATAAAAAAATGACTGGAGATATGCCTGGAAGATAGAACTCTCCTGGGTTCAATCTCTAGTATCAAAAAGAAAAAAAAGTATAAAATATAGTATATATATAAATTGGACAAGATGATGCAGAACTCTTAGAAGCAAGTTTGAAAATATCTTGGAAAGCCAGGCGCGGTGGCACACGCTTGTAATCCCAGCATTCGGGAGGCTGAGACTGGAGGATCACAGTTTGCAGCCAGCCTCAGCTACTTAGTGAGGCCCTCCGCAACTTAGTGAGACCCTGTTTCAAAATAAAGAACAAAACTAGAGCAGGGGGTGTAACTCGGAGGTCAAATGCCTCTGGGTTCCATCCCCAGGCCACCACACACAAAAAAAAAACTTTGAAAATTAATTTGGGCCCTAGTTAAGCTATTTGATATATTACTTAGTGAGTTCCATATTTTACTTGAGTCTATTTACTCCAAATTTTTGCTATAATCCTATAATCCTGTCATTTTTATCCAGTTGAATTAGCTAACCTATATGATATTTCCATTTATAATGTGATAGAAACATCACATTCACTTATATATAACCACACGTGTATAAACTCAGCGTTTTCATCTAGTATAGCATTGTTCTTTCTAACTGTATGGTGAAATTCTGTCACACTCCATAAATTATTTAAATTCCATAGCTCAGTACACACAGACATTTATTATCTTCTATGATTGGGCACCACACCACCATTTTACATCTTGATTTCTGGTCAATTTACTTCTTTGACTACAAGTCTATTTTGTTTACTAAATGAAGAAAACTAACGCTAGAATACACCACTAACACATTCATGTTTCCAAAATATAAAGCATAATCCCAGAAACATGTCTGGAAGTCCGTGCGAGTTTTACCTTCTTTACAACGTGGAATTATTTGGTTTCATTTTACCACGAAGTAGGATTTTAATAAGTGACATATATTCAGTTACTATGAGAAAATAATACTTTCTCTGTCAGACTTTTTCTTGAATTGTACTCCCCTGCTAAAAAACACACTTAATCTCAAAGTTTAATTTAGTCATTAGATAATGTCCTTAGCTTGCTTGAACTCTATAAAATCTCTTCCTGACAGCTCAGTCCTTTTTTCTTCTTTGAAAAGCATCTCTACAGATATCTCAGGTTTTAGAAAATTTCTTTCAGCCATTCATCCAAATAAACTAGTATAGTATTATATGGTTTTCTCAAATTATAATTACACTATTCAACCTTGTAAAAATTTAGTGTTTTATCGCTTTTTTTCCTATTATACATAATTAAGATTCTCCCTGTCCCTTAATTACATTGTAGAACCCAATTATAACACAGCTTATCATTACACAGGCTTTGAAACACCACAAATTATAAAATCGCCTTTATATCTAATGTTTACAAACACTAAAACCAGAAACAGCTTATTTGAACTCAACACAAAAGGCTTTGCTTTCTGACCATTCATTTACTGTCTCTTTATGTTTTTTTCTTTTTTCAATCATGTGTCACTTATTTACTTACCAAGGAATTTTTGAGCATTTTATACATCAAGAACTAGGGCAGATACAAAGAAAATATGGTATGAAGCCAAAAGAAAACTCCTTGGTACAAGATTCAGGATCCAAAAGATTATATAACTTCTGCAATGCGTATATGAAAGGAGATGAGGTTTTCATTCAAGATAGAAAATGACATCCATTATAAAAGTGCTATTAATAACAGCCTTTTAATATTTAATAGAAGAGAGTGATTAAGACAGAATCCATACTTTATTATTCTATCTTCTACTGTATTAAGTAGGTTTGACCACATTTGGGGGTATTACTTATAATTAAGAATAATGTTAAAGTCAAATGTTTTTTATTTTAAATACATATGGGGCATAGGAGATGATGTGTTATTTAGAGCAACCATATTTATGTTAACAGCTTAATCTGCTCTTACTTAGTACAATTTTTATATGTATTTCTCACTTTCTCACAAAATTAAATAAAATTAGTTATGTGAGAAAATTAAAGGAAGATCTTTGACAATTTATTCCACCAAAATTAATATAAAGAAAGTTCTTTTGGAGTCCATTTCTCGAAGGAATTAATATTCAAATAGTTATTGGCTATCATTTCTGTTTATGTTTTTTTCTTTCTCTGCTACTGGAGATTGAACTCAGGGGTATTCTACCTCCAATCTATGCCTCTAGATCATTTTATTTTTTTTATTTTGAAGGAATCTTACTAAGTTGCTGAGAGTATCACTATTTTGCTGATGATGTCCTCAAACCTGCAATCCTCTTGTCTCAGCCTCCCAAGTGGGATTACAGATGTGTGCGAACAGGCCTGTTTTCTAGCTTTTCATACCATACCAACACAACAAATAATTAAAACAGCATTTTAATACATATATTGCATCTTTGGCAGTTCATTAATAGGTTAGTATTTTTATTGTATGAAAACTGTCAAAATTGTATACTGAAATATAAAAATATTATTAAATGGCTAATGTTTTCATTAATAGGAACCATATGTTATCCATCTTTGCATATGTACTAGGAACAAAAACAGTGCATTGTTTAATGAAAAAGTACTAGAACTACATTAAAATGAATATAGATGATTTTATAAATATAAAAATGTTCTACCTAGTTATTATGTTCTATTTGTTACTAACAAGTTAAAATGCTCTTTTGTTCTGTATCAAAATTTGCTGACACTGCTTTTGGCCTACTGGCATTTCTAGGCAATTAATTGCCACAGAAGTATCTAATTCTCCTTTAAAATGTTCATTTTATTAATGCTAATTAAAATAAAAATCCATGGGTAAATATAAATGTTAAACATCTATAAAATATCAATGAAAATCTTGCTAATTAAACTAAGAACTTAAACTACGAATCAATTTCTAGCCAATGAATTTCTCTATTTTTTCTAAATTAAGGTAAAATGTTTAAAAATAACTGGCAGTTCTATTGAATCAAGCAGGTTTATTTTTCCCTGAATGTACAAAATAGTTGAAAAAAAAACAGCCATCTTTAATAATTAAAAATCCTAGTTAACAAATCTACCATTTGATCCAGCAATACCACTTCTGCGTATCTACCCAAAAGATAGGAAACCAAACTGCCAAACTAATGCATGTGTATCTGTGTTCATAGCTGCACAATTCACCGTAGCCAAACTATGGAACCAGCCAAGATGTCCATCAAGAGATGAATGGATTATAAAACTGTGGGATATGTATACAATGAAATTTTACTCAGCCATTAAAAAAAACTCAATTACATCATTTTCAGGGAAATGGATGGAACTGGAGGGCATTATGCTAAGTGAGATTAGTCAATCACAGAAAATAAGAAATCAGATGCTTTAGATAATATTTGAGAGCTAGGGAGAAATGGGTCATAGGAGGAACTCTAGATGAAAAAGGAAATTCTATAGAGGAGCAAACAAGACAACCTAAAGGAGGAGAAAGGAGGGGGGAGAAGGAAAATCTCTAAAACACACAATGTACTTGAACATATCGAAGTCAACCACTAAGCCAAGCAAGGGAAGGAGGGATGGGGAGGGAATGGGGTGGAAATTGGGTATGGTTTAAATCAGTGATGTGCACATGTATGTACACACAAGTTTTTTACCCCAATATGATGTATGAATATAATGCACCAATAAAAAATTAAAAAAAATCTTAGTTGAGAATTGACAAACAAAAACATATAAGGATCATGTTTTGTACCTTAAAACAATTTTAAAAGAACATTAATTTGACTTCCTTAAATGCTACTCAAATTAGAACACTAGAATAATCAGTTGGATTATTTGGAGTATTTAAAGATATTTCCAAAGCTGGGCTTGTAATCCCAGTGCTTGGGAGGCTGAGACAGGAGGATCTCACAGGTTCAAAACCAGCCTCGGCTACTTAGTGAGGCTCTCAGCAACTTAGTGAGATCCTGTTTCTACATAAAGTATAAAATAGGTCTGGGAGGATAGCCTGGAGGTAGAAAAGCCCCTGGGTCCTACCCCCAGTACCATATACACACACAAAAAAGATATTTCCTACCAATATTTATATCCTATATAATTTAATTATTAAAATTACAAATAACTTATTGACACATTTAAGTATGCAATTAATTCTAGATTTCTAATTAGTTATAAAAAGCAAAAAAGTAAATATTTCTGTTATTACCAAAGCATATCTTTATCAGAATCACAAAGATATTACTTAACATATATTGAGATTTTATTTTTATGAAATAAATGTATTTTAATTGATGCTGTATCATATATAGTACTAAAATGAATGTTTTAAGTTAACTGTTAAAAAAACTTACAAAAAAATTACTAGTTGTGTTCCACTTCAAAGTAGTGACCACAAGACCAATGCCTCAGAGCTAAGACATTTTCTTTATAATACAATTTCTTAAAAATTCTAAAGGTAGAGGGTTAGAAAACTTTAATTAGGAAATATAAATATCAAATAAAAACTTTAAGAATGGAGGTACATCATGACATAAGCATATTTTATTATTTTATTTAATCAATAATTTAAGGAAAAATATACAAAATCACAGAGAAAATTGCTTATGAAAGATTGGCAATACTTATCTTTTTGCATATCTCATAATTTTTTGGCTATTGGACTTTTCAGAAAATTTAATACAGCAATTATAAATTTTGACTGCATACCTAAATGTTAACCTAAATATTAGCCAAAATTTGGAGTCCAAATGAATGAAGTCCACTACTTCACTCATTAAATGTTTCATTTTCTGCTAATTGATTTCTGGCCCCGACAGTTTATCTAACTTTTAGATTGTGTCTTAAAGTTTTCTCAGGCTTTTACTTCTGTAATGCCCCTTGGCATCTCTATTGCACATACACCTGGTTTATATGCCTTGGACATGATATGCTTTGTGCCATGAATTCACATAAGCTCTGTTCAACTTGGAACACATGTAGAGTTCATGAAGCTGTAAATGTCCGAATGAGCTCACATAACTCTCTCTCTGTTCCTTGGCTCATCATGACCCTGATCTACTGCATGACCATATAGCCCTGCAAAACCAGCCTGATGAGACTGTTATCCTTACCTGTTTGCTTAACACACGTATGACTATGTGAACAGACAATATGCTAAAGCAGGTGAGCCCTCTTTGGTGGCAGCAAGGCCTGCCCCTCTCTGGTCATTGCCATATTGACACAGCTAAGGAGCGGATGGATAGGGATGGGAGCATACCCTGGCAATAATGCTCAGTCTGAATGTATGCCATTTTCAATATAATCCACATAAAAATTAAAAAAGTAAAAAAGTAAAAATACCACAAAAATGCTATATACTTACCCTGTTCTTAAGTCAAACAATTTGTGAATAAAAACAAACAATTCTCAGTTGGTTTTGGTCCTCTGTTTGAATTCCAGAGCAAAGCAATTTTTTTTTTTAAACAAGCTTGTCCAGTTTGACAGTTGTTTGGGGAGAAGAAATTTTAATTCCACACTTCATTATGATATTCCCCGACTTCTGACTGTTTCATAGACATATATGTCAACATAACAAAAGTTGAGATTAGTAAACCTGTCTTCTCCTTGCTTACATGAAGAAACTAAAAACAAGTGTGGAATCAGTCCAATTTTTTACTACATCTAATGACTGAATTGAATCAAAACCCAAATTTCCAATTTAATTACTGTATATTTCCTGAAGACAGAAGATTTAGAAATATATTTGAAGAGCTAAAAGAGTGGAGTGTGCATGTATTCCTCTGCCATCTTGTATTCCATCAAGCTATATGATTACAATTCACCAATAAAAAATTAAAAAATTAAAGAGGAAAACAAATTTTTAGTAATAAAATACAGTGCAAATCTTCGGGGAAAAGAAACATATTTATGACTTAACAGCTATTGACTAGAAAATAAAGAGTAAACTTCAATAACATAACTATTTTTTCTTATGTAATGAATTCTGCTTAAAACATATTTGAAAATGAAAATTCTTCTTAGAAGTCATAATTTTTATAAAATACACCTAATTTCCTTTGACAAGAGATATCATGGAAATTATCTTAAAAAATAGGAACTACTATTTCCTTTGTTCATGCAAGTTATTTCAAAATGAGATTATCACATCTTTACAATAGCTGGTATAAGTTATATTCCATGTATGGTCTTCAGATATAGTTTTGATTGGCTGAGAAATGGGTCAGTGATCCATATTGAAGACATGTTTGAAAAAATAAACTACTTTAAAACAGAAGTATTGCCTTTACACAGTTTAGTTACCAGCTCACAATAAAGCCTTTCACAGAGAAATCTCAGGATCTCTGAGGATATTTATGCTAAAATTACATTCCAAGTCAATGACAAATATAAAGTAAATGTATAATATAATGAATTATTATATAAATGACATCGACAACTTAGTTATATAACATAGTATTTAAAATAATTATAAATTATAATATGATCCATATTATTATTTCATATATCAAAATGCTGTTGAGTATCTTTCCTGTGGAATATTGAATGTTGTAGAAAGAACTTTAATAATGCATTTAGTTACATCATTGTTTGAATCTCAGCTCTACTAATTAGCTGTAAGTTTTAGTGTAATGTAGTCTTTTTGTTTTAGATTCTTCATCTTATTAGTGGAAGATTACAATATCTTCTGTATTGTATCACTGTGATAACTAAATTGCATAGAGAATATCAATATCTAACATATAGATCAAAGAGAAAACTGTTTATCATCACTCTGTATTTCAAAACTCTAAATGGAGGTATACAGGCATATCAAATAAATTGATCATGCTGAGTGTGGTGGGCACACACCTGTAATCACAGTACTTTTGAAGCTGAGACAGGAGGATCACAGCTTTAAGACCAATCTCAGCAATTTAGCAAGACCCTCAGCGACTCAGGGAGACTCTCTTTAAAAGTGGGGGAGGAGTTGAGGATATAATTCTGAGATAGAATGCCCCAGCACCAATAAGTAAATGATGTATCTACTAAACTGTCACTTTAGAAAAGTTTATTTCACATCTATTTAATGAGATATCAGAAATTTTGCCTGGCAAATTTAATATTTTATATTCATTGTATTATATTCAAAATATAGATACATTTTATATTTTTAAGTTTCAATAAAGATGCACAAATAGTTTAAACTTGAAAAATATACTATTCTTGGAAGACAATATTCCCAGTAAATTGGTTTTAGCTTTTTCTTTCTGGGCATAAGTCACTTTTCTCACATCTTGCTTTTGACTAAGGGAGTGTGCAACGCCGTCATTCAGTTGCTAGCCAGGCTATCGAATTGTCCCTCGTCTCCTATGCTATCCCCAAATCCTGCATACGTCACCAGAAATATTCCATTCACTAAGCTCTTCCTTACATAATAGCAACTTGAATGAGTCATCTGTTTGCTGCTGGACTTAGGAAAATATAAAAAAAAATTACTGTTTCTATTGTCAGATGGGAGAAAAACATCATACCCATATAATAAACAAAATGCCCCCAGCAGTAGGGTCGGTACACTAAAATATTTGTAAGTAAGATGACTTCACTTGTGAGTTTTGTTTTAAATTGCCCAAACAAAAAATTGGGAAGAAAGGAAGAAAATACAGAGATATTGATGGTTACTGAAACTTCACGATGAGTAGATGGTATTTATTACATGCTTCTCTTCATTTTGGGGTAGAGTTGAAGGATTCCATGGTAAAATGGCTTCAATATTTGTTTAAGTATTGCCACATTCAATCCCTTTTATATGTTATTATTTATAAGTAAATATTTATTTATTTATTTATTTATTTATTTATTTATTTATTTTGGGTATGGGTAATTAAACCCCCAGGCATTTTACAGCTGAGCTATACCCCTAGCCCTCTGTATTTTTTTTTTAATTTTTAGAACAGAATCTTGTTAAGTTACTGAGGGTCTCCCTAAAAGCTGAGGCCGGTCTCTAACCTGTACTCCTCCTGTCTCAGGCTCCCAAATACTGAAATTATAGGTGTGCACAATCATGTTGACTTTTGATATGTTATTTTAAATTATTATTACTGGTTTTGTGGCCCTGCCATGAATACAAATGGCACAACCATTCTAAATGAAGTAGATCACTCTTTTCCATTTATGCATTGTGTAGGCCTGAAAACACTTTCCTCATTCTAGTTGAAAAGATTATTTTTTGTGTGCATGATTCCATACTTTATTCTCATTTGTTCCAGAGAAGCTGAAAGGTGCACATGTGAACGCAGCCCCAGATGAAAAAGAAGACACTGAGTGGTTCGAGTTAAACTCTTCTAGAAATAAGAATGACTGTTCTGAAAATTATACTCTTTTTTTGCTACATTTATACCCTGTCTTGAAAAGTGTTATCAAGTTGTCTCCATTAAGCAGCAGAGAAAAAAAAATGTTCTGCTCAACTAGGGATTCTCTCTTGTTAGAGTAATGATTGGGTGCACGTCCTTGGCAGGTCATGAAGTGACTAGGTCTAATGACCTTTAAATTAGAGACATAACACTATTGATAGTAGGCAAGATGTGATGACCCAGTTACTATAGTGGATGGAGAGAAACTGACAATGAGGAAAACTCAGTAGACAAAGTAAGATAGTTTTATTTGTGTAATGAAATAATTTCACTTTGGTCTTTTAAAAGCAATTATTTAGTTAACTATTGTCTTGACTTTTTTTTTCAGAATTTACTAATGTGTTAATTTTACCATGATTGGGTCCACTAAACTAAATTGTGAAGGAATGAAAGAGTATTTGAAAACAAAATATAACTTTGGAAGGGCAAACTTTTAGAATTTTTCAATCATTAATAAAAGTTATCAGGTATGAATTTTTATATAAGCTGAAAAATATGTGCATACTGTCCCCAAACCAGCTGAATAAATTTTATATTTTATAGAATAACATTTTAAAATTTCAATTGCATATAAATATTTTTTCCCACCTGTATCTCCAATTTTTTCTTCACGTGTATTTTTAAAAACTTTGAGGCCGGGTGTACTGGCACATCCTTGTAATCCCAGCATTTGGGAGGCTAAAACAGGATTGTAGTTCAAGGACAGCCTTAGCTACTTAGGCCCTTTGCAACTCAGTGAGATCTTGTTTCAAAATAAAGAATAAAAAATGGGGCTGGAGGTATGGCTCTAAGGTAGAATGCTCCTGGGTTCCATCCCCAGTACCACAAAACAAACAAACAAACAAACAAACAAAAACATTTGAGGCAAAATGACATTCTGCTAAAATTTAATTGTGATTAATTTATATACTATCAAGGTCAATGTATGCTTCTTCCTTTAAGGTAAAGGGTTTGAAAAGGGTTTCCAATCTTAGCACATTCTTAGATAGTTCTTTGTTGGGGGCAGAGGGCTGGGTTTTGCATTACAATTGTTGATTAGCAATATCCCTGATTGTAATCCCAGCATTTGGGAGGCTGAGACAGAAGAATTGTGTTTAGTGGCGAGTTTAGCCACCTAGTGAGACCCTTTGTAACTCAGTGAGACCCTGTTTCAAAATAAAGAATAAAAAATAGGGCTGGGAGTGTAGTTCAGAGGTAGAATGCCCCTGGGATCTATCCCAAGTACCACACACACAAAAAAATTGTAATAAGAGTCAACTTTTTTTTTTCAGGGGTACTAAACCTAGGGGAACGCAACATCTGAACTATATACCCAGTCCTATTTTTAAATTTTGAAACAGGGTTTCACTAAATTGTGGAGGGCCTCAGTAAGTTGCTCAGGCTGATCTTGAATCTGTGGTCCTCCTATCTCAGCCTCACAAGTTACTGGAATTACAAATATGTGACACCATGTCCTGACAGAGATAGCTTTTTCTTTTTTTCTTTTTCTTTTTCTTTCTTTCTTTTTTCTTTTTTTTTTTTTTTTGCGGGTCTGGGAATGGAACCCAGAGGCATTTGACCTCCGAGCTACAACCCCTGCCCAATTTTTCAGTCTTTATTTTGAAACAGGGTCTCACTGACTTGCAAAGAGCCTCACTAAGTAGCTGATGCTGTCCGCGAACCGCGATCCTCCGGTCTTAGCCTCCCAAGTGCTGGGATTCATGCGCCACCACGCCCGGCTAGAGATAGCTTTTTCAATGAACAAACTTTTCTAACCTAGGTAAGTTCAATTAATATGAGTATCTGTAAGAGAGTATCGTAATGAACTGATGTTTAAAACTCAAGTTGCTTATAAATCTGGAGAAATCATAGCATGGCAAAGAGTTCATTTCAACACACTGATTCTGGTGTTTTCTTCATTGAATGCAGTTCATCTTAGGGAAATGATAAATTTTAACTTTCCATAGATAAGAACCCAAATCTGTCATACAGAACACAAATACATTCTGATATAAGTAAATAATGTGCTGCTTTTTCCACTGACTTATAAGTTCATCTACTTATCTCATTTGCCATTTGTTCTTTTGCTACTGTTTTATTTCCCATAAAATTAATGTCAAATCTGGCTATTTCCAGAACTATTTGGATTTTCATTTATATGTTTACCAATCCTACTTATAATATTATGCTTAGTTCATTTATTTAGTTTTAAATGGGCTTTATTTTATTCTAAATGTCACCAGAATTACTATTTAAGCATGGTCTAATGCTACTTTGATTTTGCTTGCATATTTTGGCTTCAGTTTCTGGGAGCTTTCTTTCATCTTCATAACCATAAAGTCTAAGTGGATCATCACGATCATCACACCTTCACCATCATTAACAGTGTTTTATTTATAATTTAAAGGTCATTAGAACAAGTGATCTGTCATGGACATGAATGCACATAAGTGAAATGAGAATTATTTGTACAACTCATTGGTCAGCACTGTCCAGTGTATTCAGAGCAGAATCAAGAATACAATAAACCTAAATAAATATCTGAGATATTATCTTGAGTTTTCTTCTATTTTGCAGATACTTTAGATTTCAGCAGCTCTATCAAAAGATAAATAAATATCAGAAAAAATGATGAAAGTATTCATGTAAGTTGCTGGTGAACTAGCAATTTTGCAAATATTACTACTAGACAATGTTCTAAGAGCACTGGAGTTAAAGTAGATTTCACCATAATTATTTTCCACAAATTCTTATATATTTGACCCTTCAGGAATAATTTTTAGAAGTTTCAAGGAAAGGATGGGGATAATATGTTCATAAATTGCTATGATTGGGTTGTTACAGATTTTTTTCATTGTTGACATGAAGAGTTCCAATTTCATTTAATGAAATATGATTATAGAGAAGATGATCATGTATAAATTAAAACATTATACAATTAAATGAATTACATATTTCTGTAGGAAAATATAACTATGTAAAACTATTTTGAAAGCAGCAACTTTTTTTAACTTCTTGAGAGGGAAATTATCAATTCCTGCCATGCAACAACTCAATAAGAAGAAATGTGCTAACTCTGATCTTTTGCTGAGGTGCCAGGTGCTGGCACTTCAAACTTCTTGCTATATGAAAGTGAGATAGAAAATTTTAGTGTGTGAACCCCATACTAGGTAATTTTAAATGGTCTATTAGCATCCAAAAAAGCATCTTTGGGTAAAGTGAAATGAAATACCTTAGAGAAAATGACTTCTTGAAAAGAACAAGGTGATGCAGTTTTTGAAATTTTAAGAGTCAGTATGTGTTCTATATTTTCTCTTTTTGTACATGGTTGTGTTTCTTTGTCATGTCCAAGAGCTTAAAAACCAGTCACTATAACTTCCCTTTAACAGGCTTTCTTACAATTCTGACACCTGCTCTCACCTTTACAAGGCAGCCCACTCCCTCAGGCGGTTTCTGCCCGGATGCAGCCTGCAGTAACCTTTCTATAACTGAGTCATAAATCCCTAAACACAGGGAAGAAATCACTGTCAGTGTCTTACATATGGTGGTGTGAATACACTACAATAATTGCTCTGCAATTACATGGTAATTATTGACCATTTAAGTACATTTAAGAACAGGGTGAGTACTATGTAATCAAAGACTAATTATCTGATTATTTCTGTCTTTTAAACTGCCGGCTTACAAGATATAAAAATTGCAAGTAACATGGTGATTAGTCATTGAACTACATGGTATACTAAAGTACAATTATGAAGTAATCTGTAGAAAATGTATTTGTATTGTGGTTCTCCTAAATGGTAATTGCAGAATACTTATATTAGAACAGCCTATCTATGAAGTGATAACTAGAAAAAAGATCATCAATACATTATGCTAATAGAGCACAAATACATGATCAAAAATATACATTTTATTAAATAAACTTGTGAATGGGAATATATGTTTTAAGAGATATAAACAGTATTTGAAATAAGAATTATTATGGCTTGAATATAAAATTTGAAATATATATTGTACCTTGTAATGCTTCTGACATTATTATTTTTCATTTCATTTAGAATACTGTGATAGGGCAAATAACCAGGACAGGAATAGAGCAGTAGAATGAACAGTTTAGTATTGAGGGATGAGTCTAAAAACTGATCCACTGTAGTCGGGTTTGATGGCTGAACCCAGGTCCAGAGTGCAGCTTAGTTTCATTAGGAATTGATGCGATCCAAGTTGGAGCCATTTTTAATCCTCACCATTTTCCTATCAAAATTACTAAGTGAATAAAATAATAACTACATATAAGGATGCTGAAATATACCAAAGGCACTTATCTAAATTTATTTTCAAAGTGTCTACTTCATGTTTTAAAAGAAAAAGGTAAAGGATTCTTCCCTGAGTTTATCTGGTATAGGCGGAATGCATAAATCTTTTAAAGAAACAGGGAAACGATGAGTAGTGAAGATGGGCAGAAAGAGAAGAAAAACTATGGCTTACACATGGGTTTGTGGTAGAAGGTAAAGAACACCAATTTTGTTGAGAATTTTTTTAAAGTGAATAATTCAGAAAATCTATTTAGGTAAATAATTACTTTTTCTTCAGAAACATGGCTTAAAAATATCAGTAAATACAACCCCTGAAATAAAGATATGTCAATCTCGTAATGAATTAACTATAATAGTTTATATTTAAAATAGTCATGAAACTCTGGAGTGTCTTAACATTAACATTATTCATAAAATATCCTTCAGTAGCAGATACAAATTTCTTATATAAGAGATAAAGATGATTTGTCTGTATCTAAATAAAGAGTAATGCTATCAAACTAGAAGTTATTATTTTTTACTTTGTCATTATCTATTTTCTCCAAATTTCCATGAAGCGTGATGCACTTTTGAGTATATCTGCATGGCTTTTAGATTAATCCTTGATTTATATTGTTTTGCCTGTTATGTTTCTTCTCCATGGAGTTCTACACTATATCAAATCACAGTCTGAAGTACTTTCAAATATTGTCTTGTACAATTACCTAGATACAAACGCATAGTCAAGTGAAATGCTATTAATAGTCACTTATGAACTTGTTAATCTTTTGACCTGAGCAGCTACTTATAAGGTAAAATTGAAAATAGACTGGAGTAGATTTATTTGATTAGCATCGATTAATTCATGTATCATTACTGAAGTATTTCCTTTGATTGAAAGCTCATTAGAGGTCCTTACCTTATATAAAAATGTCAATACTCCTTCTAAGACAGTAATGTCATTTTATTAAGGCTATATTTTTAATGTAGTAACACCGTTATTTATCATAGCTTTTCCAAATGTGTCTCTACATTTCTAATTTTAAAAGTAATGTATTGTTTCATAAAAAATAAAAATAAAAAGTAATAAAGATCATATTTCAAATAATGTCTTTAGTCATCATGAGGAAAGGAATTAGTAAGTTTCCTAGCTTGCCATTCCTACATACGATAACCAATTGTACAAATCCTCTTTCTTTGATAATTTTAAGCCCTTTCTTGTGGTATGATTGATATATAAGTACCTGTACATACCTCCATTTATATCTTAATTTGTATAAATTATAATTTAAAATTCTTATCTCCTTTATGGAGTGGTGAGATTTGAAAGTCGATGGCATATATGAAACATAAAAAGAATGTGTAATTGCAATGGACTAGTAAAATATAAAAAGCATAAACATATAAATATGCTTTATGTTTTAAGTGAAAGTTATATATTTTTCATAAACATATTGCTATATCTAGCTATTTATAATATTATGTTTTCTTGGGAGAAATGTGCCATATCCAAGATTTAGCAAGGTGGTTCAAATTGACTTTTTAACAATCATTCCATGAATATTTATGCAATTTACCTTGGAGTCAGAATTTCTTTGTCCTCTTTCTCCTCCTAATTCATTGCTTTTGTATAAGATGCCACTTCTCATAAAATAAAGATGCTAGCAGAAAATGTCATGAATGTATACAAACTAAGTTTTCCAGCTCATTTTATCTAGGCCATTTCCTTTACAAAGTACTTAAAAATATAACATAGAGCCCAAACATCTAAGTTAAACACAAAAAAGATGTTTTATAATATAGACACAAGGATGACAACTTGGACTTATTTAATAACATTACTAATTATTGTCACAAGTATGTCATAATTATCGATATAGTGCTTCATTGGCAAATATATGTAAAATCACCAACTTATTTCCTCAAATAGTTTTATCTACTTCTTGAAAAACTGTTAAAGCAAAGGAAACATCTGTTTTCAGCAATTATATTCAACATATCTCTGGATGATAGAGCTGAATCAATGAGGAAAATAGGAACAGTATTACAGCCTTCTAATGGTAAGGTGGGAGGAGAATCTATGCTTTATTTGCAGATAATATAATCTTTATGTAAATGCAAAAACACAGAGCCCCCAAAATATCAAAATTAATAAAGAAGTTAGTGTGGCCACAAGACTCAAAGTCAATACAGCAAAATCCACTGTATTATCTACCTAATAAAAGTAAAATCAACAATAATTCCACTTACAATAGTTCCTAAAACTGAAATATTTAAGAAATCACAACAAAAAATGAAATGTATGGTAACTTTATTTTGGGGGGGGGTCTGGGGATGGAACCCAGGGGCATTTAATCTTCAAGCTATACCCCCTGCCCTATTTTTTATTCTTTATTTTGAAATAGGGTTTCATTAAGTTGCAGAAGGCCTCACTAAGTAGCTGAGTCTGTCTGGGAACAGAGATCCTCAGGTCTCAGCCTCCTGAATGCTGGAATTACAAGCGAGTGCCATCATGCCCGGCTTCATATGGTAACTTTGATGAGAGTATTCGAGGTTCTAAATAAAGTAAAAGATATTTTATGTTCAACTTACTTCCTCAAATAGACTTATGTAATTATACATATATACCATCCTATATATCAAGATGTATAATTACATAAGAAAAATGAATAATTACATTAGAAAAATGAATATCAAAGAAGATAACAATTTTGAAAAATGCCTATAAATTTGATGAAATATTTTTCAAAATATCAGTACAATTTTCCTTTTTTGAAGAAATTAGTAAGATGATCATGTGATATATGTTGAAAGAGAAAGAACCCAGAATAGTATACTAAATGTTTTAAAAACTTTTTTAAAGAAAAAGTAGAGGACTTACTCTGTCTGATATAAAAACTTGCTACAAAGCATTCACCTAACTCTAATTAGAATGGCAATCATTAAAAACACAACAACAACAAAGGCTGGTGAAAATGTGAAGTGAGAACCCTAATACATTGTTGGTGGGATTGCAAATTAGTGCAACTACTTTGGAAAACAATATAGAGGATATCAGAAGAATGGAAATGAACCTACTGTTTGACCCAACAATATCACTTTTGGGTATCTACTCAAAAGAATGGAACCATACTATTAAAATAATGCATGCATATCTATATTTTAGCTGCACAATTCACAATTGACGAACTATGTAACCAGCCAAGATGTTCATCAACGGATGAATGGATTCCAAAATTAGTGGGTATGTACACAGTGGAAGTTTACTCAGCCATAAAAAACAAACATTTGCAGGAAAATAGATGGAACTGGAAAACATTATGCTGAGATTACAGCCACAAAAAATGAAAAGTTGGATGTTCTCCCTAATATGCAGAAGCTAGGGGAGAAAATGGGACATCAGAGGGATTCCAGACAAAATAGATACCTTAGATGAGCAAATAAGGTGACCTAACTGAGGGAGATGGGAGGGGGAAGAGGCAAACTCTCTAATGCATATGATGTACATTCACAAACTCATCAACATCAATCACTATGCTGAACAAAAGAAGTAGGGAGGGGGAAGAATTGGGGTAGGAATTAGAGAAGGGCTAAAGGAGAGATGTGCATGTATGCCTCTACCATCCTATACCTCATCAAGATATGTAATTACATAAATTGGTCAAAGATTTGGACATTTTACTAAAGTAGAGATATCAAAGGCTTATAGGTATGTGAAGAGAAGTTCAGCATCATTAGTCATCAGGAAAGTTGAGAAATAACTTAAAATGAGGTAATATAATGATATGTGACTATGTACCTATTACAGTGACTATAAAGGCAATCTGTAACAAGAGTTGGTGATTTGGATAAATTAGAATGTCCATGCATTGCTCATGAAAATTAAAAAGTATACATTACTTTCTAAAACAGTTTTTCCATTTCTTAAGATGTTAGTTACTTGGCAGACAACTTAGAAATTTGACTCCTAAACTGGTCGTGGTGGCACACGTTTGTAATCCCAGCATTTGGGAGGCTGAGACCGGAGGATTGTGGTTCTCGGGCAACCTCAGCTACTTAGTGAGGCCCTCTGTAACTTAGTGAGACCTTGCTTCAAAATAAAGAATAAAAAAATAGGGCAGAGGTGTACCTCGGAGGTTGAATGCCCCTGGGTTCCATTCCCAGACCCTCAAAAAAAAAAAAAAAAAAAAGAAAAAAGAAAAGCAAAAAAAGAAAATTGACTGCTAATAATCTATCCAAGAGAAATAAAGATGTATTTACATAGAAATGTATGTGAATACACTATTATTCATACTAGCAAAAACTGGAAATAATCTAAGCACAGTTTAATTGATATAAGCATCTGCAATATTTGATATATCCAGTGGAAGATAGTTCAAAATTAAACTTTTTGACTACTGTTAAACTAATTCTTTTCTATAATATCAATAAATCTAAAAACCAAATGAAAACTGAAGGAAACCAGGTACATATTGTGTGATTCCATTTATTGAAATATAAAAGACAAATTCATAGAGACAAAGGTTTTTCAGTTATTGTGACTAAAAGTTGAAATTTGTATTAAGTGAAAATGAGCACTAAGAATATTGGTTGTAAACCTAAAATGAGGAAATTTTAGGCTTTGTGAATTTTGCCTCAATTACTGTCAAAAATTGGTGTTTAAAATACTAAAATAAATAAAAATGATAATTTGACATTTTACTAAATATCAAAAATCAGTAAATGAAGAACAAAGAAACAAAATTTCAGAGATCTTCAAAAAACAAGATAAGATGATAGATGTAAAAACCAACCACATCAATACTTTAATCAATAGCAATGGGCTAAAATGTGAATTAAATAGAAGAGATGATCAGCCTGGATACAAAACAAGATGCAACAATGTAATGACTAAAGAAGCATGCTTTAGAGTCAAACACACAAGTGTGAGCAAAAGGATGAGAACCAGCTATATCATCTAAACAATAATCATGGAATACATTTATCAATATGTGAGAAAATAATCTTTAAGTAAACAATAGAGCTAGAAGTGTGTAAGCTTCATATAAAATGTCCAATAATTAAGAAGCACATAATAGTCCTAAGGTATATGCATATGATAATAGATCTCCGAAATACAGGAGGTTAAAAAGTAAAAATAATTGAAATATAATTATATTTAGATATGTAAATATTCCCTCTCTTAGTAGGGATAAAACAAAACATTAAAGTATAGAACATATAAAGAATTGTAGCAACCAAATGAACAGAACTAACATTTATAGAACAATCCCATCTAACAACAGAAGCTAAATATTCTTTTCAAATTTTCAGGTAAAGCCAGGCGTCGTGGCGCATGCTTGTAATCCCAGCACTTGGGAGGTTGAGACAGGAGGATTGCACAGGTTCAAAGCCAGCCTCAGCTAGTTAGTGAGCTCTCAGAAACTTAATGAGACACTGTTACCAAATAAAATATAAAATAGGTCTGGGAGTATAGCCTGGAAGTAAAAAGTGCCTGGGTTCCACCCCCAGTAACACACACACACACACACACACACACACACACACACACACACACATAAAATCAGGTAGTATTATCCAGGATTGACAATATATTTTCATTGCCTAATAATGTATTTTGATGTGTTTTAGTTCAATAAAATCGAATTTATATGTATTTTGATGTGTTTTAGTTCAATAAAATCGAATTTATTTGGGCACCATTCTTTTGGTGTATAATTAAGACTTCTCTTTTCTGGGAGTTTCAAGCTGGTTGTTCAGAATCCCTGGCTCTGCTAAATGGTCAGGGTCTTTCCTTAACAAAATCAGTCTAAAAGACTAGACAAGGCAACCACTTCTTTAAATGTGCAGACATCACTGCATAGATAAAAGTACAAGTAATTAAGGAAACATGACACCAACAAAGAAAACCAGTAAATCGCATATAAGTTTTTCAGCCAAATTGTTTGACGAAGAATTCAAAATAATCCTCATAGTAGGACATGGTGGCACATACTTGTAATCCTAGCATTAGGTAGGCTGAGAAAGGAGGATTGCAAGTTCAAGGCTAGCCCATATTCTAGAACCTAGAAAGACCCTGTCTCAAAATAAAAAAGGCCGGGGATCTACCTCAGAGGTACAATGCCCCTGGTTCCAAGCCCCAGAACAATAAATAAATAAATAAATAAATAATTCCTATAAATAAATGCAGTGAACTACAAATGAATTCAAACAACTGAACAACTAAATATAAACAAAATCAGAAGTTCAGCAAAGAAATAAAATTATTATAAGAAGATCCTATTACCAGAGAAGATAGAGTATATATACTGAGACACATTATAGTAAAATTGTTAAAAGTAAAAAAAATGAATAATTTTGAAAACAGTATCTAATCACAAACAAGGCACCACCTATAAACTATCAAAAAGTTTCACAGCAGAAACTTTGCAGGCCAAAAGAAAGGGGAGTAATATATTCAAAATACTAAAGATAAAATACCTTCAGAAACTTGACCAAGTTACAACAATTTTTGGCAAGGATTTAAAAAATTCTGAATTGTAATGGTAAAAACTCATGTAATAAATGACAAACAAGCTAATTCAGTGATAAAAATCATGATTCAAAATTTGCTACCCAGTTTCTCAGACAGCATACTAAAAAGGTTTATATTTAGTACATGGTCTCTATTCACCTTCACACCATTGATTTTCTTAGTGGTATATTTTTACCACTAATTCATGTTCAACATAATATGTGGATTGGCCTGCAGGGGTATTCACTTCTGGGTATAAGACAGAGTTTTTCATTACTAATCATATATACATATTTAATTCTCCTTAATAATCACCTAAGTGGTCTTGACTAATCTCCTGTAACATAAAGTTTCACGTGACAAGCACAAAGTCACTGAACACTGAATGTTTTCTCTCATTTGTGTGTTTATCTCCAGTGGTTTCACTTAGATTAAATATTTTTTAACATGTACAGATCCTGTACTTGGTCTTCCAAGGCACAGGAAAATGGCTACATGCTAGGATCATCAGTGTCATTCGATAAGAAAATTCACTCATACATCATATGTCTGTGTGATATTTATTAGTAACCTTGCAATTGTTGTTATAATACTCTCAGTCAATGTGTGACATATTTACCATGAAGATATAATTTTAATGATGCCTTAGAAGTGCTGATCTCTTTCTTGCCTTTGGCAGAAATAATAGCAATTTATTTAGCAGACATTGTATGACAATTGTTCTAAAATAACTCAATTGGTTTACAAGAGAGGTTATTGTGCTTTGTTTGAAGATTAAGCAAAAGTTCATGACCCAAATCGGCAAGAGATGTCTAACCTAAAAAGCTCTGGGGTAAGTTAAAAAAAATCGTCAATCCAATAAACTTCATTTTAAAAGATTTTTATCTTCATAATTTCTATCATACTCTTTTGTTTTATCTGTTTATGCAAAGTCATTGCACTTGCTAATTTGTTTATCTGAGAATATACAGATTTACCTTCTACAATTTGTAACATAGTTTGGTTCCCTATTTGAGTTTAAACTTCATGAATGATTTTATCATTACTTTTTCATTTTTATTATAATTATTTTTGTACTTTTATTGATACATTGGAATTATATATCATAGTTCAAAGTCACACAAACAAGCATGCACGGGTATTGATATGTTATCATTACTTATATTCTACTGATTTATTTCAGGTCCTATTTTATTTTTTACAAACTGTGGATAAACAACACAATAGTAACAATGTTAGCTACATAATTAAAACACACAAGAAGTAACATGCAAATTATATGAAAACATTAGCTGAGAGGAAATTTAGCTTGTTATCTGAACCTGTTCTGAAACAAAATGATAAAACTCTTAAGGACTGATAGAATTTTTCTAATACACTGGTTACTAATAATCTAGTAGAATGTTTGTGAAAGTAATAACTCACCTTACAAGTTTATGCAAAATATGTAAACAAAGCTTCTTTTTTTTCATGTGAAGTCGCCATGTAGTTTGTTGCCAAAGCTCCATGAACACACTGTGGTTTTTACTTTGAGAAATACCACATTGAGAAACTATTTGTCAAATGAACATGACCAAATTATGTTTGTATACATATAAAAAGTTACACTATTTTATATAATAATAATGTACCAACTAAAAAGTGAAAAATGAAAAGAAATATATATTTGTTTCTTTTTTCTCTGGACACACTGGTATGACAAGTAATGTCAGGCCTGACAACTTGTGAGATTCCTTCACTGTGGGAACAAAATTACTCAAGTGGCAGCTGAGTAGCAGGGTGACAACTATGGTTCTACACTAATGAACATTAACATTGTTCACAGAACCAAGGTCAGATATCAGCACCACCTCACTTGTGAGCCACCCTGCAGTGCTGAGCTGGATGGAAAGATTTGACGGTGCCTTCCAGTCAAAATCGGATAATGCCACTGTCATCAACACCCTTGCTACTCGTGAAATTCACCAGAAGAAGATGACAAACTGAGTCAATCGAAGAGTAACCAACAGACTCGAGAACAGCAATTCTAAAAGTAATTAGTTGGGTGTTGATCTGGTTTAAAACAGTAGACTAATAATTACCTGTGGAAATCTACATAGAAGCAACGTTACCCAAAAAGTGACCCTACACTCACTAATAAGTAATTCTTTTGATCTTAAACTATTTTCACTTTCTATAGACTATTTTCTAGAAATCAAACCACATAGTATACTCTCATATTTATATCACTGACACTCTTTCTTTTGTGTTGCAGACTTGTATTTTCAACCTGACATAAGTAAAGCAGAGAATACTGTGAAGTGTCTCTCAATGCCAAATCCATTATCAAAGGACTCTCAACTGTGTCTTTTTTCTTAGAACACTTAATATTTCTATCATTCCCATCCTAATAATCCTATTATAGCTTATTCCATTTTATTATATTATCATTTCATATTATGGAAACAGTGTTAGACTCAAAACTCATTATTGGCCTTCCTATCTCTGTGTGTGTGTGTGTGTGTAAGAGAAAAAGAGAGAGAGAAAGAGAGAGAGAGAGAGAGAGAGAGAGAGAGAGAGAGAGAGAGATCTGAGATTGAACCCAGGTGCATTCTACCTCTGAGTTATATGCCCCACTCCTATTTTATTCTTTATTTATTTTGTTAAATTTTTTTACTGGTGCATTGTATTTATACATCATAATGAAGCAAAACACTTGTGTAGACATATCTCACTAAGTTGTAGAGAGCCTCACTCAGTAGCTGAGGCTGGCTGTGAATCTGCAATCCTCCTGTCTCAGCCTCCCAAGTACTTGGGGTTACAAGTGTGAGCCATCAAACCTGGCTTCCTGCCTCCATTTTTACCAAATTTAAATAAAATTTCTGACTTCAGTCACATTATACTTCTCAAAATACTGTTCCTTGTAAATGATCAGTTGTTTTCCTTACATCTTCCAACTGATCCTCATAGACTATTTCTGAACTTACATTTTCCCTTGAAAATTGCAGTAGTCTTGCTGTTTTGAACAGAATTGCACTGTCGGCACTTTTCATAACCTTACTCATACCATCCTTCTTGCCCAGAAAATTTGCCCATGCTTTATTTTCCTAGCTAATAACTATACTCCCTTAAATGATCCCAGAGAAGGAGATTTTCTGTATAATTTTACTGGTTTTGCATTTACTTTGCCTGGTCACCTGAACCAATCTGTAAGTACCTCTTCCCTACAGAGGCAAATGATTTCTGACATTCAAATATTGCCGGCCAATAAGTATACAATTCAAGTTCTCTGTTGGGAAGCATTTTGATCTGAGACTTCAACCATGGCTAACTTCTCCCAGTAGACTGACTGCCAGCTCAGTTACTAACTGCAGCCAGAGAAACGTGGAGTAGGTGTTTTGTTTTTGTTTGTTTGTTTGTTTCTAAACAAAGTCTCACTAACTTGCCAACACTCTCACTGGGTTCCTGAGGTTGCTTTCAAACTGGTAATCTTCCTGCCTCAGCTTCCCAAGTACTGGGATTACAGGTGTGCATCACCAGGCCCACCTTGGAGAAATTTTACCTATTAGCATTCAAAGAAAAATGTATCCCTAAAGTCACACAATTTCCAAATCTTTACAGGGATTCTAGGGAATTGATTTTAGCCAACTTTGCTGTGATAGCTTTGGGAAACAAACAAATTATACACACACACAGTGGCTAGGTCAGTTTGTACTGTTTTAGGCTTCCAAGCTCAAGATATGTTTCTGTATGTGAATTAGTTTTCCACCATAGGCTGTAAAACATTACTTGTCTACTTGTCCATAAGACTTTATTTTGTCAAATGAAAATCAGAACTATGCTAAAATTCCATTCAACCCCAGTTAAAATGGTATTCACCAAAAATCATCAAAAATACCAACAATATCAAACAATTTAAAGAGTTTAAGGAAATAGGAATTCTTATACACTGTTGGTATGATTGTAAATTGATGCAAACACTATGGAGATCAGTTTGGAAGTTTCTCAAAAGACTGGGAATAGAACTATTGTATGATCCAGCAATATCATTTTTCCAAAAAAATTAAAGTCAGGATATTATAGTGTTACATGTATATCCATTTTTATAGTGGCACAGTTCACAATAGCCAAATTATGGAACCAACCTAGGTGTCTGTCAAAAGATGAATGGCTAATGCAAATGTGATATCACACACACACACACACACACACACACACACACACAAAAGGGATTTTACTCAAAAAAACACAATCATATCATTTGCAGGAAATGGATACAATTAGAGAACTTTATCTTATGATATTAGCCAGTCTTAGAAAATCAAGGTAGGCATGTTTTCTCTCATGTGGAAGCTGGAGAGAAAATATAAAATACCAAAAAAGGATTTCAGATAAATGGGTAAAGAAAAAAGTAGGATAAAGAAAAAGAAGTGAGGAAGAGAGGTGGGGAGAGAAAAAAATTGATTAAGGAAAGAGTTCAAATAATACTGTGTCCACATACAAAGGAGTAAGTACCAATTGCACTACTGTGTAGAGGGTTGGGGGAATGCAGTGGGATCTACAAGTGATGTGTGCTTGACTTTTTATACCACCTTGAGCCTTACTATGATGTATAGAAAGCACCAATAGAAGTATTCAAACTAATGTAAATTGAAATAGTTTGTAAATAGACAATGATGAAGTAATGTTCATTTTGTTAATGCTATAAGATATAAAAAGAAAAGCTAATTTAAAAAATGAATTATAATTGTTGGAAGACCTTCCTAAAAGAATAAAAATGATAATGTTTATATATTGATATTTTCCTCCCAACATGAACTACATGAACTTGGGAAAATTAGCCTCTCTGAAAGTTTTCTCTTCAGTGGAATGTCATCAGATAGTAATGACTCCTTCACAGTGATGTGCTGATAATTAAATAAAATGCTATTTGAAAGCCATCTTGAACAAATTATCACATATAGAAGCTCCATGACTAGCTGTTCATTGTTTTGGTCACAAACTTAAATATTAAGACTTTTCCAAGAACACAAAGTACTGAATGTCTATAATTCTGAAAGAGAAAGTTCCACAAATTCTTTCCAGACATGTGCATACACTATGGAAATTAACAATACAATAAAACAAAGGAAAGATAAATTTTTAAAAATTGATTGTTATATACATTTTAAAATAATTTTGTTGCGATAAGAAGTGAATATATTGTTAAGCATATACATTGTTTTTCATACATTTTTATCTATGTTAGCCATTAATTCTGAGAATTCAAGTAATCATGAAATAACTAAAATATCACTTTAGTTACAAGACAATAATTTGATATGTAAGAATTGAATATATTTAGATATTTTCTGGAAAAAATTATAAAAATATTTTTGGATGGTTCTGGTTATAAGATGATGGGAGGCTGGGACAGGAGGGTGGTAGATTCAAAACCAGCCTCAAGAATGTAGCAAGACTCTCAGCAATCTAGTGAGATCCTGTTACAAAACAGAAAATAAAAAAGGGCTGGGGTATAGCTCAGAGATAGGATGTGCCTGGGGATTCAATTCCCAGTACCACACACACACATAAACACACACACACACACACACACACACACACACACACATACACACACACGATAATAGAAGAAAAGTTTTCACTGTTTTAGGCCCTTGAGACTACACTAATTCTGGACCCTAAAAATATGAACCTATTAATGTAATAAAAATTACTCAGCACAAATTTCTATAAGTTTATGGTTGTATAATTGCATATGTTACTAAAATAGAAATGATTTTTATGAGCACTAAATATATTTTATCAAGAGGTATGCTGCTTATAGGACAAAATAATTAAATTAAAATACAGTTTTATTCAAATAAGACAAAATCTGTGACAAGAATTTAAAATCAGCATATTTTTAAAATTCACTTATTTTTACATGTTAATAATATCTTTTATTCTCATAGGCCTTATGCAACAAAAAATCCAGTGTCTAATGGTAAACAACTGCAGTTATTTTTCATAAAAGAAGTTCACAATATCTAGGTGAAATCAGTCTCATTTATAATTATATGAGTAGTAAAAATTATAGTGGTCTGGATAATGAAATTTGTCATGCTGTTTTTGATAGGGAAATTTTTATAGGACATGGTGATAAATTCCTTAGCAGTGTTGTTTTCTTCTATAAAAGCCTATCTTTGCTTTCCAGGCCTACCACACTCTGTTTTTCCCCCTACAAATCAGTTCTCTTTCTCTGCTTTCTAGGCTTTTTCCCAAATGTCAAATTTTCCTTCATTCACTCCCACTTGTATTTTTACTGTCAGATGCTTCTCAATGTCAATGCCAAAATAAGTCATTTTTAAAAAATCAGTCTTTAAATACTTAGATTTTCTTTAGACCTACTACTACTACCACCTTCTTTCTGTCACCAGCCACTCCAACTTCCCTCTCCTAAGCAATGTCTTCTTTTTCAGCTTTCTCTAAATTTTCTTTTGTATTTCTTTCTATATATCCATGGTATGATAGTCATTATGCTGTCCACCTGTATTTCAGTTCTCCTCTTTCTGGTCACCATCAGCAATCAAGAATGGCCATGTAACTGGCTTTAGAAAAAAAAAGAGTTAAATCAAAATAATGTGTATCACTGTCAGTCAAGTGCCTTCAAGAGAAAGTACATGGATCACTATAAATTTGTGGAGCTGGATGTCCAATTGTAGTTCAATGAATGAGGATGGTATGGATTAGAAACTGCTGCCAACAAATGCTAAGCACATTGTTAGAATAAAAAAATTAAACTAATGTTGCTTTAAGCCACTTACAGTTGGAGAAATTTAGTCTTTAAAAGAGGATGCTGTAGCCCGGCGTGGTGCCACACCCTTGTAATCCCAGCATTCTGGAGGCTGAGAAAGAAGAATTGCAGTTTGCTGCCAGTCTCAGCTACTTAGTGAGGCCCTTTGCAATTCAGTGAGCCCCTGTTTCAAAAATAAAGAATAAAATTAGGGCTGGGGGTGTAGCTTGGAGGTAGAATGCCCCTGGGTTCCATCCTCAGTGTCTCAGAAAAGGGGAGCGATATTGTCATAATTTTAAGAATATAAATAGCCATAAAATTTGGCTTAGCAATTTGGTGGAAAGTGATGAAATTATTATCAGAGGCAGTAGGAAAAAAGGTGATGGTCTATGTTATTTGTGGGGAACTAAAGTAGATCATGTACTTAGATATTTTGAGCTCTAGAAAAAGAGGTTTGAAAAAACAAAGCCATTATGTTTAGACTGCTAGTGGTTATATTTGGCAAGCTATTCCAAGAAAGAGGTGAGCACCGAAAAGAACTGGAGTGTTTTCAAGTAAGAACAAAGAATATGTAGAAATACTTCATTAAGGGCTGGAAGAAGATAGTAAAAGATAAAGTCCTGTACAGTAAAAAATAAGGTGGAGACATCATTACAGAAACAAACGTAAATTAAAATTCAGCTTTTATGAAGAACCAATAAGAGATATATTCATATCTATTATAATTGTATACCTCATTATGATGTATAATTTCAGTGCATGAGTAAAAGTATAAAGTAAATTAATTAATTAATTAAAAATCCCCACTAATTAAATTGTCTCAGGACAAGTATGTGATGCATTTCTCTAATTAGAACTTCTGAAAGATGAAGGCATGTTGGAGGAAAAAAATGAGGCTATTTATGTGACACATAGCCAACGTTTCAATTGCAAAAATGGTGCAAGAGTTTAAGGGTGAGGACCTCTCACTGCAGTTTATATGATTATATCTTCAAAATATAAAAAAATTAAAACAAAGTAAAAAAAAACAGAACTGCAGATGTGGATATTGGATCATGTTGAAGATTGAATTCTAGCAAGATAAGAACTCAACTAAGTTTTGGTGGAGATATATTACCAAAAGCAGAGTTTGAAAGAGATTTTGGATCTATACTGAGAAAACTTAGATCCTCAAAAATCTGTGAGCAGAAAGTGTGCTGAGAAGCTGAGAAAACACATCTTTTAATAAGGACACATTACCAAGCACTTACATCAGACGTGGCCAAAAAAGGATAAAGAAAAAGACTCCAGCAAAGGAAGGAACTATAAAGGACAATGAAAATAGAGCATCTGGAGACCGGATTAAAGACTTCATTTCATTAACCTCAGCTACACATCTCAGAATGGGAACCCTCACACTATCTGCTCAAAACAATTAAGGACTGCTACAAATAGTGTCTGGTGGGTGACTCCCATTCTTTCTCTTTCTGGGGGAATTTATTTGGGTCAACTTGTTCCTAATCCAACATCATGTACTGACTGAAAAAGAGGGCCAGCAACTTGTTATTATTGGTCCAGGGTATCTAGTTCAAGAAGTCATGTGGAAAACTGCTTTAGACCACTTTTATCAACAACTGAAGAGGAGGCAGAGATGCCTCAATCAGGGTCTAGATTTCGATGAATCTATAAGAAATTTACTGAGACTTTCAGACTGGCCACGCTTGGGAAAAAAATAAGTGTACTATGTGTGAGGCAGAGAGTAAAGTGAATATTTCTACCCCCAAATTGACTCTGATACTCTTTAGATATGTTACCCATATCATCTGGTTCTTTGTCAAAGGGTACATGGTAAAAATAAATTTTCCTGACCTCTCAAAGATACATGTGGCTGCAGGCCTCCTTTAGGAATACAATGCAAATATAAGCAAAAGTATAAACAATGTTGAATAAAAACCTTTAAATGTTAATATTGAGCTGGGTGTGGTGGTGCTTGCTTTTAATCCCAGCTTTTGGGAGGCTGAGACAGGAGGACAGCAGTTTCAGAATGGCCTCAGCTACTTAGTGAAGCTTTTTGCAACTCAGTGAGAAAATAAAGTTACAAAATAAAGAATACAAAATTCAGTTACAAAATAAAGAATAAAAAATAGGGCTGAGGGTGTAGCTTAGAGGTAGAATGCCCTTAAGTGCCATACCTAGTATCACAATAAATAAATAAATAAATGTTAACGTTGAATTTGTCAAACTTCCAGTCCCTTTCTATAGTGAGGAGAGATATAAATCTTTATGGCTTGTGATGGATACATAAGATCAATAAGAAAAAAAAAATATATATATATAGTTTGTAGTACTGGGGTTCCTGGAAACCCTTTTACCTCCGTACTGCACTTCCAGATCTATTTATTTTTTAAATTTGGAAACAGGGTCTCTTAAGCCAGCACGGCTGGCTTCGAACCTGTACAATCCTTCTGTCTCTACCTCCCAAGCGCAGGGATTACAAGCATGTGCCACCACGCCCGGCAAGGGGAAAAAAAAAAATATATATATATATATATATATATATATAAGAATTCTGCATAACCTACCCTATTTTGGCAAATATGCATACTGTTTTTGTTAAACTCGTTGCTCCTCTTTTTACTTTGTAATTCTCTATTCTGTAAAAATGTTAATGAGTCAAGAAGAAGAACTTTATTAAATAATAATTCTCTTATATAGATATTTTCACAGTTTGTCAACTTGTCTTGTAAAGTAGATTACAAGGTTTTTCTGGAGAAAATATTATTTATATTGGTACTTAAGTAACATTTACACCACCAAGAAAAGTTATTTCTTAAATGTGGAACCCAACCAATATGAATTAAATTTTACTTTGAATTAAATTTTTGTTTTATTTCTTAAATGAGTGTCCAGGTTTTTAAGAGACTTCTAAAGGATATATCTTTGGCTTTGCCCATCAAGCACTCCTTTCCCACTATCCTATTAATAGAACCTCTCTTCTCTTTGTGGCTCAGGTAGAAATATTCTCATCAGCATCACACCACTCTTTTCCAGTGGGACTATAACTCAGGTCCTCATCCCTAACTGCCTCATGATTGAGCTCAGGGCAAGGAGCCTGTGCAGGCTTCACCCAGGGGCCCTTCTCACAATTATTTTAATGTTCCATCACTGCTTCTTGACATGGTTAGCAATTATGAACAAGGGAGTCTTCATTTTCACTCTATGCTGAGCTCTTTCATAAAATTACATTGCCTATCCTGAGTGGATGTACAAACGTTTATTACCTGAGAATCTCTTCACTCCAACTTTATTTAAAAACATACTTTTATTTTTAATTATCACATTTGAATGTACTTATTTTAGGAGCAGGATATGACACTGAGAGACATGTGTATAATGTATAATGATCAGATCAGAATAAATAATCTGCCATTTCAGACGCTTACCATTTCTTTGTGTTGAAAAACATTCAACATTTTCTCTAAGGACTATTTGAAATTCTTTATTAATTGCCATCAGCCATAGTTATCTGAATGTCCTAAAGAACATGGAAAGTTATTTCCCACATCCAAATGCTCTCCTATACCCATTAACCATCTTTTCTCCATTCCTCTCTCACCCACATTCTCCCCAGGCTCTGCTACCACTATTCTGTTCTCTACTTGACATCAGTTCTCTTCCACATACAAGTGACAGTGATTTGTCTCTTTTGTGTACCTTATTTCACTTAATACAACATTCTAGAGTTCTATGTTGCTGCAAATTATATTTCATATTTTATTGCTGAATAACATTCCACTGTATGTGCATATATATGCATATATACACACATAAATATGCATATATAAACATTATATATAGTTACATGAATCTCAGTAATCCTGACACAATATATTTTCTCTCTTTATTGAACCACTTTTCTACTTTCATAAAAAACTATTAAGTATGTCTAAAAGTATTATATTTTGCACAAAATAAGCTTTTACTTGGCCAACTAATATTCACAGCAATCATTAAGTACAAGAGCTTGTTATAAATTTAGTGTTCAATATGAAATAGAAATATGGATATGGGTTTCAAAGGTCCAAAATTCTTTCTTTTTTATTTTTCCACACCAATACGTATTCAATGCAGACTGAATGTCATGCCTCTAATTTTGGCTTCTTATCGCATATGCCTCTTCATCCTCAAATAATCCACAATAAACCTGCTGTATTTTATGTCAGTGATAACTAATCTAATCATAAGAAATTAGGCTTTAATTTTCAAATCGTTCATTTCTGTACCTACAAGGTAAAAGATATACACTTCTTCCTTTTCAAATAGAAATTGTAAATGGAATAAAATGAAAATGTATGACAATTATATTATGATAATATGACTAAAGTATTAAGATGAATTGTTAATCATTACTTAGCAAATTACTAGTTTCATACAGAGAAAATAATACCCTACATATGTAATGAATAATATTACACTTGGGCTAATATGGTTGTAAGTTAATTATAGACTACACAGCTGATTTAGTTTCATTTACCTAAGGAGCTATTCTGACCTTGTTGCAGATTAATTACTTCTTCAGGGATATACTCTCATTTATCATTGTCACTTGCAGCATTATAGCTCTTAGCAAGAGTGTAGGGCTTTTTTTAATGTTAAAAGAATTCCTCAGCTGCAGTACATTTTGCAAGTTTAGTCATTAAAAGTACAGGACAGCCCAAACCAGGTAAGATTAAATTAGCTATGCAACATTAGGAAAGTTCATGTCCCCAAAATTAAATGGCTGTAAGAAAAAGATTCTGTTAAAATTGTTCAAGTCAGACAGAGGCGTTTCCTATACTTAACAGCATTTTGAGTAAAATGCTTAGAAATAAATGTATGAAAACTACACAACACATTATGAATTCCTTAATTTACAGTGGGTAATCTTTTCAATATTCTCATTTCATAAAATTATTAAAATATTCAAAAGGATGACATGCTAATTGTTTTATATATTTATGTTGTGTTATTTTAATTTATATCACTAACTTTATCTAACAATGAGACTTAAGTATATGCAAACAAGAGAAACAGCTAAGAAAATCTGAAAGTAGCCTCAAATATGGTAGAATTTCTTTTATTGATAAATGATCACTTAATACTTGTTTGAGAACTAGCATATGTCAATGTATGTAAAAAGAGTAGGGATACTTGGATAAAATATTCCTTGACTTCAAGAACCTCAGATTTTCAGAGAAGATAATCAGCAATAGACTGAAAATAACATGTACGATGTAACTGCTATTAAATAAACATATGCAAAAGTAATAGAGGGTACAATGATTTTAGAGCAGGTTATTCAAACCTGGATAGCAGGTAACCTTACAATTTATGAATAAGGAATATAAAGGTATATTTTGGGGAAGCTGAGGATAGAAATGAACATCTTAGAAACTATGGACAGTTTTTGGAGGTAAGACTGATTGTGAATCTTCAGCATTCAAGGTAGGCTACAGGAGACATGACTAGCTAGGAAGAGCGTGGGTCTGTGGAATCAAGACGAAGCAGAAAGCAAGAAAGAGGAACAGTACGAGTGGCAATGAAAAGTAAGGTGAATCCGAGATACTTGAGGACTTTTCTTGTGTGGGTAGTACTGAGGGTTGAACCCAGCGTTGCTCTACCTCTGAGCTACATCCCCAACCTTAGCCCTTTTTAGTTTTTGTTTTTGTTTTAACCAATTGCTGAGGCTGGCCTCAAATCTGCCTCCCAATTACTGGGATTACAGGCCTGTGCCACCACCACCAGCTACTTAAGAATTTTATGACAAAGATTTAGGAAGAGTGAAAGATAAAACTGGTAGTATTCCTGGTTAGTTGCTAGATTTGTAAAAATCAAGAAGATATATTAAAATAATTCCTTAGCTGCAGTACATTTTAAATATCAGGAAGAGATCTAGAAGCATGCAGTAGAGAATGTTGTCATTTCCCTAAAGAAGAGGGAACTAACCCAGAGAGAACTAGAGAAGAAAAAGAACAGAAAACAGTTCTGGTGATCATCAGCAATTTAAGGTCAGGTGAAGACTACAAAAAAATTTACTATATACAAATTATGAAACAATACCAGTTGCCTACCAACCCAAAAGTTTAATGGATAAATAAATGTGGCATATTTACAGTTGAAGGTATGTGTGTGTGTGTGTGTGTGTGTGTGTGTGTGTGTGTGTGTGTGTGTGTATTACTGGAAATAGAACTCAGGGTTATTCTATGTCTGAGCTAAACCCCCCAGCTTGGTTTTAATTATTTTTATTTTGAAACAGGGTCTCATTAATTTGCGAGGCTGGCTACAAACTTGCCTTCTTCCTGTCTCAGCCTCTCAATTATTTGGATTACAAGTGTGTGCCACCACACCCGGCTTGAGATAACTTTTTTTGCCAGCTACTCCTCTGATAGAGGAATTATATCTATAATATACAAAGAACTTTTAAAAATAACACTAAATAGAACATAATTAAGTAAAAATGGGCAATCAAACCAAATAGACAATTTACAAAAAATACAAATGGTCAATAAATATATGAAAAAATGTTCAACATCATTTGCAATGAAGGAAATGCAAATCATAACTACACTGGGAGTCCATCCAACCCTATTTAGAATGTCAATCATCAAGAATACAAACAATAAATGCTGGCAAGGATGTTGGAAAACAGGAACCCTTATACACTGTTGGTTGGATTGCAAGTTAGTATAGTATGGAGATCAGTGTGGAAGTTTTTCAGAAAACTGGGAATGGATCTACCACACAATCCAGCCATATCTCTCCTAGGTATCTTTCCAAAATAAGACAAGTCAAAATATTACAATGATACATGCATATCCCTATGTTTATAGTAGCACAATTCACAATAGCCAAATAATGGAACCATCCTAGGTATCCATCTACAGATGAATGGATTATGGAGTTATGGTATACACAAAATAAAATACTACTCAGCCACAGAGAAAAACAAAATTATATCATTTACAGAAAAATTGACTGAACTAGAAAATATGCTAAGTGAGATTATTTAGTCACAAAAAATGAAGGGTCACATGTTTTCTCTAGTATGTGGCAGCTAGGGAGAAATTGGGATACAAGAATGATTAAATAAAGGAGAAGAAACCCTAGTACCTTAGTGGAGTGATAGTGGGGGAGTCTAGAGGAAATATGTCAAGGGGAGGGAGATTTGGTAAGGAAAATACTTCAAAAGATGCTATGTACATTACTAAATTATCAATGCCAATCTCAATATTACGTATAGAGAAGGTTAGGGAGTAAGGTGAGATGCGGAAAGATAATCAAGTGCTGTGTGCGTGCATGCCCCTATCAATCTGAACTTCATCATATGTATGATTAAAATGTACTAATAAATGTATATTAAAAAGGATTTTTTGCAAATTTATTAATATAATAAAAATAGCAATTTTGTTTCATCCTATCATCTAAATTCTATTTCTATATTTTTGATTTTGTGTATAAGATCAAATTACATTATCTTTTAGGGGTTGTTATATGCTGTTTTTTAAAATAAATCCTATTACTCTCTGCTTTATGCCAAATGCATAAATTATATATCACTCACTATAGTTTAATTACCATTTTTTCTAAATATACATATTTTTAAACACCTTACTGTGGCCTAGTAAATAAAACAGAAATAGTGCATATTTGTAACAAAATGATTGAAATTAAATTTGCAATAAAACTTTATAAGTAAATAGCTTGAAAGTATAATCAATTATTTGAGATTAATAATCTTTTGTGTGACTGACAATTTACTCAAAGTAAATCTTTCTTGAGATAAATAATCTTTTACAAAATTCAATATTCTACTAATATCTCTAACAAAGTATAAAGATTTTTTTCATGAGAACTATTCTACCTTAGTATAGCTTTAATGTAAAATTTTTCTTGTTATTAAATGGAACAAAATAAAATTCAGAATACTGTCTTTCTGAAATGTTTATTATAGTCTTATAATCTTTCTTCATTGACTACTATCAGCATCTATTACTTTTCAATTTCTCAACCAGAGAGTGTAATTTGGTTTAGGATTCACATAACAATTATTATTGTTAGCATGATGACACAATTATATTTGGACTAGCAGAATTTCACCCAAACAAATTCAAATTGAAGTTATAAAAAGTGGTATCTTTTAAAGTTATATGTTTATAAAACAAGGTGGATAAATGAGTAAATAAAAAAATCATATTAATAAAAACATTTTGACCGTGCTCAGAGAACCAATTATATTGTTCTCAGGACCAGATTAAAAATTCCAACATTTTTTATCAGCCTGAGATGTTTTAAAATTTCTACAGTTAAGACACTTCTTTATATTTTCAGTGAAGGCATTGGAAAATGTGTAATGTAAGAAAAGAGCTGATAACTGGAGAAATTCTGATTGGTAACTACTTTGCTAACTTAAAATTTATGGTTATGAGAATTAAGTAGTCATATTTTCCCCCATGCTGGCAGAATAAGAGGCTCTCAGTGACTGACTAAGGCTGAGGTATATTAAATTATAACCATGCAAATATCTATTTGATAGGACATTTGGGTGGTAATATACACAGTACAGTAAAAGTCCACTTATCTTTGTCAAATTTCTTCTCAACTTGGAGAATATTTTCATAGTGAGCACAGATCCAATTCTAATTTCAGAAGAACCAGTGTGGACAAGGTTTTCATTTTCATGTTGGCTTTCACTTTTTACACAGTGTGTGATACTAATTTGTTTCTGGATATTCTCTATAAAACTAAAAGACCTTTCCAGAAGTCTTTGCATTTCTTACTGCCTTGTCTGTTTCTGCTAACAGTGCTGACTCCTGTGTTGAAGAGAGTCCAAATTGGAACTTATTGAGATGATTAACAGCTGCTACAAAATCAATAGTCTATGTAAGGAAAACAGAATTGGGCTAACGTGGTCTTACATGAGCACTATTTTGTGGCTGAATATCTATTGATGTCAGCACACGAAATATAATTTATATTAGTGGAAGTATTTGCATGAATATAATCCATGAGCTTTTTAGACTGGGTGTAAGAGACTTGGGGGTGGGGAAGATAATTCATAAGTCTTAATTATATCTCATTTTGCATATTTTGAGTTGCAAATATGATGTTTGTTAGATTTTGTAAGAGATGAGTTTGCTTAAATCTTTCATTATTTTAACTTTTATAATGGTTAAAACATTAAGCTATTGTTACTATAATCTGTGTCGAAATGAATCTTAAACTGTATTCTCTACAAAGTAAATTAAAAAACATAGAGATGTTTGTGAATTTGGTTTATTATACCACAATTGATGTTCTAATTACAAAATAGGAAAGTATTTGCAAATATATGTCTGCTAAAATTTTTTTTATATTGCTGGGCACGGTGGTGAATGCCTATAGTCCAAGCAACTGGAAAGGCTAAGGCTGGAGGACCACAAGTTTGATGCCATCCCCATGAAAATTAGGAAGATCCTGTCTCAAAATTAAATATATATATATATAATAATAATTATGGATGAAGTAGAAACCAATAGTAGAGCAACCTGGGTTCAATCCACAGCAACACACACACACGCACACACACACACACACACATACACACACACACACACACAAACAGAAAAGGTATATTTATTTTTGGAAGACTAAATGTGTTTTACAATAATTTAATATCATAATGGTGATAAATATGCTACAACTGAATGGAAAATACATTCCTTGAGACATTACTCATCTGTATCATCTATCTGCATGCAAGAAAAGATGCCTGAGTGTGATGTTCACCTCCAATATGCTAGATTTCACCCTTCCTTCTAGAATCTACTCCATCTCTGTATTAATTATAATACTTAACTCAGGAGTGAGAGCAGAAAATAAGCATTAATGGAATGAACTGAAAAATGAACTAACTCCTTTGTGACAAAAACCTAACTAGCACTAAGATAGTCATTGCACAAGTAACTCGGTATCTTGACTTTTTAAAATTGTACTATTTTTAAATAATACACCATTAGACGTTATGAAAATGTTTTTTCAAGCCGGGCGTGGTGGCACACGCTTGTAATCCCCGCGCTTGGGAGGCGGAGACAGGAGGATCGCGCAGGTTCGAAGCCAGCCGTGCTGGTGTAAGAGACCCTGTTTCAAAAATATAAAATAGGTCTGGGAGTGTAGCCCGGAGGAAGAAGGGCTTCCAGGAACCCCAGTACCACAAAAAAAAATAAAAAATTAAAAAAATTAAAAAAAAAAAAAGAAAATGTTTTTTCAACAATGTCCTTTATGAACCCCAGTAAGTAACTTATAAAAGAAATATTTTATTAACATATCCAACTGCATTCTTCATTAGAGATTGTACACACATAATAAATGTTCCCCATTGAAATATGGCATGTGTTGCTTGGGTAAAAATGTTAAAAGGAAATAAAAATAATATTTAAAAAGAATTGAAATGACGTCTTGATGGAGCTTTTACCATTAGGTTGACTTCACGTTTTGGATAGCACAGCAAGCCTGTGATCTCTTCCATAAAATGAGGAAAGAGAATGTTTTACATAAAGAACTAGCAGAGTATAAACTTTATAGTTCTTAGATATATATTTTTTCTACTACCATTTAATCAGAAATTTATCCTCCAGCTCAAAGCCATGAGGATTAGAACATGACTAAACAGGGTCAGTTTTATTATTGGAGAGGGTGGGAGCCACAGCTATCAGTAAAATAAGAAAATAAACTAAATGTTACAAGACAGCAGACTTAAGGCTAATGGTGATGGCTTTTAGACCTTTGGGATGCCTAAAGCCAATTACTGCAGAGGAAATTGTTAAAAAGAAAGATGAACTTTTAAGCAAATGGAAAGAGTAGGTTAAATGGGAGAATTTACCATACTCATCTCAGGCAGCACAGTACAGATGAAATCATTGTGCAAAATGCCTCAAGGTATGTGGAACAAGCCAAAAATATTTCCCATTCACTAGTGAAATAATGAGTCTGTGCAATATGTGACATGTCACTTTTATCATTACACCTTTCATCTTTAAATTGGAAACCCTAACCATTTGAAATTCACTTGTTTATTGTCTCACCCCTATGAAGAAGTATAATGAGTGAGAACTGCTTTCACCTATTCTATTCTCCAGTATTGATTCCTGTCCATTTTCAAATGTTTGAAGAATATCCAGCACAAAGTGACTACTCACATATACAAACAAACACAATTACTGTAGAGAAGAATGAAAGGAAAAGGCACAAGAATACATGAAGCAAAAAAGAATCAGAACAGTATTCATAGTTAATGCATCCATGGTTAACCATATCAAATCCCAAATATTTTTAAAACAATTTAACAAGAAGCAAGGATGAAAAGTAGGTTAAAAATGATTGAATGACTATTTAAGTATCATTGTATGAGATTACAAACAATTAAATACATTTCAATAATGCTATGAAGTTTTGAAGATTACCTATGTTACTACCGTATTTTTGAATAAGATTATGTACAAGAAATATACTGGATCCTTTCATCCCCATTTTGTCAACATTGGCACGTGTGTATGCAAATATGTATGTGTGTATACCTATGTATACATATATGGGTGTATTTGAGGATGTGTATATATATATATATATATATATATATATATATATATATATGTGTGTGTGTGTGTGTGTGTGTGTGTGTGTGTGTGTGTGTGTGTATACTTACAGATATAGATACATAAAATAATCATATTCCATTACCATTTTCATATCTAACATTTATGATTTATTGAGCACTAGTGTTCATTGTTATAAGAGCTCTAAAATTCCCTAATTCATTTAGTTCACATTATGTATAAAAATTCCTTTTATTATTTAACTTTATGTTTTGGGGACCTCTTTTATAGTTATATATCACTGTCCAATAGATAAACTCTTAGGTTTTTTTAAAATGGATGTCACTAAATACAGCTGGCATATTGATTTTGATGTAATTTCTCTGTGAAAAAGATTTTTTAAAAATGGGATTGATTCTAGAAATACAAACAACGAATGATGACAAGATTGTGAGGGAAAAGAAACCCAAACAATGTTCATGAGGTTTCAAATTAGTATAACTATATAGAAGGAAGTTTGGAGGTTCCTCAAAAAACTGGAATGGAACTATCTTGTGATTCAGTCATATAACTCTGGAGTATCTTTCCAAAGCAATAAAGGCAATTCACAATAGTTATATTGTGGAACCAGCCTACGAATCTGTCAGCAGATGAATGGATAACAAAATTATGAGGTATACACAATGGAGTTTTACTCAGCTGTAGAAAGAGAAGAAAATTAGGCAATTTTCAGGAAAATAGATGGAACTGGAGAATACTATGCTAAGTGAGATTACTCAGTCTCAAAAAGTCATGGGTAGCATGGTTTCTTTCACTTGTGGAAGTTAGACAAAAAAGAAACACAAGGACTTTAAATAATATGAAAATAGATAAAAATAGTTGAATGGGGATTGGGGTGAGAGGGATGGAAAGAGAGAATACTGGGGAAGGAAGCAGTTTAAAAATACTACAGCAATATGTAAATATATTATTGCCAATCTCACCAACTCATGTTGGGGTCAAAAAAGAGGAACTGGGTGGGATGTGAACAGGAATAAGCAAAAAGTGGTGTGCATATATGTTTTAACAAATGGAACCTCATTATGATGTATAATTGCAATACACCAATAAATATGGATAATAAATAACTTAATACAACAAGTTGAATTGATGGCTTGAAGATTATGGCACACACCGTTAATCTTAGTACATGGGAAGCTGAGACAGCAGAATTACAGGTTTAAGGACAGCCCTAGAAAGTCGTGAGATTCTCATCAACCTAGTGAGACTTCACTTTAAAATAAAAATAATATAAATCTTAAGACTATAAACTTTTAGAAGAAAATCTGGGTCATAAATCTATTTTGAGTTAATACTTGTATGTGGGATTAGGTAAGGGTCCAGTTTTATTCTTTTCCATGTAATTATTATTTTTCAACAATATTTAGTTAAAAGAATATTATTTCCACCACCAAATGTTCGTGGAAACCTTGTCAAAAATAACTTGACAATATAGGGAAGAATTTAGCTCTAGGCTTGTATTTAACTCCAATTATTTTAGCTTTATATGGTTTGAAATCAGAAAATATATATCTGCTAGCTTTGTTCTTCTTCAAGATCGTTTTGGGTATCTAGAATTCATATTCCATATTAGGATAGACTTTTTTCTGAAAAATAAATATATAAATATATGATAGTTTCACCAAAAAAAACAGAAAAAAATATGGTCTGGTAAGAAAGAAAGCAAAAAGAAATATTGAAATGTTATCTTTAAATCATCAAAAGCTTGGCATCAGACAAATGAAACTGTTATGTGAGATTATCATTTTTAATTTTGGATGAATTACTATAATACTAGATGTCAACCACTAAGCCAAGCATGGGAGGGAGGGATGGGGAGAGAATGGGGTGGGGATCGGGTGGGGGCTGACTGGGCGATGTGTGCATGTATGTCTACAAAAGTTTGTATCCCACTATGATGTATGAATACAGTGCACCAATAAAATAAAATTTAAAAAAATAAAATAAAATAAAATATACCCATAAAAAAAAAAATAAAAATAAAAATAATATAGTGCTGGGGTGTAGCTTTGTGGCAGAATGCCTCTGCGTTCAGTTTCCAGCATCACACACGCACAAAAGAAATTATTCACAATTTTAAATTTGAAGGAGCTGGGTGTGGTGGTGCAGTACTTTGGAGGCTGAGACAGGAGGATAGCGGTTCTCGGACAGACTCAGCTACTTAGGCACTTTGTAACTCAGTGAGACCCTGTTTCAAAATAAAAAATAGGGCTATCACATATGTTCCCCGAATATCTGTAGGTTTTTTTTGTTATGTTCATTTTTATTTACCTATTTTTATATCACCCTATTTTAGTTACAGAAACTTGGAAGTATTTGGACCATGCAAGAAAACTGACTATTATAGGGCATTATTTAAGATATTATAAGAAGTTTCGGGAAGATGGCGATGGAAAAAAGCGGGGCTTACAAGTGACGCTAACAATCAATTTCTAATACTGCAAAATCAACAGAGAAACAAAAACTGTAAATACAAGGGACAGAATAAAAGAGGGCTAGAAAAACGGGACACCAGAAAGAAACCAGCCTGCAGTGCTGCGGCCAGAGCTGCGGTGCGAAGCTGCACGGATGCCATCTTTTCTCACAGCACCAAACTCCAGAGAGGAGGGGGACTCAGAACCGAGGTCAGAACCTAACAGAAGGTATGCCGGCCTCATGGCCAAGGATCCGGCAGCAGCACCTTACTGACGGCAGTAGCGGCAAGTTCACCGGACAGCTTCAGACCAATGCACTCAACAACCCACCAGGATCCAGAGAGGAGGGGAGGACAGCGAGCTGAGACACCCTGCAGGGACTCAGAGCAGAACTCAAAACCAGAGAAGAAATACTCCAGCCTCACGACCAAGGTCGTGACAGTGGTGCCATATTGACAGCAGCATCAGCAGCGAATTAACCGAGTCCAACACAGCTCCATCAGTGCACTCAACAAACATGAGTCAAATTGTGGCCCCTAGAGGAGAAATCCCAATACTGCATTCCCAGGGACTTGTGCAGATAGTCTTCCTGGGTCTGAGATTTTTGCAGTCCAACCCAGTGGGGGAGTGGTGGTGGCAGAGGTATCACACCATAGTCACAACTCCCTGCGGAAGAACACCGAGCCTGGCACCCACCCCCATGGTCTCAAGCAGCCTCCATTGACTCCCTGGGTCTGAGACTTTGTGATACAACCCAGTAAATGAGTAGAGGTGACTGAGATACCACAGAGTCAAGATCCAGAGCATCCTAAGAGAAGCCGTAGTGACCCAGGGAAGAACCCAGAGAAGGTACAAACTTCCGAAACCATGGGAAAGAGGAATAACAATGGAGCAATGAATGTCTACAACCCCACAACATCAGAACCTGATAACACAGAAATTCAGAGATCTCTAGAAGATTAAGTCAGGAAAATAACTGTAGAAATAATAAAGGACTTTCGAAAAGAATTCAGAGTCAAAAAGAGATAAAGGATGCAATCATTGAAATAAAGCTCTCATTTCAAAGTATATACAATAGATTAGACAACATGGAGAATAGAATCTCGCTCCTAGAAGATGATCACTCCAAAAATGAACGCATAGTTTCTAATTTAGAAAAAAAATCTGACAGCAGGAATCTGACATTGAAGAAATATGGGCCCATTTCAAGAGAGCTAACCTAAGAATAATTGGAATAGAGGAGGGAAAAGAAGGTGAAACCAAAGGGATCAACAATCTCTTCAAGGAAGTAATAGCAGAAAAATTTTCCAAACATAGAGCAAGAGGTCGATACACAGGTCCAGGAAACTTATAGAACTCCCTTTAGACAGGATCGGAGAAGAGGATCTCCACACCACATAATTATCAAAATGACTAATGTGGAAGCCAAGGAGAGAATCTTAAAGGCAACAAAAACAAAAGGCTAAGTGACATTCAGAGGCAAACCAATTAGAATCACTCCAGACTTCCCAAACCAAGTCATAAAAGGCAAAAGGGCTTGGAATAACATATTCCAAACTCTGAAAGAAAACACATTCCAGCCAAAAATTTCCTACCCAGCAAAACTGAGGAAAAGTGCTCAGCAGCTAGAGAAGTACATCTGACAACTAAATCTAAAAACTTCATGTTACTTTTAGGTGTTTATCTGCTAAACTGTGTTGTGAGCTTGTTTAAGCTTTTAGACTTTGGATGGCAATGCGGACGAAACCTGGGAGACCTCCATCGCATCCCCTTGGAGTGCCATATCTCCCCATGCCAGCCATATGGACTAAGCCCTAGGAGCGGAAAGTTCCAAAAAGAGTTAAAGGAGATTCCATTAGAGGCCATATTCTCCAAGCCCTGGGCGTGCCTGTGCCTTCTAGAATTTGCCCTTTGGAGCCGCCTGTCTGCAAGGGCAGGGGGCTCAAGGACAGGGGGCTGGATTTGGTCACAAGATCCAGAGCTAATCTCTTGAATGCCTGACTAGTGTCTTTTTACTTTGTTTACATGTCCTTCACTATTGTTTTGTGGTGATTACACTTCTCTTCTTTTTTTTTTTACTATTCATCTCACTGTTGAAGGATATAAATTTTCCTGGGTTCTTATAATAAATTGTCAATTGCACTAGAGGCATATTTCCATGTCAGATTCTTTCCTGGAGAAGAATCTCCACTTTTAGCGCCGTGAATAGGATCTTAAAGGAGTTTATTTCATAAAAAGGGAAAAAATCTCTGCAGATAAGTGGCTGCAGAACTGAAGCCTTTCCCCATATTTCTGAGAAACCCAGTCTTGAGCGGACTCTGTGCCAGATTTATTGTGCCTGGCTGAGCCAGTCTGCCGCAGAAATCAGAGGAGTACAAATAGGAAAAGAAGAACTCAAACTTTCACTATTTGCAGATGACACGATACTATATTTAGAAAACCCAACAAACTCAACCAAAAGGCTTATAGAACTGATCAACAATTCAGCAAAGTATCTGGATACAAAATCAATTTTAAAAAAATCAGAAGCTTTCCTGCACACCAACCATAAATCCACTAAAAAAGAAATTCAGAAAACACTTCCACTCAGGATCTCCCACAAAAAAATAAAATACTTAGGAATAAACTTGACCAAGGAGGTAAAAGATCTCTACAGAGAAAATTATTAAACATTGAAAAAAGAAATCAAAGATCTTAGAAGATGGAAGGACCTCCCATGTTCATGGATTGACAGAATAAATATCATTAAAATGGCCATCCTCACAAAAGTGATCTACAGATTCAACACAATGCCCATTAAACTACCAAGATCTTTCCTTACAGACATAGAAAAATCAGTCCTTAAATTTATTTGGAATAACAAAATGCTCAGAATAGCCAAAGTAGTTCTCAGCAACAAAAACCATGCAGGAGGAATCACAATATCTGACTTTAAACTATAGTACAAAGCCATTGTAAAAAAAAAAAAAAAAAAAAAAAACAGCATGGTACTGGTACAAAAACAGATACATAAACCAATGGAGCAGAATAGAAGACCCTGAAACAAGTCCACACACTTTCAGTCAATTGATTTTTGACAAAGGGGCCAAAAAAATACACTGGAAAAAAAGATAGCCTGTTCAAAAAATGGTGTTGGCAAAACTGATTAACCATATGCAGAAAATTGGAAATTAATCCCACTTTCTCACCCTGCACAAGAGTCAATTTAAGATGGATCAAAGACTTGGAAATCAAACCAGAGAAATTGAAGCTCCTTGAAGAGGGCATAGATCCAACACTGCAACACATAGGCACAGATAAACACTTTATCAACAAGACCCCAAAGGCACAACAAATTAAAAGGTGAATCAACACGTGGGATTGCATGAAACTTTGAAGACCTTCTGTTCAGCAAAGAAAACTGTCAAGAACCTCAACCAAGAGCCAACAGAATGGGAGAAGATTTTCGCCACCTACACCTCTGATAGAGGTCTAATATCTAGAATATACAGAGAACTCAAGAAACTCAACACTAAGAAAACAAAGCATCCAATAACAAAATGGGCAAGCAAACTAAATAGGTGTTTCACGAAAGAAGAAATTCAAATGGCCAATAAATGCATGAAAAAAATGCTCAACATCATTGGCAATCAAAAAGATGCAAATCAAAACTACCCTGAGATTTCACCTAACTCCAACTAGAATGGCAATCATTCAAAACACAAACAACAAATGCTGATGAGGATGTGGAGAAGTGGGAACTCTAAAACATTATTGTTTGGATTGCAAATTAGTGCAACCACTTTGGTAAACAGTATGGAGAATCCTCAGAAGAATGGGAACAAATCTACCATTTGATCCAGAAATACCACTTCTGGGTATCTACCCAAAAGACAGGAAGACAAACTACAAAACTAATGCATGTGTATCTATGTTCATAGCTGCACAATTCACCATAGCTAAACTATGGAACCAGCCAAGATGTCCATCAACAGATGAATGGATTACAAAACTGTGGGATATGTACACAATGGAATTTTACTCAGCCATCAAAAAAACCCCTCAATTACATCATTTTCAGGGAAATGGATGGAACTGGAGGACATTATGCTAAGTGAGATAGATTAGTCAGTCACAAAAAATAAGAAATCAGATGTTTTCCCTAATATATGAAAGAACTCTAGACGAAAAAGGGAATCCTATAGAGGAGCAAAGAAGACAACCTAAATGAGGGGATGGGAGGGGGGAAGAAGGAAATTCTCTAAAACACACAATGTACTTAAACATATCGAAGTCAACCACTAAGCCAAGCAAGGAAAGGAGGGATGGGGAGGGAATGGGGTGGGAATTGGGTAGGGGTTAAATCAGTGATGTGTAAATGTATGTACACACAAGTTTTTTTTTTACCCCAATATGATGTATGAATATAATGCACCAATAAAAAATTTAAAATAAAATAAAATAAATTGCTGAAAAAAAAGAAATGCAAATTCTTGGACTTTGTTAGGGCTGGGTTTGGAATGTCCCCAGTGCAGCCAGGTTCAAAGGTGGGTGAGTAAGGACGAGCTTTGGAAACTATATACATCTCCAGCTCCTTCCTCTGGCTCTCTCTGCTTTTGGGCACCAAGAGTGAGAGTGACTTTTTTCTGTTCTGTGTCCCACACTGCTGTTTCTCCATTGGAGCCAGCTGACTCCAATGGAGAACCTATAAAACTACAAGCCCAAATAACATTTACTCTACTTATTCTTTTTGTGGTGGTTGTTGTTAACAGGGATTAAACTCAGGGGCATTCTGTGTCCGAGTTACACTCACATACTTTTAAAAAAATATTTTAGTTTGAAACAGGGTCTCCTTCTGGCTTCTCTGGTCTCCTTCTGTCTTAGCAACCAAAGTACCGGGATTAGAGGTATGTACCACCTAATAAATTGTTCTTTTCTGTTTAGCAAAAGAAAAACTGACTAAAGGAGACCCCATCTCAGACCTATTGAATGAAAACATGTGGGGACTAGGACTAGTATTGTGCCATCTTACAAGCTCTTCACGTAAGTATTCTGACACATACTTAAGTTTGAGGATCACTGGCCTACATATGCTACTTTTCCCTTGTCATCAAATTTTAGTTCTTTATATGAGGATAGAAAACATTACATTTCTTCTGTTTAACAAAGTTTATTGGCAGAAAGTATACTCATCATTATTTAAATATTTTCTATGGCTATAATTATATATTCTAATTTATTATGCTATGTATTTATTTTATTCTGTTAAAATAGTCTTGCCCGTTTTATTTATGTTCCATTATTTACTTGAGAAAAATGCTTTAGATTTTGTATATTCATTATAGTTTTGTTTTTCACCAAGTTCTTTTATTGTTGATAATTGCATTCTAAGAGTTTTGTTTGTTTTGTTACTTTCTGATAGGTCATTAATTTGAATATGTATTTTTATCACTTTAAAATATAATATAAAATATTATGGATATGTATGTTTTCTCTTTGTACTGTTTGACTATACCTTATATGCTTTTGATATGAATTATATATGTATATATAATGCTAATTTGATTTTTATTTTTGTTTTAACTAAAAATTTTTTTAATGTCTACTTGAAATCTTTAAATTTCCATTATTCTTAGTATCTTTTCAATTTGTTTTTATTTATAGATTTATGACAATGTGGTCAAGAAAATATCAGTTAGAATTTATATATACTGTGTAATATGAGGAAATTTTCAAGATAAATTTTCTGAAATATTGGCTTGTAATTTTGTTTCATTTATTATTCTCAATGTTTTATATTTTTTTCTTTTACTTGATGCTTTACCCAAATTTCTAAGGTTTTTTTTTTATAGATCTTTCTCAAATATTTCTACATGTATTCATTGTTTATATTATTTATATGTACATCTTTGATAATATAGCTTTACTACCTTTATCTATATCTTTAGTTGTCTATATTGTTTACATACATATATTTATAATTAATATTTGCTGAAAAAATATAAATGCATATAATATATATGACTATACACTTTCCATTCCCTGTAGAGAATAGCTATACAATCATTAACATTTTTGTTAATGAATTCTCTTAGTATATAATATCCTTGTATTTAACTTCTTTGGATGGATATTAAGCTCTTTTGCTTTTGTTCTTTCTAAAATATAAAAAGATATAGATTTCCCTTTGAAATTTCACACTATATAAGAATAGTATATTTCCTATTACAGCTTGCCAGTTCCCTTTGAATTTCATCTTGGATCCAAGAATTATCCAGGAATCGGTTCTAAAGTTTTCAAAGAATAGGATTTTTAGATCAGATTTTTTATGTGCTTCTACCATGACTTAATTACATCAGATCATTGAGGAAAGTAAAGACGGTGGAGATGATCAAAGCATGATTCATGTATGGAAGGGTCACAGTGAAACTCATTAATCTGATAATTAATGTGATTGAATAGTCATAATAAAAATAAACATAAATCGCAAAAACATTTTGACTAAAAACTGATTTTTTGTAGCCATGTGTGTGATTGATTATAATTTTCCATATATGCTCTAAAAAGCACATATTTTCTGAAAATATAATTTCCCTGAAATTAAATACTCTTAGCCACGGAAGGAAACCAACCTTTATCTTATCCATTTTTACTCATTGAGTAAAAATGTCAACCTACTTGTTCAGGGAGCAGTGCAGGGTCAGTGCATCTTCTTTTGTGGTCTTCACAGGCATCCGTCAGCTCTTGTGTTCATCAGATCTGATGCTTTCTAGGATCCTTAAACCTTAAAATGCGTGCTTTCACTCACTCACCTGGGCAGAAATCTCTGTGCTAAATATCTCAGGCTCTAGAGCATCAGGGCTACTATCTGCCAGGTCTCCTGGGACCCCAGAGACCCCTTAACTCAAAATAGATTAGCTTTGCATATGTTCTTCTCTTCTCAAAGGCCTCCAAATTTTTCTTTGAGAAATACCACACAAATTCATGCAAATGTGGCTTTGTATATATTCCCTGAGATCAGTCTAACATAAAATCAATGTATGAGTGATTTTTTTTTTTTTTTGGTGGTATTGGGGATGGAACCCAGGGTCCTTCTATCTCTGAACTACACTCCTAGACCTATTTTATATTTTATTTGGAAAAGGGGTCTCTTAAACCATCCATGGCTGGCTTCGAACCTGCATAATCCTCGTGCCTCAGCCTCCCAAGTGTGGGGATTACAAATGTCCAGTAATTGCATCAAATTTATTAGCACTCAAAGATTCTCCTCTTATAAATTTCTATAATATTCTAGACAAAAATACCCCGAGGAAATCCATTATATTCCTAGCACAGTTTTCTTCACCAACTACAGATTACCAAGTGTATTGAATACACCATGTTACCATATATACCATTATACACACACACACACACACACACACACACACACACACACACACACACACACACATATATATATATATATATACCATGTTATATTTCTCATATTTTGTGTTGCTTTTGGGTCCCAGTTTTCTATCAATTTCAGGGAAGGGCACAGAGTCGACAGTAATGCTATGCTCATTCTGAGCTGAAATTTCTCAGTAAACCCTGTACTGAAGTAGCTGACCTCAAATGCAGGTATTCTTTTTAGATGTTCTCAGTTTGAGGGCTTAGTTCTTGGATAAAAGCAATGAACTTATGTAACTCATGGTCTTTTATTTTATTGTATTTTATTCTAACATAATATTTAGAAAACTCAAATTACTTTTGTCACTTTCTTTGTTAGATTATGAATTAATTAGACTAAACATTATACCAAATGACCCACAGTCCAGGCCAACAACTTGCCTCAGATAATTTGCCACTGATGGCTGAACAATACAAGTGAACCATAGACTTATGAATAATTAAAAAGAGCTATTTTTCTAAATCACTGAGTTTTAGGATTGTGATTTATATAGCCAGAGATCAATAAGTATGCCTGTGATTCCAAATTATCTCTAATTGAAACATTCTTCTGAGCTCTGTTTAAGTAGACTTGACATTTCCACTAACACAAATTTCAAATCTAACCTGTCTTAATACACGCACATACACATGCACCTTTCCCATTATTTTTTACTTTCTGTGTTCATGCCTTTTTCTTTTTTATTTTTCACTCTATATAATTAGTTCTATTTTCTGACAATATTTTTATAAAATTAATTTTGCAATAAATCAGATTAACTTTTTTTAACAATCCATCTTTTAATTTTGCTAATACTTTTTATTTTAGGTTTTATTTATTTATTTATTTATTTATTTATTTATTCATTTTGTTGCTGGAGATTTAACCCAGAGGTATTCTACCTATGAGCTACACCCCCAGCCCTATTTTATTTTTTATTTTGAAGCAGGATCTCTCTAAGTTGCTGAGTGCCTCCTTAAGTTGCTGAGGCTGTCCTCAAGTCTGCAATCCTCCTGTCTCAGCTTCCCAAATACTGGCATTTTTTCTCTGCCTTTATTTTCTGCCATATTGCTATTTCAGCTTTTAGTCTCATTTTGGGAGGCTTCTCCTGCTTTTATTTTTCAACATTTTAAGTTTGTATATTAAGGTCTTTGTGTTTGCTGATGTCAGGGTTTCTTACCTCAACACTATTGATGTTCTGAGCGATACAAAACCTTGTTGTGTGTTTGAGGAGTTGTTCTATGTACTGGGGGTAGTTAGCAGCTACCCTAACTTCTATCCACTAGTTGCCAGTAGCAGCCCTCCATTACCCATGACAATCAAATGTGTCCAGAAATCTCCAAGTATCCTCTAGAAAGAAAAAAAAAAAAATATGCAATGCTGAATACCAAATTGACCCAGGGCATATAGCAACTTGAGGAGTAGTTAATTTCAAAAAACCTACCAAGCCTCAAATAAGAACCCTGGTAATCTGTAATGTTTCAGCAGCAAATCATTTCCTTACTCTCTGGCTCCGTAGATTGTAGTTTTTTCAGGTGGAACAAGCTAGAAAAGAAAGCAGCTTCACTCTCACTGAAGCTGACTTAATTAGGATGAAAGCCAGACAATCTCCTTGGCTTCAAAGTTGTCTGAAACAGTAGCTATCTTTGTGGCAAATGAATAGGGAAGGTCAGTGTCACAGCTAGCCCGCATTTGCAAAACTGATAAGGGCAAGCAGCTGATCCATACAGTAGGCAGAGATTTATCAAGAGACTTCAGGAATGGAACAGTCATAATTGGTTGTGATAAACCAACACATATCTCTGGCTGTCTGACAGATGCTCAGGAGAGAATAAAGATTCCTAGTTATCGTCAAGCATTAAATGAGAGGCTTTGTGTAATAGCAGAAGAGTTAGAATATATTAAAAGCTAAAGTTGACTTATAATCCTTTGAAATTTGAATATGATCTTCAAAGAATATATGAATCCATCTAATAATAAAAAAGCTTCCTAGCTCAAGAAGTTTCACTACAACCTTTAGTCAGCCATACTGACAAGAGGGTGATATCTAGGAAATCGGGACCAAAGTAAAAGAAGAATTTTTAAACGACACTAGTTGAGACACCAGTATCCATACACCACAGGCAAGAAAGTCCACAGGCAAATGACTATGAAAACCTAAGAAAAGTGATAACCCTTTTGGAACAATAAAAATCTAGATTCATTAATATATATCATATACAATTTTCAATTTTCAACAAGAATCATGCGATGTAATAGTAATGTCATGTACTTATAAAAAAAAAAAACAAGCAATACACAAGCAGGGTTTCTGATGGGACCCATATGTTATCAGACTCTTAAATGGGCCACAGATGTTGGACATAGCAGACAAAAGACTTCAAAACAGCTATTATAAATATGTCAAAAATGAAAAGAAACCATGTTTAAAGAATAAAAGAAAGTACAGACACAATGATTTTTCAAATAGAAAACATTAATTAAAGATATGAAACTATAAAAAAGAAACAAATGAAAAGCCTAGAGCTAAAATGTACAGTAACCAAAACAAACAAATGAAAATTCCTAGCTATTTAAAAACTTGACATCATTCATAATGTCATTGTTTTCAAATACTGGAAACAAACCAAATGTCTATCAACTGTTGAGGGAATAAACAATATGAATAGATGCAAATAATGGATTATTACTCAGCAATAAAAATGAAAATAGTATTCATATAGTTTAGATGCATGAACTTCAAAAACATTATGCTAAGTGAAAGAATCCAGATACAAAAGACTATATAATGCATGATTCCTTTTATAGGATATGTTCACAAATGATAAACATTAGATTAAGAAAGCAGATTAGTTGTTGCCTGGAGCTGAGGGAAGGAGCCAAATTGACTGCAGACAGACTTTTGGGAGTTGTTTGGCTGACAAAATATTCTAAAATTGGAAAAATTGATTAAAACAATTAAAGGTACAACAAATTAATTAGGTTGTAAGTTATACACTAGTAAAGCTGCTAAAATATTGTTTTTAATACCAATATGAGTAGGAGGGCGGTCTTAATCAGTTTTTGGTGTCTGAGATGAAAATACCTGAGAAAGACCGCTTAAAGGAGGATAAGCTTATTTTGGCTCACATTTTAGAGGTTTTAGTTGATGGCTAGCCAGAGCCATTGCTTTTATTCCTATCATGAGGCAGAAACATCATGGTGGAAATGTATGGCAGAGAAGAGCTGTTCACTTCATAGAAGCCAGGAAACAATAAGAATAAGGAAGGAGCTGGGGACAAGTTATCTCCTTTGAAGGCACACCCCTAGGGCCTCACTTCCCTCTAGATCCAAGTCCTATAGCTTCCACCAGGGCTACCATAGAATTAGTAATCCATCAATGGTTTGACACACTAAAGATGTCAGAGCCTTCATGATCCAATTGCTTCCTCAAAGCCTGCCTATGGACACTGCTATACTGGAGGTTAAGCCCTCAACACCTAATCAGCTGGGGACATTGCAGATATAAATCATAACAAAGGCTTCCCAAGATCAAGATGCTTTACATATTTTTGCAAATAATAATGAACATCAGAGCATGAATAGCTTTGCACATTTAGCCTTTCTTACGTAGCACTCTTTGAGGACTTTACATTTATAATCATGGCCAGGATTGGAGCCTGCCATGAGGCAAGGCCAGTGCTGGGGCCTCTGAGGGTAGGATCGAAGCCTGCTGAGGGGTTAGGCCGGTGCTGGGGCCAGCGAAGCTGGGATCGGAGCCTGCCGCAAGGCAAGGCCAGTGCTGGAGCCTTCAAGGCCAGGATAGGAGCCTGCTGAGGGGTTAGGCTGGTGCTGGGGCCAGCAAGGCCGGGATTGGAGCCTGCTGTGAGGCAAGGCTGGTGCTGGAGCCTCCAAGGCCGAGATCGGAGCCTGCTGAGGGGTTAGACTAGTGCCAGGGCCAGTGGCCTGTGTCGGAACCTTCTGTGAGGCAAGGCCACTACTGAGGCCTCCGAGGCTGGGATCGGAGCCTGCCGAGGTATTAGGCCGGTGCTGGGGCCAGCGAGGCTGGGATCAGAGCCTGCCATGAGGCAAGGCTGGTGCTGGGGCCTCTGAGGCTGGGATCGAAGCCTGCTGAGGGGTTAGGCCGGTGCCAGGGCCAGCGGCCGGCATCAGAGCCTTCTGTGAGGCAAGGCCTCTACTGAGGTTTCCGAGGCCGGAATTGGAGCCTGCGAAGGGGTTAGGCCAGTGCCGAGGCCAGCAAGTCCAGGATCGAAGCCTGCTGTGAGGCAAGGCCGTTGCTGGGGCCTTCGAGGCCGGGATCAGATCCTGCCAAGGGGTTAGGCTGATGCCGGGGCCAGTGAGGATGGGATTGGAGCCTGCTGTGAAGCAAGGCCGGAGATGGGGCCTGCGAGGCCGTGATTGGAGCCTGCCAAGGGGTTAGGCTGGTGCCGGGGCCAGCGGCTGACATTGAAGCCTGCCGTGAAGCATGACCGCTACTGAGGCCTCTGAGGCTGGGATTGGAGCCTGCCTTGAGGCTAGGCTGGTGCTGGGGCCAGCCAGGCCAGTATCGGAGCCAGCTGAGGGGTTAGGCCAGTGTCAGGGCCAGCGAGACCAGAATCGGGGCCTCCCATGAGGCAAGGCCGCTGCTTGAGCCAGCGAGGTCTGGATCAGTCCACCGGGTAGCCAGGCCACTACTGGGGCCTTCAAGAGTGGGATCGGTATTTGCAACGCGGCTTGCACAGAGAAATATCGCAGAAAATAAAAACCAGATGCTTCCCCTAATCAGCAATAACTAGGAGGAAAGGGGCAACAAGAAGAGGTTGAGCTATAGAAAGGGCCCTATAGTGAAGCAATTAAGGTGAAATAGGGCATGAATAGAGGAGGATAGAGCTGCAGGAGGTACATAAACAAATGTATGAAAGTTAATCACCAAACAAGCATGGGATCAAGGGAGGGGGAGGGAATGGGATGGGGACTGGATGAGGACTAATTGGATGATGTGTGCTTGTATATCCTCTCAAGTCTTGTATTCCAATGTGATATATGATTACAATGCACCAATAAAAATAAATAAACAATAAAAAATAATGTATAATCATACTATTTATAACTCTGTGAGACAGGAAATATACATCAGGGTACAAGTAAATGAATACTCAGATTAAATAATTTGCTCAGTGAGTCTTACTGAGGTAGCTTGATTCTTAAGTTCACAGACTTAATCAGTGTTTTTTAAAGCCAGTGTTTGTGTTTGTGTGTGTGTCTGTGTGTGTGTCTGTGTGTGTAAAAAGAGAAAGAGACAGAAAATAGAAAGAGACAAAGAGAGAAAAAGCATGACATATAACATAGGAATTATACTGATTGACATATATCAAATGGAATGGAATATTATAGATAACATATTTTAGCCTCTATAATTATTGGCTAAATATATATAAATAAAATAATTATTAAAATTACCAATTTCTCTAGAGTTAAGATTCCCATATCATCTTACTATTCTAAGCTTTATTTTTCGTAATAAAAATGATCTGGCCAATTGCAAGCAATATAATTTCTTTCCTTTGTTTAACACAAAAAAATATTGATAGCTGACATTCTGACTGTAATTTAACATGTTTTATTGTTGGCCATTAGAAGAGGTGGTTTGCTGATACAAACATAAAAATATTTATAAATCAGCAAATCTTCATAGTATAAGAGTTTTTATGAGTGATTATCCAGAACAGAAATAAATAATACTTAGTGTAAATCTTACCACGCCAATTGAGAAGTAATTGTTGATGATACTGTAAGGCACTGGGTCTCCCTTCTCATCTTTGTCATTAGGTATGACTTCAAACTTCCACCTGTCCAAGAGGATCTCTGTGCTGCTTTCAATGTCTTTTAAGATTTTTATCAGATTCTCACCTTCATAGCCTAAAGAAAAAAACATGAACTTAAGAAAAATAATGAACAAATAACAAGTGTATTTATATGTGTTAAGTATACTTTTTCACATCTATTATCCTATAGCTAAATGAGGCATTTAAACACAATTCTACTACCTAATTAAGACAACTACAATCTTATTCTATTCACATCAAGATTTCACTCAGCATTAATTTGAAACATATTTTTGTATTGTGGTGCAAATTCTCAATATCCCCAACAACCAAATGAACATTTCTACTATCAATTCCCACAAACTTTTATAGAAATATATTCAATGTGTATCTGTTTCTATATCTTTCTCCTGAGGATCCTTTCTGAGAAAGACACCACCCTTCTCTCAGTTGCTGATATCAACAACCTAGATGACCTGTTAGGTTTTACATCATTAACATTTCTTCTCTAGTGATACAGAACTTTCAATTTAAAGACCCTACTTTTTTTATTCTATCTCTTCTTATTCTGTCTACTTGGGTTACCAAGTAGTTAGCTTGCTTATATTTCTCCAGCATGGTTTAAAGTTTGATGACAATTTCTGAAAGCCACATCCCCCCCAAAAATGCCAAAGTGGATCAGAAGCTAGTCCTCTGCAGTTCACAGCACACAGATCTCAAAACAGCCTATCTTAGAAATCTTTTACTGCTTCATAGTTATCTGTGTTTTCCTTACTACAAGTTCCTGTTGACAGATCTGCTTTGAGTAATGAATGAATTCATATTTTAATGGATTTAGTATATATGTTCAATATGGTCCAAACAGAAGGTATTTGCTTAATAAATTTTTAAAATTTATATGTGAGCATATGATAATAGAGTTACATAGATAGAGCTCAATTTTTGCTATGTTAGATTTTGTTTCTTAACCTCTCTGAACGTTGGTTTCCTCCCCTGTCAAACTTTAGGTTTCTTATGAGAATTAGATAATTCATAAAAGCCGTTAGTATGTGCATCCTAAAACACATACAACAGAAGGTTCTCAACAATATAATACTACATCAGACATGTACATTAGTTGAACAGGTAGTCATGGAACAAAGACTCTGAAACTTTAAGCCAGAGTTACTTACAGTTTGTTTAAAAAGACAATAGTGTGCTCAGGTCTCATCCCCAGAGATTTTCATTCAGCATATTTAGGGTAAGATCAGGCCACTATATTTTTAACAAGCTCCCCAAGGCCTTAGGATTCTCACTGTCTTAGAAGCCTCTTTCAGACTCGTGAATTTAGATGCTAAAATTTTTTACATTAATTTTTTACTTATTTAGCAAAAGCTGGTGTTGTTCAGTAATTTTCAAGTAATCTATTAGTGATGTTACTGACTCAAAATATTTTGAGACTCCATCTGCTAACTCTGTCCCATATACATGATTTCATTTTTATTTCCTAGAGTATACAATATTCCTCTCCACTTCTGTGTCTTTGAACTGAAGGCTCCCTCCACCTATAAAGCCCATACCCAGTTTTATATGGTTGTGTCATTATTTAGCCATTAATTTTCTCTTCTATGTGAGTGCAGCTTTTCTTTCTATTGGTGACTGTTTTCTTGTTATTAGACATTCTTGCAATTTACATATGACTTTATGTGCCACTAGATTTTAAGGTTTTTCTGTTTTCCTTTTCTCACCTCATTATCTCAAATGCAGAACACCCTGGTTAGTAAAAGCAGGTCTCATATGTTAATTATTATTAAATGCATTTATTCTTGTGCAAGTCATTTATCAATACTTTACTTTGTTCTGTTGCAATGTTATCATACAACTCGCAGATTAAAAAATCTGAGTCATTCATGTCTATCCCATTTTCCAAGAAAGAAAAATAACCACAGAGAATCAAAAATTGCCAGGACCAAGTCTATAATTAATATCAAATTAAATCCTATACTCACATTCTAACTCTGCCCAGTATTTGTTTTACCCCAGATTACTGCTTCAAATTTATATAGTATACATATAAAACCTGTTACATTTACTAAACTCATATGGCAATTATCATGCAAAAAATAAATGGTAGTAAAGAAGTGGTAAGTTGTCTTCTTGGGTATTTGTATGTACTTTGTTTCTACGTGCGTGCGCGCACGTGTGCGTGTGTGTGTGTGTGTGTGTGTGTGTGTGTGTGTGTGTACACAGATGTATTACCTCCTCCCCATCGTAGGCATCTTGCTAGGTCATTGCCAGTTCCCAGAGGCAGAATAGCAACTGGAGGATGCTTGACTACATTGGCCTTTTCTGTGGAATTAAAAAATTAAAATAAAAAATTGATCCTAGAATGAACAAGAGTAAAAAGACATCTTTACATTATATGAAAGAATTCCACTAGGTAGATTTATTTATTTATTTATTTATTTTATTTTTTTATTCATTTACTGGGTATTGAACCCAGGAGCCTTCTACCTCTAGTTATACTATCAACCCTTTTTATTTTTTAGTTTGAAACAGGGACCCACTAAGTTGCTAGGGCTGGCTTCAAACCTGTGATTCTTCTGTCTCAGCTTCCCAAGTACTGGGATTACAGGTATACACCACCACACACCTGACTTTCACTAGTTACATTTAAATAGAAAAAAATTACATTTTACAGCTATAGAAAATTATATTATGGTTTTTATGCATTTGTGACAATTGATAAAATATAACTACTATTATTCACAAAATGACAGGTATTTTCAAACTCATGCATGAAAAAAAGCCTTTTCTATATCTAAAGTTAAAAATTGTGGTGTGTGTGTGTGTGTGTGTGTGTGTGTGTCCATTAATATCATTACGGAGGCAGATAGATGCAGCATAGGAACAGAGATGTGACTAAGGTGCAGAAATAGGTTTACATTTAGATCAGTAAGATTTCTTTGTTTTGGTTTATCTTGTTTCATTTTTACAAGATTAATCTATACATAGTCTAGTACATTGGTTTTAGAATAAATCTGTTTCTGAAATTCCATATGCATTGGTTTGAATCATCAGGTATCTTGAGTAAATCTCACAAATGCATATTATTTCTCTTTATTTTTTCTCCTTCTTTATTCCCTCAAAACCAGTACATAGGTGTGTGTAAAAACAGAGGGGCTGGATAATTTAGGGACATGTCACAAAGAAACTCCAAGATGTAGACTTTAGGGCCTAAAATAATCTCCAAATCCCCACTAGTTCCACTTGAAAATTCTCCCAAGTCCTCAGACACTTTCCTAACACCTTAGGAACTTTTGCAAATATTTAACTCTAGTATTTTCTCTCTTAGAGAATATAAATACCACTTACATCTTTTATTAGAAAACCAAGGTCAGAATTTTCATTATTTATAAAACAGTAGTAGACTAAAGTTGCTAGAGTTTTGCAAAAAGTATTGCTGACAACATGTGTTTTTTTAATTAGAGTATTTTTCAGTGAACAAAAGTATTCTGATCTGTATTGACTAAATATAAATCTGTTTAAATTTATCTACAGAGAACAAAACTTCTTTTGAATAATTTTTATTGTAAAAGAACCTGATTCCAACAAGGAATTGTTAATTCAGTTACTGAAATTGGATTTAAAAAGTAAGTATTTGTTTTGGGGTTATTTCCTCATAAATGCCAATTCATGATATGTTTATCTAACTAGTGATCAGTTTTCACCATTGACTAGACCTAAGAAATCAAATAGCCAGGCATGGTGGCACAGGCCCATAATCCCAGTACTAGGGAGACTGAGACAAGAGGATCCAAGCCCTGAGGCCACCCTCGGCAACTTAGCGAGGCCATATGAAACTCAGTGAGACCCCATTTCAAAGTCAAAAATAAAATAAGACTGTAGCTATAGTGTAGCTATAGAAGGTGTAGCTATACTGTACCTATAGGGAATATAGCCAGTGGTAGAATGCCTATGGATTCAACACAAGCACCACAAAAAATAAAATTAAATTAAAGAAATAAATTTACAAAACATATTTTCAGAATTCATCAAGTTTTTCTTGGGCCATATGTTCACCTTTTATACTCAATCATATATCTTTTTTATGTGATTATAAACTCAAATTCTTTAGATAAAACAGGATAAGCTAAAAGTGTGGCTTCTAATCCCAGCTCTGTCAGTTTAGAATTACAGGACTTTGTTCTAGTTATTTGGCCACTACCAAGGCCAAATAGAAAGCAATGGCTGAGGATTGCTATTTAAATAAGGAAATACATCTATTTGGCGCAAACCAATAAATAGTGTGAAACCTGGCAGATGTCCACTCATACCATTGTACTCAAAGATACTGATATTGGTGCTAGATGATAGATACATAAATAGATTATAGGTAGGTAGGTACATAGATGAGTACAACAGAATAAGACACCACTCTCATGCAAGTCACATTAAGTAATATGTTTTCATTACCTATGCAATCCAAAATCCAACCCACAGTTCCATCTCCACCACAGGCTAATACTCTGAAGTCAGGAACATCACGGAAAAAGTTTAATCTGAAAAATAAGCAAGTTACAGCTCATGATTTATAATTTAAAATGAGAACTCTTCAGTTTTTTTATTCTTGGCATTTTATCAAGTAAAATATATTTTTATTTTATAAAAACTGCAAAATAAACCAGACGTGGTGGCGCACACTTGTAATCCCCGCGCTTGGGAGGCTGAGACAAGAGGATTGCACAGGTTCAAAGCCAGCCTCAGCTACTTAGTGAGGCTCTCAGCAATTTAGTGAGACCCTGTTTCCAAATAAGATATAAAATAGGTCTGGGAGTATAGCCTGGAGGTAGAAAGCCCCTGGGTTCCACCCCAGTACCACCAAAACAGAAAAACAAAAACAAAAACAAAAGACCTTCAAAATATTTTAAATATTTTATTTACATTTTACATATCATTAAACACATTTTGTAATTTTACATGTAAGAATCTATCCTTTAAAATACTTTGCAATAATATATCTTAGATTATATGATGAATGTTTTAATTTAATATTTTAAAATTAAAAATAATAAACTATAAAATTTTTTATAAAAATAGTCCCTCAGATATAATAATAGGAGTTCATGTAATCCAGAATAAAATATATTATTTTATCTAATAATTTTGTAGACCAAAAATTCTGTTTTGAATAATTATTTAAATGTGACTACCATAGTTTATGAGAAGGAGAATTTGATCAGTTTATGACTGGGGTTCTAGCCAACTGCTTCGAGTTTCCTTTGACTTAGAATCCGCAATCAGAAGCCAGCCTTCTCAGTGCCTTCTGACCTGGTGGATGGTATTTACTACCCAGGAGCACTCCAGCTTAATTGCTGGGTCAGCTGTGATAAAGGCCCACAGCTCCTGCTGCTACTGAATTCAGTGTGATCATTAATGCAACCTTCTTTGGGAAAACTCACAGAGCCAGGCAATGCTGCCAATTATACAGCCATATGTACCTTTTTTAAAACAAGAAACAAAGTGAAACAGGACAGAATTTTGTTTCTTCCTCTTTTGCTCCAGAAAGAACCACTGGTAATAAAATGATGCAGCCCTACAAGTAATTCTTCTGTACCCTGTTTATTGATGTATATGAAAAGACATAGGTAAAGCTTCAGCATACATATTTTAACATGAATAGGATTATGTTCCAGGTACTGTTCATTTACCCATATTTTAAACTTAAAAATAATCAAGAGATCATTCTGTACTAGTGTATAATTCTATATATGCATTGAATCAAGCCCCATCATGATGGTTAAATGTTCTTGATGAAAGACAAGTGAATGCACTCTAACATTCAGTAAATCATTTATTTTTATGGACTTATAAACTATTTTGTGTTTCACTATTATAAATAACATTGTAGTTAAAGTACATTGATATGAACATGTGTGTATGTTTGAAAGCTACTCTCTTCTGCTATATCATTATATTCCTCTGAATATAGTGTGGAATAGACTCCTAGTGTGGAATATATAAGTAGCCATATTCTTACAACTCCCAAACAATACAGATGAGAACCTGGATCACATTTCTTAAATAAAAAGTGAAAAACAACATCTTATTATCTTTTGTAAAAAGTAAAATCTCATTTCCCTATCTACTTTTCCGTTAAGCACATTTTTATAGGATTCCTGGAAATGTGTGACCTCTAATGAACAGCATCTTCAAAGTTTTGCCTCTTTTTCAATTGAGTTATCTGTTAATATTGTTTATATACCTTGCTTATTACGAGTGATATTCCACATTTCAATCTGCATCATAAAAAGGTATTATTAAAGTTAAACAAAAACTATATAAAAATAAAATTAGAAAATAAAAAAAAATAATCCATTTGATAATACCCATGGATATTTGGAACATAAAACTTCCATGCATTTTCCTGTGTTTAATATTGTGGATATATCCCGTGTCCCCTTTGTTGTAAATATTTTCTTCCAATTAATTATCAGCATTTCTTAGATTATGCATACTATAATAAATACTTGTCTAACAACTGCCCACTCCACGAGGTAGACCAGTTCTGGTAAATTACATATACCTCTGCACTTTTTCCCTATAGTCCTGCTCATCCTCACTCACATTACGAACACTATTGTGAATACTGGGTGCCAGATGTGTGCCATCATCTATATTCTGTTTTCTGCTTTTTGTTTTATAGTACTGGTGATGGAACCCAGGAGCATTCTACCTCTGAGTTACACCCCCAGCCCTATTTTCTAGTCTTTTTTACTTTTTAAAACAGGATCTCACTGAGTTGCTAAGTGCCTCCCTAAGTAGCTGAGGCTGTTTGCCAACCGTGATCCTCCAGTCTCTGCTTTCCAAGTGCTGGGATTACAAGCGCGCACCACCATGCCCGGCTGCTTTTTTATTCAGGTAGTATTGGTACTAAGATTCACCAATCTGGTAGCTGAAGTTCTTTGCATATATAACTGTTGCTTTTCATTTGTACTGCTGTGCTAAATGCCAGTTGTGTGAATATGCCTTTTAAAATCTAATCAATGGACATTTGGACTGGTTAGTTGTATTTTCTTATATAAAAATAAAACATTCTTGTACAACCTTTCTAGGGATCTGTACAATTGGTGCCTTCAGAGTAAGGTATTTAATGTGCAAATTTATAAAAAATGCTTATTTGTGTCTCAAAAATTTACAGTGTAGGCGCCCTACCAATTCCATCCTAACACTTACAATGACACTCATCTTAATTTCACATATTTTTTTTTATTTTTGTGAAAGGTTTCCCTCTATTTTCTAAATCCTTCTCTTTTGTTGATTGACAAAAATTTTTATCCTTGATTTTAATCTTTTTTGTTTGTATTTATTTTAAAATACCATTTAAAGTTAAAAGTCTTTTTCTTCTTTCACTTTCACTGGTGTGTGTTTGAGTGATTAAGATTTGAGTTTAATATATTCAAATATATCAACATTTTGATAGGTGGCTGGTACTTTTAATCAGTCTTGTATAAAAAATGCTTCCCAACTCAGAGGTCAGAAGACAATTCTATATTTCAGTTTTACATTTTGACATAGAAATTTATAATTTGCTGTGAGGTAAGATAGATATCCCTCTACTTCTTTCCTCCTTCCCTCCCTCCTTCCCTTTCTTTCCTTCTCTTGCTGTAGTGAACCAGTTTTATTAAAACTTATTTTTATATATCATTTAATTTATTGACTAATTCAACTTCTGCCATGTAAACTCCATAATAAATAAAATTTTATATTATATATGGGTACATTTCTTTTCATATTCTCTATTCTGATTTACTTGTAGATTTGTCTATCTCAGTACCACTACCATACTCTTAAAATTGCTATACATTTCCAGTAAGTCTGTATCTCAGATATTGGCTATTATATCTTCTTTGCTATCTCATATATATTTTAAAGTTAACTTGTAACATTCTGCAAAAGTAAAGTTGAGATCAAATTAAAATTAATCATAATTTTTTTGTGTGGTACCAGGAATGAAATCCAGGGGCATTCTCCCTCCGAGTGACACCCTCAGTCCTATTTTTGTTTTTTTATTCTTTCTAATTTTGAAACAGTATCTTACTCAGTTGGGAAGGGCCTCACTTAGTAGCTGAGGCTGTCCGCAAACCGTGATCCTCCAGTCTCAGCCTCCTCAATACCGGATTACAAGTGTGCACGACCCTGCCCAGCTTAATCATGATTTTTATTGGAGTTGAATTAAACCTATAATTGAATTGGGATATAAATAACATTTTTATGATATACATTCTTAATAATAAATATAGGGTTGTTAATTTTATTTATGTATTCTTGAGAGTCCTTCAATAATTTTTAAATTTTTCTTCATATATATATATATATATTTAGATTTATTCTTGGTTATTTTACAGTTATATTAGTACATAAAAATGTTTCAAATTATTTTTCCTAATATCAATACAAAAGTTTCTATTGCTAGTGTACCCAAATAGATTTGAATATTATAGACCAATTTTTAAAAACCACCATATTGATCCTGTTTTTACATTGTTTATATTTTGTTTGTAAATTTTTATGTCTACAATGTGTCCTATGTAAAACAATGATATTGATAACCAATTTTTATAATTGCTATTTATTTCTCAATTAAATTGTCCTGGTCACAATTCCAATATACTATTAGATATGGGTATACACAGAAACCAGCTATATTTTGTTCTTAAATTCAACTGGAATACTTCCAGTATTTTCCCATGTAGGGTGATATTTGTTATAGAAAATTTATTTTCTTATTCATTCTCTCTCTCTCACTCGCTCTCTCTCTTCCCCCTCCCTCTCTTCTTCTCTTTCTAATTGACATATTTTATGAAGTTAATAAAGTTCCCATCTACTCATATTACAGTATTTTTATTACAATAAATTTCAATTTTCCATCTTTTGAGATGTTCATATTATTGCTCTCATTTACTTGTCCAGTGTAGAAATTTATACTCATACTTTTCTATAATACTCAGTAAACACATATTTAACATTATAAAACCATTCTTTCATGACTTCCATGCACCCAGACTGGTCATTCTTTTTTAGTGTTTCTGTAGAGAATTGCATTTGGTTTGCTAACATTTTGTTTAGACATTCGGGACTACAATAGACTTATTACTTTTTTCTCTTCACATCTTTTCTGTTCAATGTTTTTCAAAATCATATTGCTGCAAAAAGTAAGCTGCAGAGTATACTATCATTTCCTTTTTTTCTCTTTTGAAAAATTTAAAAATTTGGAAAATTTTCAATTTGGAAGTTTTTAGTGGCTGGCTGCACTTCAGTAACAAATATTCAATTTCTGGTGAGTCTTTTTTAAACAGAAAAATCTTAATTACTTGAACTCATTTAACAAATATTGAAAATATGTGTTTCCTAATTCTTCCAAGTCAGCCCTTTTAGTTTTATTTTTGTAGCAACTTGTATATCTCTATTAGATTATCCAACATTTTGGCCATGAAGCTTAAGAAAGGTTCTTGCAACATGCCAGTTGTAGAAATATTTACCATAGAGTTAATCATTTCTGGTGGAAGCCTAACCATCCATTTGACTCACCCTTGTTCTTCTACTCCATGATGCTGTTTCATCTGTTATTCATTCTCGTTTTCTTTTAAAATTGTCATCATTGGTTCTTCAGCAGCATCCTACCCCCAAACATAAACCCCATGTGACTGTCAGACAAGCTTGCTCTCCGTTAAGTGACGGCTAAAGGATTGAAACACTGACCTCTTTTTATCTCTATTTCTTAGTCCACTCAGTCCATGCAGTTTTCCCTAGAGATTAATTCATTTCTTATTTCATTCATTCATTGGATAATAGCCCTAGAAGACTATCTAATCATTCTGAGATTTAGTTTGCTTATTCCCTTGAAAAAGGGAATACTACCTATTTTGTTAGTTGTTGCATGCACATAAACAAAATATACATGTTATACTATCTGCAGGTTATTGCTATTTTAGCTGTCTTTTTTTTTTTTTTCCAGTACTGGGGATGGAACCCAGGGGTACTCTACCTCCGAGCAACACTCCTAGCCCTATTTTTTATTCTTTATTTTAAAACAAGTTCTCACTGAGTTGAAAAGGGCTTCACTAAGTAGCAGAGGCTGGCTATGAAACCACAATCCTCCTGTCTCAGCCTCCTGAATGCTAGGATTACAATCATGTGCCACCACGCCCAGCTTCTTTTTTCCTTTATTAAAGGTGGTATGTATGTCAGAATGCTTGCTACTTCTATATTTTCCCACTATCCTCATTCTCATTGTTCTGGCAGAAGAGTCACAAGGAGAATTTTCTGATAATCAAACTTGAATTAGAAATCAAGGAGAATTTTACCTACAATCTGAGATAGTCCCCAGTGACAAATGGGACACTTGCTTAGAGCACTGTGCACAGAAGGCGCAGCTGCAATTGAGGACAAGCAAATACAAGAGACTTGGCAAGAGCCAAAGTGCAGTGCTCCAAAGGGCACTCTTTCATCCAGAAAGGCTGTAAGTTCCCAAGGCAAGGGTCTCACACTTCAGATGATCCTTTAAAAGGGGAAGAGTGAGGGAATTAAAATCTAGAATGATCTCCTCGGAAGAAACTTCATCATGTATACTATGGTTTTTACTTGTCAATTTCAAAAGTTTGAAACTGAAGAATTAACAAGTATGAACATTATAAAATGAAATAATCATAGTTAGATTTGGAATTTATTTACACTATTTACATGGATTTTTCTTTTTTGGTACACAAGGATTGAGCCCAGGGGTGTTCTATTTCTGAGCCTCCAGTCCTTTTTTATTTGATTTCTATTGAAATAGGGTTTCACTCAGTTGCTGAGGGCCTCTTGTCTCAGCCTCCTAAGTACTAAGATGGCAGGCAGGCACCACCATGACCAGCTCTTAGGGACTTTTATGAAATTCAAACTTCAAATAATTTATGAATCAAATTTCAAAATGATTTATAAATGAGTCATCATAGAAATGATTCTCTTGGAGAGTTTACCATTCATTTCTAATAGTTACGCTTGAAAGAAAGTATATGTTAATGTATGGGCTTAACAGTACTGGGTCAAATACTTTCATATATTAGCTCAGTGACTACCAGTATGACATTTTCTTATGTAAGATAAATAAATTCTAGAGAGTATCATATAACATTCTTCCTACAGTTAACAATACTGTATTGAACACCTCATAATTCAGAATGTAGATCTCATGTTAATTTTCCTTAGCACAATAAAAAATGAGTGGTTATTGTGATGCTTAAAATCACTAAAATCACAACCAGAAAAGTTCATTTAAGACTCATGTTTTCTTTCCTCTTTATATATGTTAAGATAAAACAGATAGAGATATATTAATAAATCTTCATTTGTAGCTAATAACAGTATTGAAAAACATACCTGGAAAATATTTTATGACAGAAAAGAGAATTACAATACTGATTCTGGAGTTTTGGAAACTGTGTTATGTTCAGATTGCCTAAAGAACAATAGGCAGGTATCTTTTATTTCAATCATATGGCTTATTATTTGAAGAATATAAGACACTGATATTTAATATAATATTGATATGTTATTTAGAAATAATATTCATCATTTTAAAATAGTGTATGCCTATTAAACAATGTACATATTACAAATTATGAATAATATTCTTTGATACTTAGAGAAAATCAGTATGAGATTCATAAATATTTTTAGCATATCATTACATAATGAGTGCATATTTTACTTATAAATATCCTTTTCTACTGATGAAACACAAGGTTGAAGGACCAAAAATGAATTTATCATATGTCATCAACCCTTATTTTTCTTCATCCTTATTTAAAAAAAAAATTGCTTTAGGACCTTCCTTTCAGAAAGGCCTGAATTCTAATTTAAGCATTTCAAGGCAGAAACAAGCATACAAGCATACTTATCCTTTATTATTCTGTTCAATTCATATTCAAACTTGCATACACACAGTTACATAAAATTCTCAAAGTTACAAGATTAGAAGTCTTCACAATTGCATCACTAAAATCAGGATGAATTTTCTGTTCTGTTGTTTATTTTTATAATTTAGAAAAACAATTCATAATGATGTCTACCTTTACAAATACCCATACCAAATCTACATACACCTTGGTATTTTTTATATTAATGCTACCTCAGTATCTTTACAAAGTCATGTATAAGGCAGTTGTGTCCCCTAAAGTTTTATCCCATAATTTAAATTATAAAATAGCAACAGGAAAAAACAGATTATCTAATTATTTTCTATGAATTTAATTGAACTTTGTAATGTGTTAGGTTTCCAAAGACAGACAGACAAAGAGAGAGAGAGAGAGAGAGAGAGAGAGAGAGAGAGAGAGAGAGAGAGAGAAGAAGAAGGAAGGAAGAGGAGGAAGAAGAACAGGAAGAAGAAGAAGAACAAGGAGGAGGAGGAGGGATGAAGAGAAGAAATCAGAGAGATGAGAATAGAGAGAGAGAAAACCGATCAAAAGGGGTCCTGTTTTCCAAAGTTATGATAAGGAACTCTGAGGTATATTAACCCAAGAAGGAAAGTAACTTTGAAAGGAACAACCCCCTTTTTACTTCTATGTCTGTTTTCTTAAGCCCTTTATTCCCTTTTGGCCCTATGAAGCCAGTCTCATCTGCTTGACATACAGGAACACTCATTCTTTTTTTTTTTTTTTTTTTTTTTTTGGTGGTACTGGGGTTCCTGGAAACCCTTCTACCTTCAGGCTACACTCCCAGACACCCATTTTCTATACTTTTATTTGGAAACAGGGTCTCTTAATCCAGTGAGGCTGGCTTCAAACCTGCTGGATCCTCCTGTATCTGCCTCCCAAGCGCAGGGATGACAAGCGTGCGCCACCACACCTGGCTCATTCGTTCTATTTTATAGAATATGGTACTACCCAATTGTGGAATACCAAATAAGAGCAAGTTTGATTTTTAAATTAAAATTTCTTGTAATTTTGCCTTTTGATACTGAAGAATTTAAAATAACTTTTTGCCAGCCATTTTCAATCATGTATAAATGTATGAGTTTTCTGCATTAGAACTGAATATGGATAATACTCATTTTTTACACACAGTATTTAGTACTAAAAATATCCATTGATGCTTATTATCATTCTACTTGAACCTCCTTTACTGAAAGTACTAATGAATATTTATATGTCAATGTGTACTGATATATATGTATATGTTTGGAAATACAATTTAAATATTTTTATAAGTTGCATGACGAATAAGTAAAGTAGAATGATCTAACAATATGGAAGTGATTAATAAGGTTTAAATAAAAAAAGAAGAGTTGTTAAATAATAAGTTACAAATTCTTTCTGATCTTTTAAAGAAGTTAACATTGAAGAATTTAATTTTAATGTTTCTAGATTGAAAGCCCTGAGATATCATTTGCAGCCCAAAATTCATAGTTTAACTCCTAAAATGTGATTAGGTTGATTAAGTTTGTTTGGCAAATCTACTCAAATTCATTCTATCATGTTAATGTTTTATTATTAATTAATAGTAACAATGAGTTTCTAATACAATGAGTAGTATTAGGTAACACTGCTGGTTAACTTAGAATGAGTTATAGGTAAGTATTTTGTAAGAAAATAAACCTAAACTTCTATAGAGAAAGAAAATTTACTTAGCTGAAGATCAACTAAAAAAATCTACAAATGCCCAAAAAGAGAAGTATTAAATAGAAAATCCACATACTATACTTAAAAATATTGTAAATTACATGGCACCCGCATCCATTTATTTATTTATTTATTTATTTATTTATTTATTTATTTATTTATTACAGTACTGGGGATTGAACCCAGGGGCATTCTACCTCCAAGTTACATCCCAGCCCTATTCTTCATTCGTTATTTTTGAAACAGGGTCTCAATAAGTTGCAAGGGGCCTAAGTAGCTGAGGCTGGCCACGAACCATGATCCTTCTGTCTCAGCCTCCTAAACGCTGGTATTACAAGGGTGTACCACCACACTCAGCTCCATTCACTTATTTAATAAACCTTTATAAACTAAAACTATGTACCGGAAATTCAGGAACTGAACTAGATTCTACAGATTCAAAAGCAAAGATAGAATTTTTTTCTTCAAGTATCCCACTGAATTGAGGAAGCCCCCCCAAAATACAATTCAGGTTGATAAAGGATGTTCTTTGAGAGTAGTTAATGCGGAATAGAAACGAGAGGCTGCTTATTAAAATGAACACATGTAAGATGAAACATAAAGTGTAAGATACATTTAATTAGATCATGAATGGGGGCAGTTAGGAGAAAAATAAGTGAAGGGTTATTACATAAGAAAAAAAAGGTGAATTTAAATATTAAGATAATGATTAGATGAAAAGTCTGGAAAGCCTGAAATGATGCATTGCAGGAGAGTTTGAAGAGATGTTCCTTATGAATGGCCTTCCCAGTCATTGAATTAACTATAACACTTGTGGGTAAATTTGTTGAGAGAGAGAGAGAGAGAGAGAGAGAGAGAGAGAGAGAGAGAGAGAGAGAGAGAAAGAGAGAGAGAGGATAGAGAGAGAGAAAAAAAGAGAGAGAAAGAAAGAAAAGAGGTTAAGAGTAGACACGAAGAATTTGAAATACAATAAAACAATGCATTCTCACTACTCTCTTGTAAACAAAATAAAAATAGAAATGGCTGAAGAATTTGGAATTTACACCAGAGGTAATTTTAACACTTTAAGATCATCTCCTTTTTTAAACCAAGTATTAGAAAAATAAAAATAAAGAGAGAGAGAGAGAGAAAACAAGAGAAAAAGTAAAATGATTTTTGGAGTGAAGAGAAAACAATAAAAAAGTAATCAAAGGATGCACAAATGCAGGTTTGAGGTGCAGATAAAATATATATTTTTAAAAGTAAATCTATTATAGCTCTCAAAAAGCAATAATCCAGAAATGGTGACAAATGTAAAATGTTTGAATCACAAAGGATATTAGACTAATAGATCTTTCAGAATACAGCAATTTATAGAGCAACCAGTAGACCTGAAAAAAAAAAAAACCTGCAAAAGGACCTTCTTTCAGTATCCCCATAACCAAAAGCAATAGAGCTAGATGTGGGGTTGGCAGAAAATGCATATGAGTAGGTCCACAATGGAATTAAGTAAAGGGCACCACTACAGCCTGGTCAGAGTCCCCATTCAGAGTAATTACGCATGGTATTTACCTTTAGTATAACAACAGAGAAATCTTCTCAAATAGAATTGCAGACTTGCCACCTGGGATACAGTGTTAGTGGACATTGGAATTAGAGAGAAGACATCTCATAATGACAAAAATATAACCAAAAAATCAGTACAATGCTATTCAAACTCTATCATCATCATCATCATCATCATCATCATCATCATCATCATCATCATCATCATCATTTTCTGATCCTGGGGATTGAGCCCAGGAGAATTATGCCTCTGAGTTATACCCCAGCCCTATTTCATTTTTATTTTGAAACAGAGTCTCACTAAATTGCTGAGAGCCTAACTAATTTGTATGTGTGTGGGGAGGTGCTGGGGATTGAACCCAGGAGCATTTTACCCCTCAACTACTCCCCATCCTATTTTTTATTCTTAATTTTGAAACAGGGTCTCCCTAAGTTGTGGAGGGCCTCACTAAGTAGCTGAGTCTGGCCTAGAATCTGCAATCCTTCTGCCTCAGCCTCCCAAGTACTGGGATTACAAGGGTGCGTCACCATGCCTGGCTGAGCCTAATTTGTTGAGGCTGACCTTGAACCTATGATTCTTCTGCCTCAGCCTTCTAAACACTGGGATTATAGGCATGCACAATAACACCCTGATCAAACTCATATTTTAAAAAAGATTCTCAATACATTAATTAATGCACTGAGGAAAGCAAATGCTACTAAATTTCAAGAAAATAATCAGAATGTTATGATATATAAAAGAGACAATAAATAGATCAAAGTGGCACAGTCAAGAAGAGCAATATTTTAGCCAGGCATGGTGGCACACCCTTGTAATCCCTGCTTGGGAGGCAGAGACAGGAGGATCAAGCAGGTTCAAAGCCAGCCCTGCTGAAGAGACCCTGTTTCTAAATAAAAAAGTATAAAAATAGGTCTGGGAGTGTAGCCCAGAGGTAGAAGGGTTTTCAGGAACCCCAGTACCACCAAAAAAAAAAAAAAAAAGAAAGAAAGAAAGAGAAGAGCAATATTTTATCATACACATTATTTTTATCATATTTGAAGTATATAGGATCAGAATGAAACAGTGTTCTGATGAACAGCTTTTGTTGGTACAACTAGATTTCAACCTGGAAAAAAATATGTTCCATTTCTATCTCAGCCACATCTGTCAGAACACCTCTAAGAAAAACACATTTTTAAAGATTAATGAAGAAAACATTCCCACAATGCATTTTTAAAGATTAATGAAGGAAAGATTTCCACTGACATTATGTACATATGTGAGAATACCAATGCCAGTATCAGTATCTAGGATGGAAATGGAGGGAGTGGGGAGAAGGAGGGGAAAGCCCACCAAGTGCTGTGTGCATATGAACTACATTATGATGTGAAACTATAATCCACCAATAAAATTATAACATGAAGATCAGAATTTAAAACTAAATGTAAAGGTACCAAGAGAAAATATAAATTAATACATATATTATTTTATATACTTTTTGTAGTACTAGGGATGGAACCCCGGGACTTTCTACTTTAGAGCTACACTCCCAGCCCTAATTTTTTTATTCTTTATTTTGAAATAGAGTCTCACTTAATTGCAAAGGGCCTCACTAAGTAGCTGAGGCTGTCTGTGAACCTAGATCCTCCTGCCTCTGCCTCCCAAATGCTGAGACCACAAGTGTGCACCTCCATGCCTGGCTTTAAATAATATTTTAACAACCCATAGCCGGGCATGGTGGCGCATGCTTGTAATCCCTCCGCTTGGGAGGCAGAGAAAGGAGGAAGGTGCAGGTTTGAAGCCAGCCACGCTGGTTTAAGAGACCCTGTTTCCAAATAAAGATATAAAAAAAAATAGGTCTGGGAGTGTAGGCCAGAGGTAGAAGGGTTTCCAGGAACCCCAGTACCACCAAAAAATAATAAAAAAAAAAAATCCTGATTTAAAGCTTTGCTACAATTATAAACGTTCATGAAATCATTCATTAAAGAATTGGAAGGTGAGCCGGGCGTGGTGGCGCACGCTTGTAATCCCCGTGCTTGGGAGGCAGAAACAGGAGGATCACGCAGGTTCGAAGCCAGCCGCGCGCTGGCTTAGGAGACCCTGTTTCCAAATAAAAATGTAAAAATAGGTCTGGGAGTGTAGCCCGGAGGTAGAAGGGCTTCCAGGAACCCCAGTACCACCAAAGGAAAAAAAAAAAAAGAATTGGAAGGTGAAAATTTATAATTTTTATATGGACAAAAAAGAAATATAAATTGAAAGCACAAAGAATTTGAACAGAACATTTACAACATACATAAAATGATGACGGTATTTATGCAACAGGGTCTTAAACAGACATGAGAAAGAACCCTCTTTCTTCCAAAATGAGCAGATAATAGAATACATGATTTATGTAAGAAATATAAAAGCTTATTATACATAAAAAAGGTTTGGAAAAATTTTTTCTGGATCTTATGTTATTGTAGAAAAAGCACACTACTGAATAGTTTTGGTTGGTTTATCAATTGAGAGAACCAACTGTACTGACTTAAACAGTAGTATAATCATTTGACCAAAGCCAAGGATTTCCTTTTCCTCTTGAATATGAACCATTAGAAAAGAAACACAAAGATCAAAATTAATTGTGGACTTATTTATATTTGGCAACCTTTAAAAACAGTAGCGCAAAAGAATAATGGTTGTCTAATATTTTAAATCTAATAACTTTAATTGGGAAATTATTCTAATTATAGCATATCTCCATGATATATAAAATCTTTTATACAGAAGTTGATCTACTAAATCAATGGTTCTCAATTCTGCCTGCTGGGAAGATTTTAAGATATTCAAATGAATGGGTCCAAACACTGCTCACCCTACCCCCTTCCAGGCCTTAACTTGTACTAATTATCTCTTGGTGATTTCTCCTTCCCATTGTTTTTTAAGATGAAGAAACAGTTTTTTCAATACATCTCCATGAAACAACAGCAGAAGTAGCTGTAAGGAGACCTCTGAGGCAGTACAATTTCACTGAGAGTAAAGCAAGGACAGGAGACAGTACCATTTGACCTCGGGGCAGGATTTATTTTTATTTTTTGGAGGGTGGTACTGAGGGTGGAACCCAGGGGCTTTTCTACCTCTGGGCTCTATTCCCAGACCTATTTTTATATGTTACTTGGAAACAGGGTCTCACTAATTTTCTGAAAGCCTAAGTGGCTGAGGCTGACTTTGAACCTGTGCGATCCTCCTGTCACTGCCTTCCAAGCACTGGGATTATAAGCATGCATCACCACGCCCGGCTCAGGGTAGGATTTAAAGCATTACAAATTTTTGTCCTCATTTTTAGAACTTCTGATATCCAGAGTTTAGAAAATAATACCAGCTCAATATTGGCTAATAATATGACTCACTTTAACAAAGACTTAATAAGAACCAGAAAAGAAAATTAGGAACAAAAAGAAAATTATGTATATAAATGTCTCAATTTTTTAGCCCTTACTGCCCTAAAGGATGCTAGGTTGCGGTCTTTCCTAATCAGTCCCAGTGAGTGTGCAAATAGCTTGTGTTCATGATGGCAGTGGTGAAGACTATGGAAGAAAGGATTGACATGAATTTATCTTCAACAAGAAGGTAGCTACCAACTCTGGAACACTCAAATTTTACCAAAAAAACAAGTTGGTGAGTTATAATATGTTACTACTGTGCCTCAAGGGAACAAGCCAGCCCCTTTAGGGCAACTAAATTCACTGGATCATTCCCATAAAGGAACAGCAGCAATTTGACTTAACTGCACTAGATAGATATTTGCTTTGCAATTGGATTTGCTTTTATTCCCATTAGGTCTTTGTCAGTAGCTATAGCAATTGACTTGCTGACTGTCTCATGCACTCACATATTGATGTCTCCTTAAGGAATTCCTTTCATAGAAAAGGAAGGAAGTCAGTGGGCTAGTACCCCTGGGACAAAAAAGGCCTTTAAATATGTTTTATTGGGGGAAGCAGTTGGTCAAATAAAACACTGAAGTAGTCTACTGAAGACTCAGTCACAGAATCAGTGGGGACATCAAGTGAAGTATTATCCAACAGCCCTAGACTGTGCACTGACTACATGGTGCCATTTCACCCACATTGGAATACATAGCTTTCACCCCAAAAGGTAAAGCTTGAGTGATGAAACTTATAATTGCATATAAATAATGGTTAATTTTAGACATCAACTTGGCTGGGCTACAGAGTGTCCAGATAGCTTATCAAACATCAGTTGGCTCTTCTCTGTGAGGATGATTTTGGATGATATTAACATTTAAATTAGTAGGCTGAATAAAGCAGATTGCCTTTTATAATGTGGGTGGGCTGCATCCAATCCATTAAAGGTCTGAATAGAACAAAAGGTTAAACCTCTCCTGAGTAAGAGAGAATTCTCCTCTACTAGAAAGCACTCAAACTCAAGTATCAGCTCTGCAGTGTTTAGATTGCCAGCTTCTGTAATCTCATAAGTCAATTCCTTATGACATCGTTGGTTTAGTCAGTATTGGCTTAATCAGCTCACACAGTAAGAAGTAACCCAAAATATTAGTGGCATAACATTACAGGGGCTTTTAAAATCACCCATTGTTCAGGCATTGGAGTAACCAAGGCTCACAATTCCTGTTTTTACTCTCTTTTCCAAGCTAATAAAAGAGTCTATTATCTAGAAAATTGCTGGTAATTGTGGCAAATGAAAAGAAAGAATGGAATATATATTTTTTCTGCTCACAGTTTAATAGGAGAGAAAGCTATATGACCACTCAATATATAAGGTGAAAGGCAGTATAACAAAATTAAGTGCTTTATAGAAAGCCTGAAAATATTTGATAGACAGTACTAATATTATTATAGGATGATATGCCCATCATTAAAGGTACATGAATAACTTTGCCCTAAGCAAACAATTCCATCAAAGTCGTAATTCTCTAAAGTAGATAACCAGCTGAGATACAGGTAAAACAAATATTTTAAATTTCAGCTACAATTTATAACCAGTTGTAGAACCAAGACTATTGACTTTCATGTGTTTCATTCTTTATATTATTACAAATACCATTTAAATTCATATTGGTTATTAAATTTGGAAGTGTCTACCTACACTTTTGAATATACTCAATAGATAAAGATGGGATAGAATGGTACAGACATCACAAGGAGTTTTCCAGAAAACCTAACAAGGATATATTAACTATATGAAGTTGTGCACTCTCTACATTATAAGAAGACATGAGTGTCTTTCAGTTACATGTTTTGTAGTAACTATAGGACGAGTAGTATAACTATTCTTCAACTTACATGTTCAGAAACAAAGAGGTGATCTTACACTGAACTGTTGAATTGTGGTCAAAACCTATTACTTATCCCCGCCAATAATTCATTTTCCTTTCTCATTGGCTATAGCATCCTCATTGGTTTTGAGGAAACTATCTATTTAGATAGTTTTGATGGGACTATCAGCCAAGATGCTCCAACTCATACTAGACAAGGTTGTGGCATGACAAATATATTTTCTTTTTTTTTTTAGTTGAAGTTTGAACAAAGAATTAAAAACAGACACACACATGTATACAAGTGTGCACAAACACACACACATACACACACAACTGGAACCTATTCCTCTCAAAAATAGCTCCTCTGGGACTTTTTCTTTTTGTTCTTGCTACTTTGCTCCAGTTTTCCCAATTTCTAACTTTTCTAAATTATCTTTTATCATTTTTCTATTAATTCAACAAAAGTTTGCATAATTTTTCAGTATATTCTCTTTGGATGGTAAACCAGAGTATATTTCTGTTGCTTATAGAAAAGCAAAATTAATTAATATCATATTTAATTTTATAATTGATGAGAGACATGCAAATAAAAATGACAAGGATACATTTTTACCTATCAAATTGAATCAAAATAGAAATTGCTGAAGATATCCAATTTAAGGGAAGTTGTGGTAAATAAACATTATATAATTTTGGTGGTATCACGGCTCAATAGGAAGTTGGGTAGCAATTTGGCAGAGCCTGACTTAATTAAAATTGAAAATACCCTCTACCAAGAAATTTTATTTACAGCAATTCATTCTACAAAAATATGTGAACATACTTTAAAAAGCACAGAGATAAAATGATAAACTAATTTCATATATTTGGTAGTAAGTTAAAAACATAACAAATCTAAATGTTCATCAATAGTAGAATAGCTGACAAACAGAATACTGGGCAGCTCTTAGAAATAGTGAAACTACAGAAAATAAAAAATGCTCATTATATGCAACTGAGTAGAAAGAGCAAGGTACAGAACAATATTATCTATATTTAAAATTATATAAAACATCTATTTGTCATTCATATTTATATATATATATAAAATCTTTATATATATCTTGGATTGGGAAGATATACTCGATTACAATGATAATCCCTAGGGAGTGATTGAAGTTGAGAGTAGTTCTTGAAGTTAAGTCCCCTAAGTTGTTTCTACATAATATTCACTATAATATAGACTTTGTACAATTACTTTATATATATGCATATATTAATAAACTTTCATTTCTTTCAATATGTTAAAATTACTATTGAGGATAATAGGATGTCTAAGATTGAAAGAGTAAAAAAAAAAACCTGTAACATATTTAATGTTTAGAAACAAAAATAACTGAAATAAAAAAGCAGTGCTAAAATCAATATTATTGTGGTACATTTACCTAAAGGTACAAAGTAACTATGCTATCACTAATTCTTATAATTCCTATATTAATATAAATAATATTGATAATGAGTAACATTAAGGAGACAATACTATATGGTGAGCACCTGGTTATAAGCTTCATAGGCATCAATCATTTAACTTCACAGTTTTCCTATAATATAGGCACTATTTCTCATTTTATAGATAAGATAATGAAGGCACATGGAGGTCAAGTTAAAGAGCTAGCAATTAGCAGAACCTATAGACACTCTGTTTAACTGTGAAATATGAGAAAATCCTGCATTTACTTAAGTTTGTGTGAAACTACAGGAAACTTGAAATGGCTAAACTTTCTGTTTCAGTTTTTGAATTCAGGAAATTCTACCTCCAAGATATACCCTCGGCCCTTTTTTATTTTTTACTTGTGAAACAGGGTCTCACTAAGTTGCTGAAAGTCTTGCTAAATTACTGAGGCTGACCTCAGACCTGCCATCCTCTGTCTCTTCCTCCCAAGTACTGGATTATAGGCATGTGACACTGTGCCCAGCTATGGATAAACTTTTGAATCCACAGTTTCTTAATCCTACAGAGTAAGAGCTACTTCTGTGAAGTCCAGAGAACATTAAGGGGGTGTGGGCATCTTAACAGAGATTCTTAGTTATCAGCCTTTACTTTGGCCTGAGTTTTTTGACGTTGCTGCTTTGTGTATGTGTCTCACCAAGAAAACATTTTAATCATGATCCTCTAGGTTCTTGAGAGTAGAGCTCCATAATGACAGTGATTTGAACTAAATTGCTGTGGCGAGCCTGCCTTCTAGAGGAAGACGGTTCCACAGACCACTGATCAGTGTTTGGAAACCTACACTGGACAGAAGGCAGCAAGGAAAGAGAGGGAAGGGAGCCTGTGCTAATTAGTTGCATTTTATTAACATTTACTTAACATAAGATACAATGGTATAAATTTTATTCTGATTTTTCAAGAGCACAATTTCAATATTTGGCTTCTAGTTCCTGAAAATGTCATACAGGACTTATTTTAAATTATAGTTTTTTCCTTTTTCTTAATGGAGCATGCCTAAAACTTATATAGCTTCCACTTTATGTGATCTAATGTTTGCTCTTATGTTAATATAGAGAAAAGAGGTCAGTGAAAGAAGATGACATTAGTTATTTAACTAGGCCAAATTAATGACAAATTTCAGTGCACATTTATGAAATCAAAAGTATATGGTTTATATGAAAAAATATGTTTTACTATATTTTATAAATAATAAAGTATGAGAGTAATATTACTTTTTGTTATAGTAAATGAAAAAATATAATTTTTATTTAATTATTTAATTAATTAATTAATTAATTAATTAATTTTTGTGGTACTGGGGATGGAACCAAGGGGCATTGTACCTCCAAGCTAACCCCAGCCCTATTTTTTAGTATTTTTATTTTTTGAAACAGGGTCTCACTGTGTTTGTTGCAAAGGACCTTGCTAAGTAGCTAAGGCTGCCCACGAACCGCTATCCTCCATTCTCCGCTTCCCAAATTCTGGGATTACAAGTGTGTGCCACCACAGCCGGCAATGTAATTTTTATTATTGTTACCTAGCTAATAAGCTGGAGCAGATCTGTATTTTATATTTAACGAGTAAAAGAAAAAAAAGTAGTTATTCAAATACATGGCTTCGTAGTTTACTCTCTTGCCATGTATATATGTCCTATTAGTAGTTTTAGTATTAGCAGCATTACTTCACAATGTTTAGAAAGGAGGAAACTCTACTTAGAATACAATGTTAGTTATTTTGAAAAACATCATCAGTATTTGTTTCTCTTACATAAATGACATTTGATTGTTTTATAGATTGATCTGGCTGCTGTATTCAAGTAACTATTTCTGGATATGGCAGAAATATCCATAAATAATTATTACTATGAATTAATTTAATAGTATTTAAATAGCTGCTGTCTATTTAATTAGCTACTATTGAGTTAATGGTGTCGCTATTATCCTTGGACTTACCCTGGCATCGGCCCACTTCCAGCAAGACTGTAAACCTGACGAGGATTTAGTAGATACTGGAACTTTCTATAAATTCTATAAAGATAAAAATATGGAAAAAAGAGAAGACATTGAATGATAATTAATAATAATATTTAAATAACTAATATCCCTCAATATTATAAACATATATAATCATAATTAAAGATATTTGGTAAAGATATTATCTTAATATTAGCTCAAAAGGAATGGTATTCAAAAAAGTACTTGATACCTATTAATGCTTATTTTCTAAGTATATATTCTCTAGGCCTCTTTCAAACATTTAAATAATGTTAACTAATTAGTTAGCTCATAGTAACTAATGTTAATTAATTAGTTAACTAACAAGTAAAAGAAAAGAATAGTTATTCAAATACATGGCTTTGTAGTTTATTCTCTTGCTAACTAGTTAACTAATTACTAGTTAGTAATTACTAGTTACTCTCTTGTTAACTAGTTAGCTAATTAGTTAATAAGTTAACTAATTAAATTACAAAAATATTTTTAAAATATTTTAATACAAATTTACTTATATATCTTCTCTCAGTAGGTAGTTGTAGTTATATTCTTCTTTTCATGGAAGTTGATAATAAGGTTAGAATGGGTTTGAAGCCTTTACATATATTTATCTAAGCAAAGAACATAGCCTCACTAAGCCTAATCATTTCACATAAGCAATTATCTTGATCCGTCAACTCACAAAATTGCTAAATGGACTCAAAAGGCAAATAATTCATTTTTTCTAAAATAAACCAACTTCTGTAGAATAAATTCAACAAATATACTTTTAAGTATATCCATATGCCATTTGGCTGGACTTCTTATGTGATATTAAGTATAAAGGGATGTATTTCACTTTTGGAGATTAGTTTTTCATACATTTAAAATATTACTATATATCACATAAACACATTTGTATGATATTTATTGATAAAAATACTCTGTAAATTGGATAAATAATATCCATATATATATATATATATATATATATATATATATATATAACCCCATCCCCAAATCTGAAATAACCTCCAATTTTAGAACTTAAATGATTATATCATATCATTTCTTAAGAAAGATCTTAAAGTCATTCTCAATAGTTCTTTTCCCCTGGAACCTGAACTCAATTAGAGGGTAATCCTCTGCATTTTAACCAAGAAATGCCTAGCATTTGTACTATTTGTACTCACTGTCTAAGTTCAGGACTTCAATTTATTTCAAAGCTCTATTAAGTTCTTTGCAATCTGACCCCTGACTGTTTAATATAGTCAGGTTTTTTTCCATGATGAAATTACCAGGGTCAAGTTGTTAAATCTATGAAAAATATGTTCAAAATATGTCCACAGTTAATCTCTTATCTTTTCACATAAAGATTAACCTTGGTAAATTCCTACTAGTCGACACCAAGCACTTTCATGAATCTTTCTTCTTTCACTTGATAAACTATCTATCATCATCTGTCTATAAACCAACCACTGCAAAAGCTACTTCTTCATCAAAGACTTCCCAGTTTTCATAGATATTTTCTCCTCTGAACTTTCATAGCACCTATATTTTAAATATATTTATGAAAATTTGCCATATGGTCTTGCAACATATCCATTTATATGCCTGCTGCTTCCTATCACCACCACCACACACAGAGACACATCACCAGCATAATTGTGTCCTGTGTCTTTTACTCCCAGTACCTAGAAGAGTCTGGATCTGTGAAGGGCTTGCTGTCTGAATTGATGATGTGAGAACATTTCACAGAGGTTGACTGGTATGAGAATGTTTATGAATGAACATTTGTAACTTATCTAACTTATTAAAGTCAAAATAGCCAAACAATATTTAAAGGAAAACACTACATGGATTCCCATTGTGAAAAGCATCTCAAGTGCATATAAACAAATTTATATTTATAACCATAAATAGATCACTTTTAGAATATATTTACATATTGCCTTAGAATGATTCCAATAAGTGTATTAAAGGAAAAACACAAATGAATATGTGTATATAAGCTCTCGAATTTATCACCCTCACCCCATTTTTTTGTGTCCTCTTATTTTCCATTATAGTTTTTAATGAATTTAATTATAGATATCTTGTACCTCTTTGGTTAATATATATCTAGGTATTCTATTTTCTACCTATTATAAGTAGGATTGCCTTCTTGATTTTGATTTCAGATAATTCATTATTGGAATACAGCAACACTACTGACTTTTGTATATTGAATTATATTCTGGAACTGATGAGTTTATTTATTAATTCTGATAGCTTTTTGAATGGAGTATTTGGGGGTTTTAATGTTAGATTATATCATATACAAATATCAACAATTTGACTTTCTTTTTATTAATTTGAATGCAATATTTTTTCTCTTGCCAGATTGTTCTTACCTAGAAATTCCAGTACTATCTTGAATAAAAGTGGTGAAAATAGGAATTCTTGTCTCTTTATATGTCTTAAAGAGAAGCTTTCAGCCTTTTGCCATTCAGTATGATATTGGTTATTGGAAGTATGTTTGGTCTGAGGTAATTTACAATATACAATTCATTTAGCATTTTATCATGAAGGAATGTTGAATTTTATCAAACCACTCTTTTGCATATGTTAGATTATTATAAGGACAAAGGAGATTACAACAAACTAAAAAGCTTTTGAAAGCAAAGGAAATTGTGAACAGAGTGAATAAATAATACTTAGAAAGGGAGAAATTATTTTCAAACTATATAGCTGACGGGGTTGATATCCATCATATGAAAAAGATTCCAAGAACTCAAAATAAAGAAGCAACCTGATTTTAAAAAGGCAATAGATCTAAAGAATTTATAAAAAATAAAAGAATATATACAAACAAACAAAAGATGCATGAAAATGTACAAACTCACTAATCATCAGGGAAATGCAAATCAAAACCACAATGAGATATCACTTCATCCCCATAAAAATATTATAAAAGAGAAATATATTATAAAAATAGTATGAAAAAGATCAAGATAACAAGTGCTGTTGAGAATGTAGATAAATGGGATCCTCTGCACACTGTTGGTGAGAATATAAATTAGTAGCATATAGAAGAGGACAGAGGTTTCATAATTCAGCATTCTCGCTACTGGATACAGTTTCAAAAGAATTAAAATCAGAATGTGGAAGAGGCATCTGCCCTCCCATGTCCATTACAGCACTATTCACCACAGCCAAGAACTAGAAATAACTGAAGTGTCTATCAAAACTGATGAATGGATAAAATATATGTGGTACATATTCACAACGGGATACCATTCAAACATAAAATGAATGAGATCCTGTCATTTGCAACAACATGGATGGAACTGGAGACCATTATGTTAAGGCCAAAAAAGGCAAGTATTGTTATTATATCACTCATGTGGAGTCTTAAAAAGTTGATGTCACAGAAGTTGAGAGCAGAATGGTGGTTACCAGAGGATGAAGTGAGGAGAGGATGGAGAGAAGATGGGGAGAGGTTGATCAATGGAACAATATGTTAGACAGGAGTGAGAAGTTCTGAGTGCTGATGTCCAGTAGGGTAGTTGTAGACAATAATGTACATTTTGAAAACTAAAATAAAGGAATAGGAGCTTTTACCACAAAGAAATGATAAGTGTTTGAGAAAACAGCTCTCGTTAGCCAGGTTTATACATTACACAATGTGTACATGTATCAAATGATCACATAGTACCCCATTAATATGAACAAAGCTTATATTTTAAATATTAGCTAAATTATAAGTTTAATTTATATAAAACCTAGCTATTTAAAAATATAGCTAACAAACTAAAAGTCATATAGGAGAATACAATTTTAGTGCTATTATTTGATTATTATTTGACATCTGCATGAAGGAGGCAACTATTTAACAACGCACTATGAAATTTATTACTAATCTACTATTTAAAATAATTTATATCATGTTTAGCAGCATAAAAAGTAACTATGTTGATGACGAACTTTTAAAGAATTTTATTTTTTCTTTTTCATACTTTTATTGGTGCATTATAGTCTCACATCAAAATGTAGTTCATATTGATAGTGACTTACTTGCACACAGCACTTGGTGAGCTTTTACTTTTTAAAGAGTAATAATATTTTTTGATTGAAAAATGAACATTTTATTGACTTTCCATGATTTCATTTACTCAAAAGTTGAGTGGAAGAAAAGGAAAGTACTTTTCAAAATTCTATTAGTATTGTGAACATTTCTACTTTGTTATTTGGTAAACTACAAAGAAAATTTGTTTCGCTATAACAGTATTACTTTTATAACTGCTTATATTTGTTTGCTTATTTGGAGTTTAATTAGAAAGGGCATTTATACTGTTAATGCAGATATAGCTGCATTTTTGTTTATGGTTGTTCTCTTTAGTAGAACATAAGATTATTCTTAAATGTAGTGATTTTATGTTTGTGTTAAATATTATAATTCAAATATTAATTAATTATAAAAATAAAACTATTTGGAATATTAAATTATTTGATAATGCATCTTATTATTTATATTAAATATACCATGCTCCAGAAAATATGGTATTATGTTCTCCAAAATGCACATAAATAAATGATTATAATATCTTTTTCCTAGAAGCTGATGTAATTTGTTTCTCAGTACTGTGCCACGATCTATAAAAGTCACCTAGTTGACCACTTGAGAGACCCAAGCTTCATTAATAGTACTTATGAAATCATGTGATATGCAAAGCTCTATGTTAAGGGCTGGGGTGATAAGTGGGGCAAAGAGAAGATACTTGAGATTTGATAATGAAATAATTGCAAATAAGCCATTACATTAAAATTCAACTATAGTAAAGAAAAGATTATTATCAGCATATCATATATAGATACTAGCATATATATTTTGTATTAAAATTAATAAATAGTAAGGAATAATGTTTTAAACGTTTTCACATCACAATTTTAGCTTAATTTTTATATTTATGATATAAAAAACAAAGATGATATTTAAAAGCATACCGTTCTCCTTGCTTCCCACCACTTTTGGGGTTCACAAAAACTAACAGTGGATGAGTACCAGGAACAGGAGTGATCTGGAAGAAAAGTTTGACATATGGACAAATTATTAGGCATTTTATATAGAAAGAAGACTCATAATTTCTATATTGTGAAATACCAACTTGTACATTCAAGAATGTGACTCTTTCTGTAAAGTAATTCAACAGAAATATTCCCTCTGCATAAGGATATAGGTTTGGCTATGAGATGAAAACAAAATTTACAACCGTGGGATGGGAGGTAAACTAGACAGAATAAAGCAGAATTTGAGGGAAAGAAGATTAGAAGCAAAGAAAAAGATCAAATTATAGAAAGCCTTTCATTTAATGAAGACTCTAACTTAGAGATTGGTGGAGTCTGTGGAATACATCTTCCTGACCATTTGTGAGCTACAAACTTGATCAGATGACTTGAGACTGCTTTTCTCCTAAAAGTTCCTCTCTTCTCAGTCTGTCTTAATTTCTTCTTTTCCAGCTTGGTAAGCAGAGTGCCAACAAATCATGTATGTTTCCTAAGTAAGAATCTGTTACCTAGCTAGGCATGGTGGCGCACTCTTGCTTGTAATCCCGCGCTTGGGAGGCGGAGACAGGAGGATTGCGCAGGTTCGAAGCCAGCCGCACTGGCTTAAGAGACCCTGTTTCCAAATTAAAAAATATATAAAATAGGTCTGGGTGTGTAGCCCGGAGGTAGAAGGGTTTCCAGGAACCCCAGTACCACCAAAAAAAAAAAAAAAAAAAAAAGAATCTATTATCTATTGATCTCTCCTGCACTTAACCAGAATTGGTTGTATCTTTACTAGGTGCTTACTATGTCTGCTTTCATCCCAATCACTTTTATGTGGAAAGAGAAATACAAAATGCCTGTCCTAATGGAGCTTATACTCCAGGGGAGAAATTTATACCAAACAAACCAATAAATATGCATTCCATAATGAAATATGGCACGAAGAAAAAGATTGCAGACAAAGTTATAATATTTCACTTGTATGATGCAGGGTTATTGATCTTAGAGAGAATGGTAAATAAGAACTCAATGTAAATGGTAGACTCTTAAATAAAAGTGTTTCTATCTAATATATCCCTATGTAATGCCCGCCTAAAAGACCTTGAAACAAGGTATTTAAAATATTATACTAAACCATTATGCAGCTAGTGAAAAATATTCTATTTAGGTAGAAAATTTTAGATCAACATGGTTTTTTTTTTGAAAAACTGATTCAGAGTATCATTATTACATTGTTATTTCTTTCCTAGAAAATATCTTTAAATATTTGATGAGAAAATTAAAAAAAAATTAATGTTACCATTTCATGTTCTTCTTTCCTGTCTGTTTCAATAATAGAAGTAAAAATATTTTACCAACATATTTCCTCCAATTCTTGAATCAAATGACATTTTTTCTAATAAGTATAGATAAGGGAAAAATGTGAAAATATTCACATTAGCAAAATGAGAAGGTAAGTAAAATATTATTTTTTGCTATTCTTATCCAACTAGTTCTTGTTCCAGTCTATCATAGTGTCTGGCTTCGTTTTATTTTCCTTGGTGAACAGCACAGGGTTCTTTCCTAATTATTTTCTTCTAAATCAGCTGGGGGAAGGCTGAGCTGGAGTAATCTTGGCAGTAACTCCCCACTGTTCTCCCCTGCACCAAATGAGCTCAATAAATGAATGCTTTTGAAGTGCTCACTATCTTAAGGTAATTGTGCTGCTGACACAGAATGTCTGCTACCCCTTGCTTTAGTTTTCATTAAAAAACAAAATGAGGCCAGGCATGATGGAGCATCCATGCAATTCCAATACTTGGGGAGCTGAGACAGGGGTAGCCAAAGTTTGAGACTAGTATCAGCAACTTAGCAAGACCCTCAGCGACTCTGAGAATCTGTTTCAAAATTAAAAATGTTGGGGTATTGCTCAGATATAAAACCCAGCCACCTGGTTTCAATCCCCAGAGTCAATCAACAAATAAAACCACAATGAAAAAAAAAATACCTAAAATTACCTATATTTAAAGAATAGTGTTCAAGTCCCTTTTTTATATGCAAAAAGTAAACTAACCAATGCATATTGATTTGCATTGTACTACTTATTTTTAAATAAAGGTGAGGATCTCAGAGTAAGTAGGATTTTTAGCAAAGTATCAAACTAATCCCACATACTTATTAAAATAACATTTTCTTTTCTTTTTCAAACTTGACCTTCAGCTTGACACTATACAAGACAATATGCCAATTCGCACTGGGTCTCATATTTGAAATATATTTGAAAATATGCTTTAAAGTGTCTTTCAGAGATATTTATTGTAATATTTTTAAACATCAATATATATTGTTAAATAAAGCTTAGTAACAATTGTGTTCCAAATTCAAAATTATAAAGAAAAAATATACTACTAGAGGAGGTTATGATTTGTAGAGTTTCTCAAAAAAATACAGAGTCTAAATATCTTTAAGGGAAGGCAGATGGAGAAAAAGATAAAGGATTAAAAAATAGAATGGAACTTAAAAATTTTAGAAAGATAGTGATTTTTCACAAGTGACAAAAATCAAACATCCAATATGGAAGTACAGAGAAAATAAAATTCATTTGCAATTTTTCCCTCACACCTTCTGTTATCGCAGATTAGGCCTATACAATGAGATAATACAAAAATAAAATGTGGACTTTATTTATAAATTATGAAGAACCATGGATTCATGCCACTTTGATGATGATATCAACCAGTACTTCTTAACGTGACATAACTCAGCTAACTCTTATAGGTAATCCACATTTAAGGGCTGATATGTATTGAACATCCGCTTCACTGAGACTCTAGAGGAAACATATTATGGTGTTAGACTAGAAATGCTAAAGTTCTAGTCAAATCTGTTATGTTTTTCTAGGCTTATTCAAAAAGCTTTAAAATTGTGCTAACCTTTGATACTATAAAAAGAAGGCCCATCTAGCCAGCTGAGTGAATGTAGATGCCAAGCAAAGATAGTTCTTAGATGTGAGTTCCAAAGACCTGCAGTAAGTACAGCAGAGTCATTTTCAAGTCTGACAAGTTAAAAATAAACAACTACTGAGTTCAGTAATAGTCTGAAATAAGCAGCACTATCTTAGTAGAAGAGTCTGCTCTTGGCACTTAATTGCTATATATCTCACTTTGCCCTGAATTAAAGAACCCTGGAAGCCCAATCATAGGATAATTTAGAAAGATTTCTCACTCTTACCACAGCATCACATTTTGGAAACTGCTGCTGGTAGCATGGAAATAAAATAAACACATATACACACATACACGCACATATCTTTTGAAGATTTAAGAAGTTGTAACTTTTGATGCCTTTTCAGGTAAGTGATAAACATATATAGAAAAAAGTAGAAAAATGTGTTTATGTTTTGTCTGGTAAGATGCATAAGAAGTTGCTTTGATTGAATTAGATATCCCCTCGGATTCATATATCAAAACTCTAATCCTTAATATGATGATATTAGAAGATGGGGACTTTGGGAGGGAAGTATTTAGGACTAGATGAGGATATAAGGCTGAGATCCTTATGATGGGATTCTTTCCCTCTGTCTGTCTGTCTCTCTGTCTTTCTCTACCTCCTTTTCCCTCTCTCTTCCTCAAGTATTCTGTACCACTTGTTGTCTTTCTAATTCTACTCTGAATATGCAGTTTTTGTTGATCCTAGAACTTATCCATTTCCTATAAATCTACATGGACAACTGTCTCATTTACTCAAATATCACATTTTTGGCCACCTTACTTAAAATTACAGAAGACTCCAACTTTCATATATATATATATATATATGCATATCTATATATCTATATCTATATATACATATAGATATAGATATATATCTTATACAACTCTATTTTTTCATGTCATGCTTCATCCAGCACAATATGTGTATAGAAACAGAGCCTTGGTTGAATGTTTGTTATAGTACTTAAAATATATAGCCATGTCCTTGAACTTACATAGTTAGAATAACAATTATAAGCTGAATATGAAAGAGTCACTAAGATTGAGGTTTGCAAGTGAGCAAGGGACACACACATACACATCATTAAAGAAAGATTAGTGTGAATGTGTGTGTATATATACATATAGATAAATACTCTATACATTAGCGAGAATGTATATACATATACATACATATATACATATACATATATATATATATATTATGTATAGTGAAGAGGTGTATGTTCAGCTTATAACCTGAGTGATTACAAAAATATGAAAAAGGACGATAAGAGGGAAAAAAGATTGTGTGTGGAAAGATGTTGATTCAGTTTTAGGTATCAAGTATGAAGATCTCTTTTTTCCTCTTAGGTTTAAAGTACTATAAACTGCATTCTTTAGTCCTGCAGTGACACTTTTATTTGGAAATTTCAAGGAACATTTAGGGACAAAGCAAAAATTGTTCTTTTTCCCCCTTTATTTGTTCACATAAAGGGTAGTCACCCTGTATTTTTATATTTCTCGCATATTAAAATGTGTAGCTTCAATTACATGTGATGGTAGGTGTTGAGTGTAACCTATGGTGTGAGTGATGACAGAGATGGAGTGCCTAACCACTGCTATTTGAAGTCCCCTAGGACTTGGGTTAATTAATGAGACTCATCCTAAGGTTATACATGATCTATTACTTCCTCTAATTAGAAATAATAATCCTGATCATTATACTGGTTAGCTAGAAAGAAGTAAGATGAATGTGCTTAACTATGATTAATAGTCTTCTTTAAGCAGTGTAGATCTCTTCTGTCACTGAGTTAGATGCAAACTGGGCTGCAACTCAAAGCGTTTTCATGACATATATTTAGTAAAGCTTACAGTGAAATTAATTTTCTGGTAAGTATTTTTGCCTTTCCAGTTTAAAAAAACAATCATTTTACCCTGTTAAAAGTGATTACTGCAACACTATTTTTTCATTTTGCATTTCATAGATATCCAGAAATTTATTTCTTTACCTTTTTACATCTTCTCCAAAACTGTATAAATCTTTAGGTGCACTCATTCTCTTTAGATGAAACAGACTTTTACACGTGATGCTGTATCAACTGATAAAATTGTAAACTATCATACTGACAATGGCAATATTATTTATTTACTGCTGTTTATTAGAAATGATGTCTACATTTTTCCTACTGACATTAGCCAACACTTTCATATGCCAAAAAAGTTATGACAAGTTATTATCTGCTTGTAGAAATCCACACATATCCACAGAGAATGTTAATCATATTGGGCTTTTAAGGTGACACGTGGGATACTCCAATTTCAAATTTAGGTTTTCTTCTTATTAATTCCATGGCAGAAACCAGAGTGACTAAGAATGTCAACTAGTCAATACTTGAAACTGATATATAGCTGGGCATAGTGGCACACACTTATATTTCCAGCATTCAAGAGGCTGAGACCAGAGGATCATGGTTCATGGACAAACTCAGCTTCTTAGTGAGGCCCTTCACAACTCAGTGAGACCCTGTTTCAAAATTTTTAAAAAAGTAGATTAAAAAAAATAGGGCTGGGGGTATAGCTCAGAGGTACAATGCCTCTAATTTCCAAAAAAAGAAACTGATATATAAAATTCAAAAGTTGAATTTTTATCAGTACTGGAGATGGAACCCAAAGGCATTCTACCTCCAAACTACACCCAGCTCTATTTTTTATTCTTTATTTAGAAACAGGTTCTCACCAAGTTGCAAAGATCCTCACTAAGTAGCTGAGGCTATCCTTGAACTGTGATCATCCTGTCTCAGCCTCCCAAATGCTGGAATTACAAGCATGCACCATGACGTCTGGCTAAAAGTAGATTTTTTTCAATAATGATTTTAAAAGGTTGCATAGTGAAATTTTTCTTTGTTAATAAAATTGTGGACAGATTTCATATTTAAGGCCTTCAATGAGATTGTCAAATATATAGATATATATTTGTTATATATATAACTAATATATACATATATAACTAATATATGTTTTTGACCTATACTTTCATAATTTAATATACTCTAAAATACAATAATTTTATATTGCAGGAATCTTTTCATAATAGTTTAAAATTTCACAAAAGATTTAAAATGTATTTTGTTAAATAAAAACAGGTTATATCATTATCAACATATAAACAATGTTTATTAAAATTTCAATGAGATATTTAAAACAATGAAAAGGCAAACACTTAGGCATGTATTATGCTTGGATTTAGGCAATATATGAGACATAATCCATGATATAAAAGAGAAAACAATAGTTTTTTTTTTTTTTTTTTTGCAGTACTGGGGATGGAACCAGGGGCATTCTACCTCCGAGCTACAAAAAATGTTGCCAGCCCTATTTTTTATTCTTTATATTGAAACAGGGTCTCACTGAATTCCACAGGGCCTTACTAAGTGAGGCTGTTCATGAACCGTGATCCTCCCATCTCAGCCTTCCAAATGCTGGGATTGCAAGCGTGCATGTGCCACCATGCCCGGCTAAAACAATAAATTTTTAAAAATACAGTAGTAACCCAGGTGTGGTGGCGCATTCCTGTAACCCAAGTACTTGGAAAGCTGAGATATAACAATCACAGGTTTGAGGCCAGCCTAGTCATCTTAGTGAACTTCTTAGCAATTTAACAAGATCTGTTTTCAAAGAAAAGATAAAATAAGGCTGGAGGTGTAGCTCAGAGGTAGAATGCCTCTGGGTTCAATGCCTAGCCCCACACAGACACATAAAAAATTACAGTAGTAAAAATTGATTAAAATCACAATCATTGAATACAAATGTATGAAATACAATGAGCATTAAGTGGTTGGTAAGTTTCCTTGGAAAACAGAAAACATGAAGCATGCTCTTAATGGAAGGGGTAAGCAACTAAAAGACAGAAACAGAGGTTGAAAAATGATAATCTAACTCCATTATTTTATATATTAAGCTAATTTCATTGATTGTTTTCATGTTGGAATTAGAAGTACATAAATAAAATGTATTCATTTCATATAATGTCTTATAATGCAGATGGTAAGAAGTACTCTTTTGGTACCAAAGATCCCAGAAAATTTTTTTTGGTAGGATTGGGGATTGAATCCAGAGTTGTTCTTCTTCTGTGTCATACTTTCATCTGTATTTTATTTTTTCTTATTTTGAAACAGGGTCTCCTTAAATTACTGAGGCTGGCTTTGGACCTGTGATCTCTTGTCTCAGCTTCCCAAGTACTGCACCACTGTGCCTAGCATAGGATTATTTTACGGTCTATTATTAAAGTACTAAATAATCTTTGACCATTTGCATTTAGTGAAACTAGAAGTATGCATAGTGTTTGAATTTTACCTAAACTTTTGGAAGATAGGACCATATCTTTTTTTTTTCCTTATTGAGAAAGTAAACTATTCACACAACAGTTCAGTTTACTTTTTTCCTATAGATATCATTTTATAGTAAAAATGACTCTAGAAAAATTATACATATATTAAATATGCATGTATATAAGTATATGTATATATACATATGTATATTTAGTATATGTATACATATATATACCCATACTATATATATATATATGTATATATGTATATGTATATATATATATTTATACTCATACCAAATATAAACATATACATATGTTTATATACCACCTATGGAGAGAGAATACTTGTAATTTAATAGCATATATGTATATAATAAATGTGTATATTTTGTAATAAATTTGCAAACTCTTTCAGATTGAAAAAAAATTTTTGCCAATTTGTGTTGAGATGGAGGTAAGATCATAAATGATAAATCTTTCCAGAATGTCATTCTGTCAATCAACTACAAGACTAACATCTTGATAAATTAATAACAATCTTTCTGATGCAGTCTACTGAGCTAACATAAACATTAAACAAATGCGTTGATAGCTGAACATATGCCTTTCTCAGAACATCAAAGTAATGCATATGAAAGCTCCTCGGGTTTGGATATAAAACCCTTACCTGGAGGCCCTGTCCATCCACCGTGACAGAGTTGGCTCTTTGCATTTTGTTTCTATCTGCCACCTTATTGGGCTGCTGGGAGCTACTCTTTTCCTTTTTCACGGTTGATTGTCTTTCCTGTAAGAAAAGTAAGCTTTTTATAAAAACATTTTAAAAGAAAAAGAAAAACTCAAAGGAGCAAACAAATCAAAGTTTCAATGTTACAAACTGGGGCCCGACTTCCAAATTTGCATTTCCTACTGTATAATAAGAAAGCTTGTGCTTCCACTGGCTCAATGCAGGTGACGGTCACATGATCAAAATGTCAGTGAAAGAAACAATATGAAAGAAAGCTGCACTGTAATTATCCCTCTGTGCCCTATCATCATTCTTTATCCAAAGTTATTAAGGACTAGTAAGAACTGATTTTCATGAGCAATGGGATAAATAGTACAGGGTTATAATTTAACAAATTTGGAATGAGTATTAAAACAATGCCTATAAATACATTCAATATTGAAAATGAATTTTAATGGAATGATGAATCTTAAAATCCCTATTTATATAAGGGATGGCATAGAGTCAGAAACTCACATTCAGCCCCAGGTATTGCTTTTAGGCCTCTGTAATAAAAAAAAATTCATATATAGATATACTTATTTTACCAGTTGTCCACTCCTCTTTTCTGGTTTCTTTCTTCTCACCCTTTCTTTGACCTATCTCAATCATCTTTTATCACCCCTTTCCCAGCTTTTATTCAAATGGCCAATAACGTTTTCATTGCCACTTCTAACAGTCTTCATCTTCTCAACTTTTTATCAACTTTTGACAGAATAATTCTCTTCTTATTTCTTGCAAACACGTCTCACTTTGCTTCCAGCATACTTCTTCCTCTTACCTCCCTTCCCCGCTAGCTGTGCTCTCATTCCTCTTTCAGCTTTGCAATCTATAAAGGGTATATTTATTATTATTATTATTACTATTATTATTATTATTATTATTATTATTATTATTATTATTTTGGTGGTGCTAGGGATGAAACCCTTCTACCTCTGGGTTACACTCCCAGACCTATTTAATATTTTATTTGGAAACAGGCTCTCTTAAACCAGCGAGGCTGGCTTCGAACCTGTGCGATCCTCTTGTCTCTGCCTCCCAAGCGTGGGGAATACAAGCATGCGCCACCATGCCTGGCCTTTAGTTTCGCAATCTATAAAACTTGGACTCTCCCTTGGACCTCTCAATTTCACTACCTACACTTGCTCCCAAGGTAACTTAATTCCACTTGGAGGCCTTCAACTTTACCTACATGAGGACTTCTAAATGCTTAATTCCTGTTCAGATCTCACCCTTAACTTCCATAGGCAAAGACCTTTTCTATCTCTTGATACTAGTGTCCAAAACACACATCAGTCCTTGGATGCTCACTCTCCAATTCAGTCCATAGCTTAGATGAGATTTCTTTTTCTTTTTGTCCAGATTATAGCAACCCTCATTTAATAGATTGATCTCCTTCCACCTTTGCCTCCTTACAGTCAATCCTTTACAGAAGAGACACACTCATTCCTTTTAACTACTCTTTGGCTATACTGGCCAACTCCTTTCTCCCTGATCACAACTGTGCTTTGAATTCAGGGCTTTTGTGATCACTGCTCTGCTGGAGGACTTGCCCTATATAATCATAGAGTTCAGTTCTGAAACCAGATCTTCAGTCAAATGTCAGCAGGGCTTCTCAATTCCCCCTGAGGCTCCTCTTAAGTATCATTTATAACAACCTGAAGTATTATTTATTTGATTTGTTTAAATACAATGTTCCTCATTTTCATCAAAGTTCTTTAAGAAAAAGGGCTTTCCTTATATCACTGGCCTACATCAGATCCTAGAATAGTTCCTGACAAAAGGTGGAACATATGAACAAAGAAATAAGTTAAAACAATATTAAAAAAATTTTAAAGTATCTAAATCATTGTGTTTAGGATTCTTGGGCCATGTCCAGGCATTATGTGTAAATTGCCCTGACTAGGAGTCGGCCCTGGGTGCCCCAGATTACCCAGCACTTATCCAGATATGTGCTTCCTAGTCCATGTACTTGTTAGGGTATCATCTGAATTTCTGTCTATCTTAGGAAGATAGTTTTAAGAGTAAAGATATTTTAAAATGTATTAGAGCCAATAGATTAGAAACCATATTTGACCCAAATATATACGAATTAATGTAGTCAATTCACCTTGTAATTTTATTGTGCAAAAACATCAAATATATTTTGTGTATGGATGAAAATGGACTCTTGAATAATCTGTAGGATTTCTGACATTCAAGTTATTTGGAAAAAATGATGTGCTTTCATATAAGAGTAATTTCTGGCCAAATTATTGATTTTTTTAAAAAAAGAAAGCTTCTTCTTTTAAGCTTGTATAGTACAATCCTATCCATAAATAGTTTTAAGAAATACAATGATTAGAGCTGGGCGTGGTGACACACGCTTGTAATCCCCGTGCTTGGGAGGCAGAGACAGGAGGATCGTGTAGGTTTGAAGCCAGCTTCGCTGGCCCTGTTTCCAAATTTTTAAAAGTATAAAATAGGTCAGGGAGTGTAGCCTGGAGGTAGAAGGGTTTCCAGGAACCTCAGTACCACCAAAAAAAAAAAAAAAAAAAAAAAGAAAGAAAGAAAGAAAGAAAGAAAGAAAGAAAGAAAAGAAAAAAAAAAGAAATACAATGATTAGAAGAATGAATTAAAAGATGAGGTCTGAAATCAGAAAACCTGAGCTGAATCCTGGCTCTCCTACTTAAAGTATTATGTAATGTAGATAGATGAATATTGTGTAAACTGGAGAGCATGTTACATATTAATTAGAGTTGCATAAGATATAATAGAATATCTATAAAGTCATTATTATGCCTGTATTAGAGTATGAACTCAATAAATTAAATTTATTATGAATAATGTAAAAATATGAATGTTTCCCTGCAGGGGTATTCATTTATATTGCTATTGTATAGTTTTTATTATACATCATATATATATTTGAAAAAATGCTGTTACATTAGACATATATTTAAAAAGATAATCTCCATGCTTACATTTGAAAAGCTGCGGCCTGTGTTAGGAGTCAAAAATGTAACTCTGTTGGTGAGTATGAAAATAATTAACTTCAGATTATTTTGACATAGATATATAAAATATGGTGTCAATATTTGTAAAAATATACAATGTGACAGACATGTTAATACAATAATTCTGCCATATAATTGATTAATATTTAACATTAGTTTCTAAAATGCTTAGGTAAAAAGAATTAAATAAGATGTAAGTGGTTAGACATATTGAAAATAGTTACTTGGACTGCATTATGTATATATGTGACACATAACATTTAAGACATATAAGTATATGTCTATAAAGAGTTACCAAATCATCTATTACCCTTATTGTGTTCTTGGCCATGTAAAATGCTAAAGAAATACATATATGATGACACCTCTACCCATCAGATATACCAATTTATAACTGGCTTCTTGTCTTGTCAGTCATCCCTCTGAGTGAGTTGGGTAGAAAACAAAATAAATGCTTTGGAGTATACATTTGTAAAAATTATAAAGCAAATTTATTTTTTTTTCATTTTTGGCACTAGAAATTAAACCCAGGAATATACTACCTCTGAGATATACCCCCTAGCACTTTATATATATTTTTTGAAACAGAATTTTAATAAGTTTCTGAGGATTTACCTAAGTTGTTGAGGCTGGTCTCTAGCCTGCACTCTTCCTGTCTCAGCCCTCCAAGTACTAGGATTACAGGTATGCACCACAGTTCTCAGATGAAAGCAAATTTTAAAACCCTTTGATAAATTTTCAATGATGAGATTTCATTTTTGAAATCTCAAATTATAAGATTAATTTCTAATAAATTAATTTTAAGATCCTCAGAATATAAATTTCTGTATATTTTTATACAATCTGCCAATAATAAAATGGTATAAACATCCATTTAAGTAAACAGACACATGTCAAGAAAACCAAGTGATTTCTTAAAGTAAATTTCTGTAGTTGAAATTTGTGGAATCAATCAAGGCTAAAAATTTAAAACCAGGAGAGACTTAAACAATCATTTAATTTTTCTAGTGTTTTCTTATTATACTCATTAATTAATGTTGATGTCCAAAGTGTATAGAAATCTCCTTGAGATATTTGATTTTTTAAATTAAAGCAACTTAAGCTCAAAAGAAAGTAATTTGATATATTTTCCTGATTTTTTTTGAGAAAATTTTCTCTTTTCCTATGAAAGATAGAGGAAAGGAGGAGTGATTCCATTCTTTTAAGTTTGCTGTCCCCAGGATTCCAGTAGCCTGTTCAGCAGGTAAATTAACCCTGACAGGCAAAGATATATTAAGATATTTAAAAGAGCTACTTCCAATGTTCATGTTATTAAAAAGTTTCAGTAAGAACTCACCAACTTTATTTTACATCATCATTCAAGATGAAATCGTTCTATGAGTCATAGAGGACAATGTTTGCCACTTAACCTTCATTTTCTTTTTTAAGATTTTGGGCTCTAAACCACAAAATAAATTACACTGTTATAATTAAGGCAAATTTCCTTCTGCCAGATAAATTATCCTAGATATAAAGAGTTGGAAAATTGTAACTCTAATCAATAGAAATTATTCAAACACTGAAAAGAACTGCTCTAAAAGTTTGTGAGAGAATATAGAACATATAACTACAAAATACAAAACATATTTATTGATATTTGAGCATTTTCAAATATCAACCATTTATGTTTACTATGCAGACATTTTAAATACAGAATTCAGTGTTTCGTGATCTTTGGTCTCTACAAGCAGCACAACAGTTCTTAACTGGAGAATATATTGTATTAGAATTCCAAAAGAATAATCATCATAATAAACAGACAAGAAAAGCCAAAGAGACTATTCACAGAAAACAGAAAGATAAAATAAATGAAATAAAAAGACCTCACTTTAAACATGTGCTCTAAAAAAAAAATCCTTTTCCATATCATGCTGATTCTCAGAGGTAGAGTATTTGTACATTGGTGAAAACTGCTTTCTCAAAGGGGTTGTTTACCACAATACGTAAGCCTGGTGCTATCGATCACTTGCAAACTACAAGCAGCAAGTGATGATTACTTTGAGCAGAGATTTTCTGCTTTTTGTGCGTTCTCAGCATGAGAGCCAGGCAGCAGCAAAGCACCTGGATTGGTACAAAACTACAAAGACGATGAGTGCTTTGCTGCCAAAAGCATCTATCACTGGGGCTCTAAGAACTTGCTGTCTCTGCTACCACACAATTGGCCTGAGGGGAAATTTGACCCTTTCTGTGACTAGAATCTCCCCCAAACCTTAGAATCACAGCAAAGGTACCAAGTTCATATCCATAGTATTTAAGTTCTCTTTTATCATACATACTAAGGCTCTCAAAATTTAAAAATTTCAAGAAACCAATTTCCCACTGCAAAGCTCCACCTTTAATTGGTGTGGATTGACTGTGGAATTTGAACATGTTACTGGCTGAGGGAAAGAAATCAATTTCAAAGGTGACAAAGCTCCTAAATACATTAAGGATCCTTGGAAGTTATAGCAAAACTAATTGCTGTCTAGCAAAATGGCCTTTATTTAAAAAAATATTTTATAAAGCTTAAAACAAAAGTACAGTACTGATATAAACTCTAAAGATTTCCATTTTAAAACATTTAAGTAAGTACTTGTTTATGTAAAAATAACTTTGGACAAAAGCAAAATAATGGGCTTATAGGCCAAATGTCACCATTTTTTCACCTAAAAATTAGAAAACTCATGTAAGGATAAGTCAAGAAAATATAAAGGTTGGCATAAAATGGGTACTCAGTACATCTTAGTAATTTTTAAAATATAAGGAACTAGCCAGGCGTGGTGGCGCACGCTTGTAATCCCTGTGCTTGGGACGCAGAGACAGGAGGACTGTGCAGGTTCAAAGCCAGCCGCGCTGCCTTAAGAGACCCTGTTTCCAAATAAAAATATAAAAAAATAGGTTTGGGAGTGTAGCCTGGAGGTAGAAGGGATTCTAGGAACCCCAGTACCACAATAAACAAATAAACAAACAAACAAACAAATAAATAAATAAAAGAAACTATTATATTTGATTAAGTTAATTAGAAGTGTGTTGCTTATGCCATAGTAGTAAATGGTGAGTATTATGGTTAGAAGATAGAATATCCCCTTCTTGTGTTGGTGATATTAAAATGTTCAGAGTTAAAATGATTGAATCAGGTATTTATCTTCATCAGTGGATGAATCTATTGATGAGTTAATTTTAATGAACATACAGTTAGTAACTATGGGCAGATAGGTAACTATAGGCATAGAGGGTATGGCTGGGAAAATTATAGCATTCCTGGCATGACCTTAGGAACTGTGTCTGGCCCTGCTTTTGCTTTCTCTTTCTCTTTCTCTTTCTCTTTCTCTTTCTCTTTCTCTTTCTCTTTCTCTTTCTCTTTCTCTCTTTCTTTCTCTTTCTCTTTCTTTCTTTCTTTCTTTCTTTCTCTTTCTCTCTCTCTTCTTTCTCTCTCTTTCTCTCTCTCTCTCTATTCTCCCCCTCTCTTTCTCCCTCTCTCTTTCTCCCTCTCCCTCTCCCTCTCCCTCTCCCTCTCCCTCTCCCTCTCCCTCTCGCTCTCCCTCTCGCTCTCTACCATGGCCCACCACCATGTTTCTGCCTTGGTGGCGGTGAACGATGGACTGAACTTCTTAAGCTGTGAGCCAAGTGAACCTTTACTTCTCTGAGTTGTTTGTCATAGCAACAATAAAGGTAATCAACACAGCAGGTGTTAAAGACAAGTACTTTACTGTACTTTATTTTCCCAATAAGTAATCATAAATGAGAATAACAGTTGTAGTGATATTAGTTATGTCCTTGTGGGGAATGGGAAGCACAAAGCAGAAAAGAAAGAGAATCCAGCCATAAAGTACCTAGAAATACTACTCATCTCCTAAAATAGGTTGTACATTTTGATTCACAAACCCATTTTGCCCCATGCCTCATATGCTTTATGTGCATCCTTTCGCCTAGGATAACTTCATAATGGCATAATCCACTTACAAAATTTCTCTTAAAGAAATCCTGATTGGAAAGAATACAATTTAAGAATGAGCGAATGCAGGGCAAAATAATTCAATTTTGGCTATGCACTAGCATTTGGCAAAACAATTACAAAATAATATTGTGCATGTGTATTATTTTTATATAAAATATACTAAGATGCATATGTATCTATTTGCATATAACCAGCCTCAACTTTACTCAGCCTCAGCTTTATAAATACTGATTGTTGGCCACAGTAACCTGAAGTCTTAAAGGGAAGAGAAATTTCTATACATTCATATTTATGTTTTCTGTAAATTAAGATAAATGTTCAACTGAGTGATCATTGTGCAGTCTCCAATTTGTTTTTGCAATTTCCAAATAAAACTTTTGTCATTTATTTCTATGTTGTAATTTATGTAAGTTAATTATTATACTATTAAATTTCGAGTACAGAATAAAACACTGCAAATATAAAATGAAAGACCTGTGACCATGAAAAATAACTTAAATGTTTTGGAAAAGCATAATAGTACAAGCTATATATATGATGGGAGGGCGTGTGTATGAGGATCAGTCAAATTTGTTTAGATACAGTAATTTTGTTTTCACAGTAATAAATGCAGAGAGTCAGGCATGGTGGTGCATGCTTATAATTCTAGCATTCCGGAGGCTGAGACAGGAGGATAGTGGTTAGCAGCCAACATCAGCTACTTAATGAGGTCCTTTGCTTCAATGAGACTTTGTTTCAAAATAAAGAATAGAAAATAGGAGTGGGGCTGTAGCTTGAATGTATAATGACCCCAGGTTCCAGATTCCATTTCCAATACTGAAAATAATAATAATAATAATAATAATAATAATAATAACAACAACAACAATAATAAAAGCAGAGAGTATTTTTAATACTCAAATGAAACGTATCCTTGAGTGTTTGTTATGCTGCAAAACAATTAGAACAGAGTTTTGTGGGTGAAAAGACTATGATATGATATTTACAAAAAAAATTTCTAATTTCCAATTAGAAAATTTGCCTTTATCAAAAAGCTCCTGATTCTAAGTCAAAACTAGAGGAGTATACATCACATATGTTTTCCCCTTGGGAATGCTGTTATTATTTTTATTTATTTATTTTTATTTTTTATGTAGATCATATTGAAAATGGCATACATTCACAAGGTGCTTAGCACTCTCCCCCACCCTAATTCCTCTTTCCCCATTCCCAGCAATGAGTGTCCAGGTTGAACATGCTACATTCACAATTATACACATATCTGAATGTAGCTCCTCCAGTTAATCAACCTCAGACTTCTTCCTCTTCTACTCTTCCTTTCAGCTTTGCTGCGGTTTCCCCTCCATTATCTGGAGTCTCTCTGATATCCCTAATTCTCCCTAGTTTGGACATATTAGAGAAACCATATGTTCCTTCTCTTTTTGTGCTTGGCTGATATCACTTAACATAATATTATCCAGATCTTTCCATCTTCTTGCAAATGACATGATTTTGTTCTTTTTTATTGCTGAGTAGAATTCCATTGTGTATTTCCCATAATTTTGCAATCCATTCATCTGTTGATGGAGACCTAGGTTGGTTCCATATTTTGGCTATTCCATATGTTACCGTAGTTCTCTGATTTCAACCCCTTTGGAAAGATACCCAGGAGTGGTATAGCTGAATCATATAGTGGATCCATTGCCAGTTTTCTAAGGAGTCTCCACACTGATCTCCATAGTGGCTGAACTGGTTTGCACTCCCACCAACAGTGTAAAAGAATTCCTCTTTTCCTACATCCTTGCCAGCAATTGTTGTTACTTCTTTATGCTTGCCACTCTGATTGGGGTTAGATGGAATCTCAGTGTAGTTTTGATTTGCATCTTCCTGATGGCTAATAATGTTGAACATCTTTTCATGTATCTATTGGCCATTTGTATCTCTTCTTTTGTGAAGTGTCTATTCAATTCAGTTGCCCATATCTTCATTGGGTTATTTGTTTTGCTAGTGTAGAGTCTTTTGAGTTCTTTGTATATTCTGGATATTAGACCTTTATCAGAGATGTGGCAGGTAAAGATCTCCCATTCGGTAGGCTTTCTCTTTAGGTTCTTGATGGTTTCCTTTGATGAGCAGAAACTTTTTAGTTTGATGCCATTTTGAAAATTTACATCACATATTTTAAGTTAAATACTTAATGTACATCTGTTACTTGGATTTTCTCTCTGTCTATACATTTTTAAACACTTAACCTAGGAGCAATTGCTCCTGATGGTGAAGCATAGACTCTTAGTCTGAGTGTGTATATAGGTGTGTTCACACAAGGCCATACCTGGGCTTAAAAAAAAGTTTTAGAAAAACATAGCTGAAAAAAACTCAATTACTTTTGAGGGATAGTGGAAAGTTTAAATTACTATAAATCAATATATTTTGCCAGAGGAAAAAATGTAGTATAGGAAGAAATAAAATTAATTTTCTCACACAAAAATTAAGAAACTATATACTCTTCTAATATTTCTGTCACTTGAATATGTAATTTAACATTTCTATTTCTTAATAATTAAAATAATGGTATCAACTCACTTAAAATATAAAAATAAGTTAATATTTCTCCCAGATTAGAAACACTATACTTTAATATTATCTCTGAGTATTTTTTCAAATATGTTTCTAGTTAAAAATGAGTTCTGTTTTAATTGTCAACACTGTTACAAAGTCTATTTGCTGGGGAAGGCAACAGTTATACTTTTATTCAATTATGTTATCTTTAATTAAATTCATATTCTTAGGGACTGTTCATATATTGTAAGTGATACTTTCCAAAACAGGCAAATTCAATTTTAAAGCGAACAATATCATTTCTTATATGAATAATAAGAATTAAATATGATATTGTCACAGAACAATGCAAAGATTTAGATTCATTAATGCAAAGATAAAGATAACTATTTACCATAACTAATGTTGTGGTGGTGCTTACATTTATTTTCAAAACAAATGAAGTTTGCTCTGTGATTATATTTTATTACAGTATCTATACAGTATCCTATGCACTACATTATTGATGCAGACAAATTCTTTTTAAAGTAATCGGCATTTCAAAATGAGTAAGAATTTTTCTATATACTATCATTGAAATCTACACTTTGATGGCTTTAGAGAATTGAATTAGTTTAGATTTTCTATAGCACATTTACATTTTAACATAAATAGAAATGACATTACTTTTATACACTGATTAAAAAGTCTTTGCCAGGTAGCTATTTTTTTTCTCTTTGTGACAAGTTCTTGCATTTGTGATTTTTGTTGCAAATACAGATTGGAAATCCTTTAAGTCTACTCTCAGTGAAACCTCATTTCCAAATATCAGATTATGAAAACATAAAATATAAAATGAATATAGTAGGTCATTGAGCCAGCCGACAATTTTTATAAGAACATGTAATATGTAGCGATTTATAATATTAATTGTGAAAGCCTTATTTACTTACGTACCTCAGGAGCTGAAACTCCTGAAGTGGGCAAAGTCTGTTAAAAAAAAAAAGAAGTTCATATTAAATTTGAAAATAAAAGTCAAACTAAAAAAAAGCAATGAAAAATTTTATATCACTCTGTTTCCGTGAAAAAAAAAATATACATCTTAAAATATACTTACCTGGAATGATTTTTCTGTTTTTCTCAGATTAAATAGATATCTTTTCAATAAATAAAGGCAGTATGGACTTGATTATGAAATTATTTATCTAAAATACAACTTAACCTATTCACAGTACCCTGGTAAACACTTTTGGTATTTAGACCTTCTAGACCTCTCTACAACATCAATGTATTAATTTTCATTTTGGAAATAGAACTTCTCTTCCAGTTCCAGTATTCTTCATAAATAATTCCTGCTTACTTTCATATTTTCCTTTTACTCATCCTCCTATTCCAATTTCTCTTGCTTCCTAAAAATACTCTGTCTTGGGATGAAGACATAGCTAATAGTGTTGAATTTATTTCATAATATTCTAGAAGTAAAAAATAATTTGTTTCAATAAAAATGCAATTAAATAATAAGTTTCTAACTTGCAAGTAATTACAAGAGATGAGGGAAAGTATAGTTATGCTGTCCTTTGTGACAGTGTATCTTCAGTTCTCTACTACCACCCACTTTCTGAGTCATACCAGAAAGGTTTTTGTTTGGTTTTGTGTTGATGTTAAAAAGCAGAGAAAAGGTTGTTAAATTCCAACATTTTGCATTTTGTTAGAATTAGAACACAAAATGCAAATTTGTAGGAATAGATGATATAATACTAGATAAAGATTTCCCATGATGGAAGAGAGGAAGAAAGTTGATGGAAAGTGTAGAGTTCATAGAGACTTGTGTGTCTCTGAAAAAGCAAGGGCCATCAGTATATCCCATCTGCATCCCCAGATGTGAGCTACATGAGGAAAGAATTAGGTGGATGTTATATCATCAAAATGGGCATGGAAACAGAAAACACAGAGATTATCTTTCTCTTTTATCCAGTAGATTTTTGAAAGGCAGCAAGAACTAAGGAAGAATGCCTACATTTGAGGAAGGAAAAAACCTAACACACTCTCATGGTTGCACAGTCCAGTGATGAACCGGCAGAATCCAATGTTCTTAGGAGTGACACAGAAGGAGAAGGGATGTAGGTACAGAAAGACAAGACTATTTAGAAGAATAGAATATCAATAGAATATGTGTGATATAAATAGAAAATATGATAGATGCAGACATATAGTCAAAATAAATCCTAAAATCTATGAATATGAATTCGGTTCAACTATTTCATTTCAAGAGAATCCTATACAAGTAAAGTTGTTGTTCTTTTGAAGATGGATTGACAGTAGGTTCAGTAGAGCTCTCACTGAAAGCTCCCTGATTTTGGTAATATTCCTGAATTTTAAATTCAGGTCAGTTTGTATAAGGCTGGAAGAAGGATGGGCAAAATATGTTTTCTAGTTTTCATTGGGGCGCATTCAAAGCAACTTATAAGACAGACTCATTACAAATATTTTTTGGCTTGATGTTTGAAAATTAAGGTCTTCGTACGGTGTGATGGTGCACTCTTGTTATCCCAGTACTTGGGAGGTTCAGACAGGAGGATCACATAGATTTGAAGCCAGCCTCAGCTACTTAGTGAGGGTCTCAGGAACTTAGTGAGACCCTGTTTCCAAATAAAATATAAAATAGGTCTGGGTGTTTAGTCTGGAGGTAGGTTCCACCGCTAGTACCACACACCAAAAAAAGAAAGTTATGGTCTTCAACATTGCAAGGTGTTAATGCAGTCATTCCATCTTTTTAATAATCTATAATTGTTTGTTAACTCTCAAAATTAAATCCAGATTACGTGTCTTATTCTATGAATCATTATCCTATCTTATGCCATTAGCCAGGAAATTCTAAGTCTCTCAAATAATGAATATAGGACATTTCTCAATTAGGTTCCAAAGCATGAGTCACAGATGCCAACTACATTGAAAGAAATGTATCTGTAGAGGAAGACATTGGAAAGTCAAGTGAAAACATTAGGATTGCCAACTGGTTCATAAGAATGACCAAGTGCAATGTGAGATCCTTGAATAGGTCCTGGTGGACCCCACTTCTGTCAACTGAAAACACAGAGCAAATGAAAACTAATATATATATTTGGTACTAAGGATGAAACCCATGGGCATTCTACCTCCAAGCTACAATCCTAGCTCTATTTTTTAGTTTCTTTTATAGTTTTGAAACAGGGTCTCACTGAATTGTGAAGGGCCTCACTAGCAGCTGGGGCTGTCCGTGAACTGTGATCCTCTCATCTCGCCTCTCGAATGCTGGGATTAAAAGCATGCACCACTACACCTGGCTTATAAAATATATTTTTTATAATCACAGACACTTAAACATGAATAGGATAATGCCAGGTTTTAAAAAATTATTGGTCATTTTCTTAGGTGTGAGTAATGTTGTTGGGTGGAATTTGTCCTTAAAAACAGATGTCTGCTGATATATTTAGGGATAGAGCATCATACTGCATGAAATTTACTTTCAAAAGTTTTAACCCAATAAAATACATTTTAGGTAAAATAATATTCGTAAGTCTCTAGTTTACTCCATTAACCTAAAGAAAAGAAGTCATTAAATACCAATGATAATCAAAGTATTCTTTGAAAGCAGTATTTCAAAAGAAGCAGAAGCTCACAGAGTCAGGTATTACATTCTTTCACTGTGTTTCTCTTGGGTGAGTATCTAATGATGAAGACACATAGTTATCAATTTGTACTCACAGAAATTTCAATTCAAAATCTGCAGTGTCCAAGAAGATAATACAAGTAGATGAAATGGATATGATGTCAAAGAAGCAGTCTATGGAATGTTGTATAACAAACACCATCATTATAAGGCATAAAAAAAGACCATGTGGGATGAAATTGAATGCTCACTGACACTTTGCCACAATGTAGAGACAACTGGTAATTTGTGGATATCCACCTTTGGAACATTTATCTTTCTGAGAACAGGAGGAATATGTGTTAGCTACTGTTATGTATTAAGAATAAATGAGGTTGGCAGAGAAGTGGATATATGAAGAAGGTAAAGAAATAGTTTTGTTACTACTTCGCTGAGAATGAGGAAGGAGTTAACTAAGAATGAGAAACAGTGATCAAATAAAATTGAAAACTCAGTTGGGGGTAGGAGCTATAAGTATGTAAGAGAGGAAGCCAGCAACCCTGAAAAATATCTCCATCTACTCAGCCATTTGATAAACAACACTAGAAATTCACTGAAGAATATGGGTGGTGAAAACAGAATATATATATATATATATATATATATATATATATATATATATATATATATATATATATATATGCTCGAAAATTGTGAGACAGAGATTTTATTAAATTAACATGTCCATCAGTAGCCTATTTTTAAGTTATAATAATAAAATCCTAAAACCCAGGCCAAAAACTTTACTGGTAACTTGTTAAAAAATGAATTCAGATATTATATTACCTCTTTTTGTCCTTCTGTGCATATTTTTAAATATCAATGATAAGCACAGTAAATGTTTAAGGTTTTTGGAAATTATCATGAGGATATAATTCTAAGTGTAATATATTTTTAATCAGAGTTAATACAGAAAGAGTACACTTTAATTTAATCAAACAAGAGGTGTGACTACAGAAGAATGTGATTGATTTTATTTAATCAATATATTTTAATATTAAATAGAACACAGTCCAGATAATTAGTTTAAAATGCATTTGCCTTCAGGGCCTTTACCAAATTCAATCTAATATCAAGGAATTTTTAAAATCCTATTATTGTTAAGTATTAGGGTATTTCTTTTCTTTCTATTTTCTAGTATGTAATCATTTTAAATTGACAATTTAATCCAAATTCTCATATGACAAAGAAAAATCTTAGGTGAAGATTATTGGAGGTTTGACTTAGTTAAAATATAATGGGAGCACAGTATTCCTATTAAAAACATCATCAATTATTTCAAAGCAAAAGTAAAATGAACAAAATTAGGCCTTACACTTAAGTAAGAATGTTCATATTTTTTAAAAATTGCTTTTACTTTCTTGATCTCATTAAGTCTTTTTGTAAAACCAAGATACCCCATTTTCAGACTAGAAAACATTCTATCAAAAGATTAAATAACTGGTACTCAAAAATAAAGTTGTTTACAGAATTTTGCTGCGCTAACATACTCTATTATTCAAACAACAGATGATATAAAAGTATCATGAATTCTTCTAAAAATTAATAAAAATCAAGAAGGTATCAATATTTTTAAAATTAATCTTTTAGCTAACTCTCCATTTTAAAGAGCTTTAGAAACAAATAATTACATGTTGCAGAATACAGTAAGATATTTAGAGAAATATATATTTGTTTTGCAAAGAACTGGCTTGTATATCAATATGACAGAGTAATTATTGGTACAATAGAAAGCTTAAAATATCTAAATAAAATTATTTTGTATAGCTTATTTTTCTTTATATATAATTGGGTATCTCTGGCATCAAAATTAGAAGAGCAATAAAGAGACAAAAAGGATAAGGAAAAGAAAAATTATCTTCATAAACTGGCACACTCACCTGGAGAGTTGAAATTATTTTTTCTCACAATGATAATAAAAGGTATAAGGCACTTCTAGTGTATAGAAACAATACATTTTGTGTTTCTATGAAATATATATATATTTTTTTTTAATTTTTTTTTTGTGGTGGTACTGGAGTTCCTGGAAGCCTTTCTACTTCCGGGCTACACTCCCAGGCCCATTTTTACATTTATATTTGGAAACAGGGTCTCCTAAGCCAGCACACGCGGCTGGCTTCGAACCTGCGCGATCCTCCTGTCTCAACCTCCCAAGAGCGGGGATTACAAGCGTGCGCCACCACACCGAGCTTATTTTTATATTTTAGTTGTACAATTATTTAAAGTTTAAGATATTATGTATACTTAACTGCATATACTCACACATATGAACACAATGCAATTCTTTAAAGAAATAAGATAGAAATAATTACTTGTTTTCTTTATTAACATAATTAAAAGTTATTTTAATGCATTATGGACAACATAATAAAAAGTATCATATTTTCTCTTTCTACTAAGACTTTGACATATATAAAGTATTACAATAAATATTAAAACCTTCTAGAAGATATACATATTATAATCTTATTCAGTATGTTTTGTCTTGCCATTTTTCACTTGATCCAAACTAATATGGTAAAATATGTTACCTTGTAATTATATTGCTGTTCTTAAATTATGATTACTCACAATATATTTTAATCTTGTTATGAGAAAAAGGATTGCTCATGCATATTGCAGAATTTTGTCCAGAAGATATTAGAAAGAAAAAAATGTGAGGCACCTTCCAACCCTACCTCATCAATGAATATGTGTAAAAGAAGTGTGACCGACCTTCAGAACAGGTGGTACTTCTAGTGCAACAAATTGTGAAAATGTAAAGACACCAAGTATCTTCAATGAAAATATTAGGGATATTTATAGATACAAATATATATTTATACATAAACATATCAACAATATAGAAACATGACATGAACAATCTAGAAAACAAAGATTTATAAATATAAAAGCACTTAGAAATAACAAATAAGATACTTTATTTTTTTCTTCCTTTTTTTTTTTTGGGTAGTACTAGGGTTGGAACCCAGAGGCTTTCTACCTCTGGGCTGTACTCCCAGACCTATTATTTTATATTTTATTTGGAAACAGGTTTCACTAAGTTGCTGAGAGCCTCACTAAGTAGCTGAGGCTGGCTTCAAACCTATTCGATCCTCCTGTCTCAGCCTCACAAGCGTGGGGATTACAAGTGTGTGCCACCATGCCTGGCACAAATAAGATACTTTCTAATGCTATTATTATATTGCATACTTTTTGAAACAAGTAATAGTCTCACAAAAGTCCATATAGTCCCATAAGGCTTGGTTAGGTCTCATAAAATCATTAGGAGTTAATATGGTTAAAGAAGCATCCTTCAGGTTTTTTTTTTTTTTTTTTAGGCTCTGACCAACACTCAGAATATTTGTATATTTATAAAAATATAAACTAACTTTATATCAACCATTCAAATGGTAGGTTCCACTCTCTTATACATTCTACTTTCCTCTGTTTCTATTTTCCTTTGTTCCATCATTCATTTTTCCATTTATTTTGTAAAACACTGGTATGATTTCCATATATATATAATTTGATACAAGTTGTTGTGCACTATAGCATGAAGATGACACATAGGTTCAGATTATGACTGTAAAGTAAATACTGCTTCTGCCACCTGCAGAGTATAAGAGTTTAGGTAAGTTTCTTAATTTAATTAATTTCTTAATCTCTCTAAACTCTTCTGTCTTCAAATAGTTTACTTGGCATCATACTTATAGCTATTCATGAGATTTACAAGATAATTTATTACAAGTAGCACATTTAATAACTTCTCCATAATTATTGTACTGTTTAATTACTATTAGAACAGAAACTATTGCCTTAGTTTCCCCTTTCTGGATAAAATCTCAGCAATGTTATACTCTCTTTATCTGGATTCATTTTTGTTGATAATAAGTAAGTGGGAGCCAACAGTTTATATTTCTCATGAAAACACTTATGTTCTGAATATTAAAAGAGAGAGAAAGAATGAATGACACAGGAGGGAAAAGATCAGAAACAAAGTAATGGAGAAAATAGAAAGAAAGAGAGGTGAGCTCAGAAAAAAAAGAAGAAGAAAGTCCTCATTGCTATTACCCACAAAATTAGACAATTTTCTTTCTAAAGTGTTAGCAAAGAAAACAATGAAGTTGAGTAGGGAAAAGATTAATGGTAGCTAATACTTAGAATGATCATGTACAAAATGCATTTCATTATTGACTGATTATATTTTCAGATTATTCTTTAGAACTCTTGCTTTACATAAGTAATGGATGCCTATTTATTAATGTACATCTATAGATATAACTATGTTTATGTTAGAGAGAAGTGCCTGGATATAGTTGGTGGCTTGTAAAAAAAACACACACCTTGTAAGGAACCTAGCATAATACATTAAAAACTATAAATGTTATACTTGTAACATTAATCTATAATGCTTTCTGTTATCCTCAGTCTTCTCTTTAAACATAAGGCAGTTCTATAAATTTTTCATTTTACTTAGTGTATTTCTACTTTCCAGAATACAAAAGAACTACTGTTGGTAATTTAAGAACATAAACAATAAAATCTAGAGGTAAAGCTTAGTTTTCCTGTTCACCATCCATGACAAAAAAAACTTAAATTAACAACAAAGAGTTTATAATAGAATTTGTTTTCCTCCTTTGTCCCTCTAAATAGCCACTGATCTCCTGCGAAAGCATTTTCTAACCAGGTTAAAGTCTAGTTCTGTACTTATGTTAGGCTAAGATTCAATTGAGTTAAATTTTACGCTGACTGCCAGTCAACCTTACCATGAACTTTCATTATGTGCATGTAATTAATTGGGTCTAACGAACAATATCAGTACTGAGTTATAGACCCTTTTCCCCTGACCATATAATTAGAATATAATTACCCACAGGATATCAGAATGATGCTGAATCTCTCCTCTAAACGCGCCCTCATTAGGAAACAAGTCTCAATATACATTTATTCAATCAGTGTGAATTAATTAAAATGTTACTGAAATAAAAGAGAGTAGCAATAAAGAGTATCTGACATCTATTAAGAGACTATCACTTGAGATCTGTATGCACAGTTCATATTGAAACCTATTTAGCTCCAACAGGAATTTTTCCATGTGATATAATATACATCCATTGTATCACAAAATCTGAGTAAATGAATCAGTATTGTTTTTGAAAAAAGAATAGTACAGAATGATTACAAAATTGTTAATAATTAGGTGGGAAAATAGAGGCACTATTATTCTCTGAGAATTCCATAAAGATGTTATCAGGAGATAGAATATACTTAGTGGACAAAAGCATTTTAATTCAAAGTATCTCAGTAATTATTTATTAATCCTGTATCTTTATATTACAAATCTGACATATCTGTAGGAGATAATGATTGGAAAAGCCTAGACTTAACAAATTTATATTTTTTCTTTTATAAAATAGCCTGAATAACTTACTCTAGCTCAGATGATTTCAAAGGAATATTTTCTTTAAACCAGATTTTTGTATGCATCTAAAAATACTTTCCTTTTAAAAGGATGCATAATACATCATATCATACACTCAGGTTATATAAAATACGGTAAAAATAGCAAATGCATAAAGAAGCTGAGGGACATAGCTCATGAGAAGCTGCTGATTCATAGAAAACATTCTATCTACAAGCTATTAATCTGTTTCTCTAGAACTTGATATATAGTTATATTCAATAAATGCTTATTGAATAAATTATATTTACATGAAGGAATACTCAGCATTAGTCAAGAACAATGTAACAAACAGTAGCAAAAAAAATTTAAGGTCCATTGAGATAAAATAATATGTATAAATATTTTCAAGCTTTCTATATCATCACAACTTCATCAGCAATTTTTAGATTTAAAATTAGGTTTTAGAAAACGTAGTCTCTTAGATTTCAGCATTCCATTTATAAACAGGAACACATTTGGATAAGTAGTAAGATAAAGTTAGTCAAAGATTGATTGGTATGGGTAGGCAAGGCCAGTCCACTTGTCTTAAAAATAATACAATAAAAACACTTCACACCATTAGGTACACATGCTAGAACACCAGTGCCAATCCCAGTGTCATCTTTAAAAGAGGGAAGAAGTGGGGAGGGAGTGGGGATTGGGAGAAACCCCCAAGTCCTGTGTACACCTATCTCACTATGATTCTGAACTCCATTATGATGTGAGATTTCAATGCAAAAGTAAAAAATAAATAAAATAAAACTAGATTATTTACCTTTAGAGATTTATAATATAACAAACAATATGAAACTAACAGAAATAGGTACATCTAAACTTCCAAATCAAGAGGTGATTATGGACATTAGATAATGGGTAGAGAAAGAGTTGGACAAATGTAATATGCTATACTCCAAGAGAGTGAAAGGAATATGGGTCACAATAGCCCAATATGTATATATATACATACATGCATAATATATAGCATATATTATTACTAACATATTATCATATATTGTATATATTAATATATAACCGATAAAGCCGGGCATGGTGCCGCACGCTTGTAATCCCCGCGCTTGGGAGGCTGAGACAGGAGGATCACACAGGTTCGAAGCCAGCCTCAGCTACTTAGTGAGGCTCTCAGCAACTTAGTGAGACCCTATTTCCAAATAAAATATAAAATAGGTCTGGAAGTATAGCCTGGAGGTAGAAAACTTCTGGGTTCCACCCCCAGTACCACCAAAAAAAAAAAAAGAATAAATTAATAACCAATAATTAATATATTATTTCTATATATGTATATTGTTAATATATATCATGAATAATCAAGAGTTCTAAGGCTCCAAACACAAAGTAATGAGATAGAAACATTATCCTGAAATGATCTCTGCAAAAATGTCTTGAAATATCATACGGTACCACATAAATATGTATAATTATTACAGGTTAATAAAAATTGGCAAAGAAGAATAACACTGTGTATTTTTCTTTTTTTTTGGCCCAATGCCTCCAAGGTTCAGTCCAAGGCTAAACTGTTCTATGACCACTTAATGGCTCAGACACTTGCTCTTTCTTCTTTTGTTTCTCTTCTTTCCTTAAATGTTTGCTCTGAAAAGCAAACCGTTTTCTTCTTCTCTAAGCTCTGTTCCCTGGGAACCCAACCTAAGACAATGCAATTGGGTTTGGTAGGGGAGGCAAGAGCAGTTTGGGATGCAATTTTTTTTTTCAGTCAGAATTTACACACTGAGAGTTGAGGAAGAAGGAAGAGAATTTGGCACAGTGAGCCAATCTCCACACCAGCATATACTTATGGCCAGGTGAAGAGACAGGTCCAGGTGTTAATACAAGAGATAATGTTGCACAAAATAAACACCAGCTCTTCTGCTGCTATGGACTCTACAACACACCATGAAGGGTAAGAAGGAAGTTGGACTGCTGGACTAAAATCACAGGATGCTGTTAAGGGGTAATTTACACAAGCATGTAACTACTCTGAGATTTTTTTCTATGGTAAATTAGGGAATCAACACAATTTCAAAGACTGTGACAAGTGCCATAAAGGAAGAAAGAGAGTTCTGGGAGAGAAGGGAGGATATTAGAATGAAAAAAACTGAAATCATATAGGAATTAAATGATTCAAGAATATTGAAAAAATAGTAACCAAATAAATTAATTTAAAAATATTTGTGGCGGTACCAAATTAGAGTAATGCAATAAAGAACAAGACGTGAGATTTAAAGCTGTATATATTCCTCCAAGATTTAAGTTCCTCGGGCAAATGACGATCAGATTCTATCAACAATAGAATTTCAGGGTCTCAAAAAATATCATCTTTTTCTATGAAAGGAGGTATAGGTTGGACTAGAAAACATATGCAGGTGTGAGACAGAGATCACTTTACCAAAGTTGATGTGTGGACCAACAGTTATGTATAAATTAATAAAAGGCAAGCTATATTTAATATTTGAGTAAAGCATGTACATAAATACTTTATGACACCATTTCAGCAGGAACCATTAAAACCACAGGTAACCATTGCCAGGTGGAATTTATTGCACCTTTATTGCAAGGTGGTTAAGGGAATCTGGTTTTGATCACATTCTATATTTAAACATTAGGAGATGGTAGGGATATAAAGCATTTACTTCTATTCTAATGCCATTAAATCTGGATATTTGCTTTCCCCATACCCAATCTGCATTTGAAGGGCACAAGCAGAAATAGTGAACATAGATCACATATTGGGAAGCATTTATGACATCATTTATGGACTTTTTTTTTTGTGATTACCCTTCTACCTCTGGGCTACACTCCCAGACCTATTTTATATTTTTATTTGGAAACAGGGTCTCTTAAGCCAGAGTGGCTGGCTTCGAACCTGAGCGATCCTCCTGTCTCCGACTCCCAAGCACGGAGGCGCCACCACTCCCTGCAGTTTATGGAAATTTTGTCTCACCAACGTTAATGGGAAAAGCCACTTTTACATATCCTTACCAATACTTAATATCATCACCTTTTAAATATATTCTCAAATGGATAAAAAAGTGAATCTCATTGTTTGAAATTGTATTTTAATCACATATAAAGTCTAAGTTTTTAAATTATTTTTAGCTACTCCTATTAATTTTACAAAACAGAAAACTTTTTGATACAATAGGTATCTTTATTTTGATTTATAAATTTTAACACTTAGCATCTAAATTTTTTTGTGCTACTGGGGATTGAACCCAGGGGCATTCTACTTCCAAACTACACCCCCAGTCTTATTTTTTATTCTTTATTTAGAAACAGGGTTTCACTAACTTGTGGAGGGCCTTACTAATAGAATTGGATAAAATATTTCCAAATGCTATATCTGAAGGTATATTAATATTCCAACTAGAAATCCTAAAAATTAACAACAATAAAGGCAAACAATACAATTTAGAGATAGGTAAAAGACTAACATAAATAATAAATCTCCACAGATAACCAATCTTAGTTGTCTGTTGGATGGAAAATCTTGTTTCTCTGGTTCTGGTGTGTGTTACCTATTTCTTCTTTGTAGTTAATCTCTTTGAGTATTTTCTCTAGCGCTGGTTTTGAAGACATAAATTCCTTCAGTTTCTGTTTGTCATGGAAGCTTCTTATTTCTCCATCTAATTTGATAGAAAGTTTTGCTGGGTAGAAATTTTTGGCTGGAAGTTGTTTTCTTTCAGAGTTTGGAATATGTTACTCCAAGCCCTTCTGGCTCTCATGACTTGGTTTGGGAAGTCTGGAGTGATTCTAATTGGTTTGCCTCTGAATGTCACTTGGCCCTTTGTTTTTGTTGCCTTTAAGATTCTCTGCTTGGCTTCCACATTGGTCATTTTGACAATTATGTGGCGTGGGGATCCTCTTCTCCGATCCTGTCCAAAGGGAGTTCTATAAGTTTCCTGGACCTGTGTATCAACCTCTTGTACTATGTTTGGAAAATTTTCTGCTATTACTTCCTTGAAGAGATTGTTGATCCCTTTGGTTTCACTTTCTTTTCCCTCCTCTATTCCAATTATTCTTAGGTTAGCTCTCTTAAAATGGGCCCATATTTCTTCAATGTCAGATTCCTGCTGTTGGATATTTTTTTCTAGATTAGAAACTATGGGTTCATTTTTGGAATGATCATCTTCTAAGAGTGAGATCCTGTTCTCCATGTGGTCTAATCAGTTGTTTGTGCTTTGAATTGAGGCCTTTACTTCATTAATTGCATCCTTTATCTCTTTTTGGCTCTCTCTGAGTTCTTTTTGAAGCACCTCTATTATTTCTACAGTTATTTTCCTGATTTGATCTTCTAGAAATCTCTGATTTTCTGTTTTATCGGGTTCTGATGTTGTGGGGTTGTGGGCATTTATTGCTCCAGTATTATTCCTCTTTCCCATGATTTTGGAAGTTTGTGCCTTCTCTGGGTTCTTCCCTTGGGTTACTATGACTTCACTTAAGGTGTTCTGGATCTCGAGTCTGTAGTATCTCAGACCCCACTACTCCTTTACTGGGTTGTATCACAGAGTCTCCGACCCAGGGAGTTGATAGAGGCTGCTTTAAACTATGGGGGGGGTGCCAGGTTGCACGTTCTCCTATGGTGTGATATCTCTGCCACCGCCACTCCCCCACTGGGTCAAGTCCCAGGGAGAACAGTACTGGGATTTCTCCTCTGTGGCCCGCAATTTGACTCACTGTTCTTGAGTTCGCAGATGTAGCTTTACTGGACTCGGTGAATTCGCTGCTGCTGCCGCTGGTGGCAATATGGCGCCACTGCTACGCCCTCGGCCATGAGGCTGGCTTATTTCTTCTTGGTTTTGAGTTCCACTCTGAGTGCCTGCAGCGTGTGCTGAGCTAAGCCACTGGGATCTTTAGATGTTCCCTGCGCTGAAAAATCTTGCCTGGCTGTTCTGCAGCGGCTCACCTCGGCTTGCTGTAGCCATCCGGTAAACTCGCTGCTGCCACCGGCAGTATGGCGCTGCTGCCGCGTCCTCGGGCTTGAGGCCGGTGTATCACCTCTGTGGCTCTGAGCTCTGTTTTCAGTCCGCTTTCTCTCTGGAGCCTGGTGATTTTTTTGTTTCTCTGGTGATGGTGTTTTCTGGCTATGAAAGGCGCTGATTTTGTGGTAATGGAGATTGGTTGTTAGCGAGGCTCTTAAGCCCCGCTTTTCTCGGTCGCCATCTTCCCAGAAGTCCATGAATTTTTAAAATATAACATTTTTTTGCATGACTTGACTATATTTTGTTTACTGTATATTGTATTTTATATGAGTTTCCTTAAGTAGTATGGTCAATAGATTGTAGAATAACTTTAATTTTTTGTTAATATGTGATCTCACATTCTCATTTTTCAGTCATGAACTAGAGTTTTTGTTTAAGACTATTTTTACAATTTTATATTTTAATATTTGTCACTTTTAGGTAATGCTCACGGATCGGTACATGTTTTAGACTTCTATTAGATTTTCTCCTCACCAAACTTACAAATTATGTCTTATCAGGCTTTTGTTTCACCTTTTCTATAAATCATGATAAACTTATCACAGGATTAGTTCTATAAAAAGTCATTTAAATTGCCCAGAAGCAGAAAATTACTTAACTCACCCTTTTAGAAAGAAAATAGCGTAGACACCTGGAGAAATATTTTTACAATCCTATTAAAAAACTAAGAATGAATTCATATTTATTTAAGTAGAAACAATTTTACTTGACTATAATACATAAGCCTTTTCTTCAAGATTAGACTTTGTAAATACACATATTCTTCATGAAATAGTCCAGCCCACCATAAATAGGAGTTCCTTAGGACCAAATTCCAATTTAACTAAGACAATGTAAAGGAAAAGTGCTTTACCCACAAGCATAGACAATGTAACCATCATTCAGTGATGGTCAGTATTCTCCTTTTCCTATATTACGTCCTGTAAAGTGTATGTAAGACTACACCAAACCAAGAATGGATATATACACACAGCCTACAAACACTGTAGCACTCAAGTGCTTAATGAGTTCCTCACTGGAATTTTAATGTCATAATTTAATCTCACCTATTTTAAATATTAAATAAATAAAAAGCACCTATCCCTTATGAATAATACCCTGAAATTGAGTCTGAGTTAGATTTTCAAAATATGGGGAAAAATGAGATTCCTTTTTGCCTATCATTATTCTGATGACAATTATGAATTGATCTATAATGAATATTAATTAAATGAATATTAAGTAATGACACTGATGAAACATTTATTGAGAACCGACAACGTGCTTCATCCCACTTTTTTGACAAAAAAGAAAAAATTGCACAGGCACAAACCTGTGGTGGATTACATAAAGAATTTCAAGAAACTAAATGACTTCAGCAACTGTGGTGAAAGGTTGAAGAGGCAAATGGAAAGGAAGAGTAAAGCAGCCAAAATTATATAAAATAAAAACTAAAGCTCAGTGCATTAAGACACATCCTTAATCAAGTGTTCACACCTACTCCCAGACTCTACATGTCTGGAAGTTCTATAACTAGCCTAGGAAACAAAGTTACAAGGAAAATCCAAATTTCAGAATCATACAGAATTCAGATGTCTCCCTTCTTCTTTAGTTGGCTGATGCTTAGCATTGGAGTTATCATTATTAACTCTCTTTGGTTAGCAATATGTGATAGAAAAAACAGAAAGATCCCACAATCCCTGGGCTCTGCTGAAGAGACACACACCATGCTTTGCTCCTAACAGATATCCTGATATCCTGAGGAATAATGGTTTAATTTAACACATGCTCTAAGGAAAGACTTTACATACTCTATATGCTATTTAAGACTTAATCACCATATTTACAATGTATAATTTAGAATTCTTAACATTGTGGAAAAGCAAGTAAGATCGGAAGAAGAGAAGTTAATATGACATATGGTTCCTGGAGGGTGTTATACGTAGAGCTACGTAGATCTCTGCTTCAGTCACACAAGTTGGCCAAGTACAGAACTACAGTAAAGATGAAAGAGAGGTAGAATTGGGACCACTTGAATCAAATCAAAAGAGTATTTCTAGTATTTCTAGAGTTCATAGTTTCCAAATAGTTTTGTTTTTCTGTGAGCCAATTAGCTTCATTATTTATCTTTTTGTGTGTATGTGGTACTGGGGGTGGAACCCAGAGACCTTCTACTTCCGGGCTATCCTCCCAGACCTGTTTTATATTTTATTTGGAAACAGGGTCTCACTAAGTTGCTGAGAGCCTCACTGAGTATCTGAGACTGGTTTAGAACCTTCAATCCTCCTGACTCAGCCTCCCAAGTGCTGGGATTACAAGCCTGTACCACCATGCCCGGCTTTATTCTTTATCTTGATTGCATTTTTAGAAACTACTCTTAAAGGTTAATAGGATATTATGGCATGAGAAAATATTTCATGAAGAATACTGTAAGTGGCCCATAAGGGGTATAATGATAAAAATATTAATGGTTTTATATGAAATTAGTTCCTGAAAATATGCATTTTTCTGCATATTCTGATGACATGAAAAATAAAAGTGATATAAAATAATTTAAATTAATTATCATTTTATATAGTTAATTGTTGATCTTAAAACACATTTTATGCTTTAGAAATAATTCCAGTCTACATGTGCCTAATTTGGAAATGGGATTAAAGGATGGGAAAACTCATTTATAGAACAAAATGATACAATATGGAAAAATGATTAGAAAATCACTAGAAGAAACTGTTCTTCATAAAGATGTTCACTAATTTGACATTTACAATAATAAAAGAAGGAATTTATAGAAAGATGCTAGGTAGAAATAGTGTTTTAACTAAATTATAACATTTATTTAATAATATCTATTAGTAGTGGTGTTTCATTGTGTATGAAAATATATAATTATTTAACTTATCAGTTTAAGTGTTTATAAAATAGATGTCATACGGTATATTCAGTTTAATTACAAAATAAGTAAGAAATATATCTAAAAATCAAAGAAATAATTTTAGTAGATTCTATTTGTATAGTAACAGTGTTTTATACTATATTACAGATTTAATTTTTTTTACTTAATGAGTACATAGATATTTTATAGTGAGTTAAAATTCACTTTTTATTTATTTTTATTTATTTTATTTTTTTTTATTTTTGGTGGTACTAGGGGTGGAACCCAGAGGCTTTCTACCTCCAGGCAATACTCCCAGACCTTTTTTATATTTTATTTGGAAACAGAGTCTCATTAAGTTGCTGAGAGCCTCACTAAGTAGCTGAGGCTGGCTTCGAACCTGTGCGATCCTTCTGTCTCAGCCTCCCAAGCACGGGGATTACAAGCGTGCGCCACCACGCCCGGCTAAAAAATTAACTTTTTAATACTAGAGGTGATATTGACAGAGCATTTACTATACAATGGGCAGCAACTAAAGCAATTTTTATAATTTAATGTATTTAATTTCTTTTTTCAAATGGAAAAGAGGGACAAAATGTTAGTAACTTTCTCCATACCATAGAACTAGTGAAAATACCAGAATCCAAATATGCTGCTAGGTAGTATTCTAAGGCAGTTGAGTCAAAATTCTCTCCAAGTGCAATGGATAAATAATCCAGTTACTTCTTAACAAAACTCAAGCTTTTTAATTGCTTTAATTATTCTGCTGTACGCACCGTGTTATCTATGACATTGCAATATGGATTTTCCTGGTGAATAATATCAGTAAGCATGTATTTATATATCCATTGACAGTTTGTGTGTGTATGTATACTTATATATTTCAAATGTATGTATATATATTCCTGTTTAGGCATAAAAAGAAATAAATAAATAAGTTCTATTTATTAGATATAATAAATAAATTAGGTATAAATAAGTAAATTTTATTTAGGTAAAAACTAGAAAAAAAAAATATATATATATATATTAAGTATAAACCTGTTTAAGTTTCTTTCCTTTTTGAATTGGATGATTGTTGGCATACTATTGATTTATATAATTTTTTTCTTATTTTAGACATGAATCATTTTCAATATTCTGAAACTAGAAGGAAATGACTTGCCCACAGATCTATAATTCCTATTAGAACTCTAGTACATAGCCTTCTATTCTTGCTGGCTATCATTATTCTATGCTTCTCTCTTTCCTTCTCCTCAGTCTTCCACATTTCATGTTTGTACAAAAATTTGTTACTGAAATCTCTGGAACCATTATCTAACATGAAAAAATTATCCTTTCTCTAAGCCACTGGCACTTTACCTGTAATACTCCTGAGAAGAGAATGTCCACTCTCTCAGCCATTATGAGTTCCATAGTTCTAATGGAAATCTCTTGGCATTTCATCTAAGTATCACCTTCTATTATCAAATCAGAATTCTTTATTGCTTGATCATTAAATCAAATAGTTATCCTATCTACCCTGATTAATCACTGTTATGTTGCAACAGTTTCTAAGACCCTGTACTTATCCTGGGTAGTGTTAAGGATAACACTCAATAAACTATTCTTAGAATTTCTTGGCTTTTTAACATCTGATGAAACTTCCCTGCAGATCAGTTGATCTACCCAGATCCATGGCCACATATTGAGTCTTACCCTCATCTGGAAATGATCTGAAATCAAATCAAATCAAATCTTAATATTCTATTCTCTGCTATAGTCTTTTTCCAAGTTTCCTCATTCTCTTAGTCTGTTAATGTCTTTGACCATTCACATCGCAATCCCATATTGATACTTTCACATTTCTTCTGGCCTGTGATTTACATTTATTTTACAACACAATGACAAGAAAGTTGTCTTTACAACACAAAGTTAATCACATAGTCTCATATTTATATTATATAATCCCCAGCTCTTTGAAAAGACAGGCCAAGTTTTTTGTTATCTCAGACCTTGTCTTATAGTTCTCCCTAGCCAGACATTTACAAATAACCCCTAGGAAATATTTTGCAGTTCCAAGATCACATTATGTACTCCTTTGTTGCTCTTGTCAACAGGAAAGAAAGAAGAAATGATGGGAGAGAGGGAGAGAAAGGAGAGAAAAAAAAAAGAGGAAGAAATTAAAAGAGAAGGAATTTGTGCTATAAGTATTGAGTGTAGAGAAAAATATACTGAGAACTATGTGCATGTATAATTTTATCACATTAGATCTAAATACAATGTATAAGAGTAGCTTTCAGAGTAATTTACACTGTTGGTGGGAGTGCAAAGTAGTTCAGCCACTATGGAGATCAGTATGGAGATTCCTTAGAAAACTGGGAATAGGAGACCCCTGGAGAAATCAGGCCCAGTAAGACGCTGGGTTCTGGGCAGGGGTCGCGCGCGGCGCACAAAAGCCGGGGCCCGTGTCACAGGACCCTGGGCCCCAGGCCAAACTGCGCGTAGCATGCCAGACCCCTGGAGAAACCGGACCCAGTAAGACGCTGGGTTCTGGGCGGGGGTCGCGGGCTGGGCACGCCAGATGGGGCCCGGGTCGCGGGACTCTGGGCCCCGGCCGAACTGCGAGTAGCACGCCAGACCCCTGGAGAAACCAGACCCAGTAAGATGCTGGGTTCTGGGCGGGGGTCGCGGGCTGGGCACGCCAGATGGGGCCCGGGTCGCGGGACTCTGGGCCCCAGGCCGAACTGCGCATAGCACGCCAGACCCCTGGAGAAACCAGGCCCAGTAAGACGCTGGGTTCTGGGCGGGGGTCGCGGGCTGGGCACGCCAGCTGGGGCCCGGATCGCGGGACTCTGGGTCCCAGCCGAACTGCGAATAGCACGCCAGACCCCTGGAGAAACCGGGCCCAGAACAGAAAAAGATAAAGAAAAATATCGGAGAGGTGGTAAGAAAGCCGTTATGGATGCCAGGACACTGGAGATGCAGACAAAACTTATCTAAATGCACTGGAACTTATGGAAAAATTCGCCGTGAAAGAGGACTGCTATTTCTCTATATTGTTAAGAATCTCAGACATCACATATAAGGAGAGAGTTTAGCGGAGACCAAGGAGAAATGCGGTGTTGAAAGAGTTCTTCACGATGGTGGTGGAGACTTGTATTCAGGAGAAGCAGAAACTGGATCTTACCAACTTTATCTTTTTGGAGAAATTACACCAAATGTCGAATGCTACCATCACGCATGCTTAGGAACACTGGACAACATTCAGAGTGGAAAAAGAGCCTGGGAAGGATTTGAAACGGTGGAGGCAGTGGCAATGCCAGTGGCCAATATTCGGGGGAGGCAGAGATCTGATACATTACAACTGGAACCTTTGAAATAATAACCACAGAGACAGTGATCGGAACCTGCTGAGGGGTTAGGCGGGCGCCGGGGCCAGTGGCCGACATCGGAGCTTGCTGTGAGGCAAGGCCACTACTGAGGCCTCCGTGGCCGGGATTGGAACCTGCAGAGGGGTTAGACCAATGCTGGGGCCAGCGAGGCCGGCATTGGAGCCTGCCATGATGCAAGGCTTGTGCTAGGGCCTCCGAGGTCGGGTCCGGAACTTGCTGAGGGGTTAGGCCGGTGCTGGGGTCAGCGAGGCCGGCATCGGAGCCTGCCGTGAGGCAAGGCCAGTGTTGGGGCCCCCGAGGACGGGACCGGAGCCTGCTGAGTAGGTAGGCCGGTGCTGGGGCCAGCGAGGCTGGCATCAGAGCCTGCCTTGAGGCAAGGCCGGTACTTGGGCCTCCGAGGCCAGGATAAGAGCCTGCCGAGGGGTTAGGCCGGTGCTGGGGCCAGCAAGGCCGGCATCGAAGCCTGCCTTGAGGCAAGGCTGGTACTGGGGCCTCCGAGGCCAGGATAAGAGCCTGCTGAGGGGTTAGGCCGGTGCTGGGGCCAGCGAGGCCAGGACAAGAGCCTGCCGAGGGGTTAGGCCAGTGCTGGGGCCAGCGAGGCCGGCATCGGAGCCTGCCTTGATGCATGACCAGTGCTGGGGCCTCCAAATCCGGGATCGGAGCCTGCCAAGGGGTTAGGCCGGTGCTGGGGCCAGCGAGGCCGGCATCAGAGCCTGCCTTGAGGCAAGGCCGGTACTGGGGCCTCTGAGTCCGGAATCGGAGCCTGCCGAGGGGTTAGGCCGCTGCTGGGGCCAGTGAGGCCGGCATCGGAGCCTGCCGTGAGGCAAGGCCGGTACTGGGGCCTCCGAGGCCAGGATAAGAGCCTGCCGAGGGGTTAGGCCGGTGCTGGGGCCAGCGAGGCCGGCATCGGAGCCTGCCTTGAGGCAAGGCCGGTACTGGGGCCTTAGGCCAGGATAAGAGCCTGCCGAGGGGTTAGGCCGGTGCTGGGGCCAGCGAGGCCGGCAGCGGAGCCTGCCGTGAGGCAAGGCCGGTACTGGGGCCTCCAAGGCCAGGATAAGAGCTTGCCGAGGGGTTAGGCCGGTGCTGGGGCCAATGATGCCGGCAGCGGAGCCTGCCGTGAGGCATGACCAGTGCTGGGGCCTCCGAGGCCGGGATCGGAGCATGCCGAGGGGTTAGGCCGGTGCTGGGGCCAGCGAGGTCGGCATCAGAGCCTGCCGTGAGTCAAGGCCGGTACTGGGGCCTCCGAGGCCAGGATAAGAGCCTGCCGAGGGGTTAGGCCGGTGCTGGGGCCAGCGAGGCCGGCATCGGAGCCTGCCTTGAGGCAAGGCTGGTACTGGGGCCTCCAAGGCCAGGATAAGAGCTTGCCGAGGGGTTAGGCCGCTGCTGGGGCCAGTGAGGCCGGCATCGGAGCCTGCCGTGAGGCAAGGCCGGTACTGGGGCCTCCGAGGCCAGGATAAGAGCCTGCCGGGGGTTAGGCCGGTGCTGGGGCCAGCGAGGCCGGCATCGGAGCCTGCCTTGAGGCAAGGCCGGTACTGGGGCCTCGAGGCCAGGATAAGAGCCTGCCGAGGGGTTAGGCCGGTGCTGGGGCCAGCGAGGCCGGCATCGGAGCCTGCCGTGAGGCAAGGCCGGTACTGGGGCCTCCAAGGCCAGGATAAGAGCTTGCCGAGGGGTTAGGCCGGTGCTGGGGCCAACGAGGCCGGCAGCAGAGCCTGCCGTGAGGCATGACCAGTGCTGGGGCCTCCGAGGCCGGGATCGGAGCATGTGGAGGGATTAGGCCGGTGCTGGGGCCAGTGAGGCCGGCATCGGAGCCTGCCTTGAGGCAAGGCCGGTACTGGGGCCTTAGGCCAGGATAAGAGCCTGCCGAGGGGTTAGGCCGGTGCTGGGGCCAGCGAGGCCGGCATCGGAGCCTGCCGTGAGGCAAGGCCGGTACTGGGGCCTCCAAGGCCAGGATAAGAGCTTGCCGGGGGGTTAGGCCGGTGCTGGGGCCAACGATGCCGGCAGCGGAGCCTGCCGTGAGGCATGACCAGTGCTGGGGCCTCCGAGGCCGGGATCAGAGCATGTGGAGGGATTAGGCCGGTGCTGGGGCCAGTGAGGCCGGCATTGGAGCCTGCCTTGAGGCAAGGCCGGTACTGGGGCCTTAGGCCAGGATAAGAGCCTGCCGAGGGGTTAGGCCGGTGCTGGGGCCAGCGAGGCCGGCAGCGGAGCCTGCCGTGAGGCAAGGCTGGTACTGGGGCCTCCAAGGCCAGGATAAGAGCTTGCCGGGGGGTTAGGCCGGTGCTGGGGCCAACGATGCCGGCAGCGGAGCCTGCCTTGAGGCATGACCAGTGCTGGGGCCTCCGAGGCCGGGATCGGAGCCTGCCGAGGGGTTAGGCCGGTGCTGGGGCCAGCGAGGCCAGCATCGGAGCCTGCCTTGAGGCAAGGCCGGTACTGGGGCCTCTGAGGCCAGGATAAGAGCCTGTCAAGGGGTTAGGCCGGTGCTGGGGCCAGTGAGGCCGGCATCGGAGCCTGCCGTGAGGCATTACCAGTGTTGGGGCCTCCGAGGCTGGGATTGGAATCCTGCCAAGGGGTTAGACCGGTGCAGGGGCCAATGGCCAGCATCGGAGCCTGGCGTGAGGCAAGTTCATTCCTGCTGCCTCCAAGGTCGGGACCAAAGCCAGCTTAGGGGTTTGACCGGTTCAGGGGCCAGCGAGACCAGAACTGGGTCCTCCCATGAGGCAAGGCCGCTGCTTGAGCCAGCGAGGTCTGGATCAGTCCAGTGAGTAGCCAGGCCACTACTGGGACCATCAAGAGTGGGATTGGTACTTGCAACGCAGCATGCACAGAGAAATATCGCAGAAAATATAAATCAGACGCTTCTCTTAATCAGCAATAACTAGGAGGAAAAGGGCAACAGGAAGAGGTTGAGCTATAGAAAGGGCCCTATAGTGAAGCAATTAATGTGACCAATCAGAGGGTATGCAATACTGGAGGACGGAGCCTCTTTAAAACGCAGGAGGTACATAAACAAATGTATCAAAGTAAATCACCAAAGAAGTGTGGGGTGGAGGGAGGGGGAGGGAATGGGACGGGGGCTGGAGGAGGGCTAATTGGATGATGTGTGCTTGTATATCCTCTCAAGTCTTGTACTCCAATGTGATTGATATATGACTACAATGCACCAATTTAAAAAATAAATTAATTTAAAAAAAAAAAAAAGAAAAGAAAACTGGGAATAGATTCACCATTTGATCCGGCTATACCACTCCTGAGTATCTTTACAAAGGGTTGAAATCAGAGAACTACATTAACATATGCATACCCATGTTCACAGCAGCACAGTTTGTAATAGCCAAAATATGGAACCAACCTAGATCTCCATCAACAGATGAATGGATTGCAAAATTATGGGAAATACACACAATGGAATTCTATTCAGCTATAAAGAAAAATAAAATAATAGCATTTGCAAGAAGATGGAAGGAACTGGAGAACATTATGTTAAGTGAGATCAGCCAGGCACAGAAAGAGAAGGGAATTATATTTTCTCTAATATGTCCAAGCTAGGGAGTAGTGGTAATACCAGAGGGACTCCAGATGATGGAAGGGAAATCTCAGCAAAGCTTGAATGGAAGGATAGGAGAGGAAGAAAGCTGAGGTTGTTCAAGGGAGGAGCTACATATGAATATGTGTAGTAGCATAAATATAACATGGTTAACCTGGGCACTCTCTATTGGGAGGGGGGAAGGAAATGGAGGGGGAAGGGCATGAAGCACAATGTAAATGTACACCACTCTCAATATGTTCCATTTATAAAAAATAAAAATTTAAAAAATAAATACAATGTATAATTGCAAACAATTAATAAAATAACTTAAAAATAAAAATATGCTAGATGCCAATTGCAACCCAAAGAAACAGTTATTATAGATGATATCTGGAATCATTGCTGACAATTTGCCATTTGAATAAAAATGATAATAAATTTAGTTTTAGACTCGTTTATTTTAACCAATTTTTATATCAATAGACTTTATGAGGACTGAATATCTATATAAGACATCTGTAATGCATGCTTATAAAAAGCCTGTAATTTGTGCAGAACACATGCTTACCTTGCTAATATTTATATCAGGTGAACATATATCTACTGAGCAATTAACCTACAGTGAACTACAAGTGTTGGGGAGAGATGGGAAGGCTAAGAATGGTGGTATGATTTTTAAATAACAAGGCTGCTGTCATGAATCCTGAATTTGTGGTATGCCATTATGACACAAGATTATGTGAACTTCAAATAAGAATTAGGGATTCATACACTGAATTTATATAGTTCATTCAAGATTCAAACCCTGTTCACAAGTCAAAGGATAAGGAAAAAAATTCAATAAAATGAGATATCTTAAGTTCTTTCTTTTACACTTTCTAAAATATCACAGAGAACATATCCATGACAACTTTGCAACAGCCACATGGAATGACTGAACCTCCACTGATTTTTCTTAGAGGACACTTTAATTTTTTTATGTAGGAAATATCATTGAAAAATAAAAAATGAAATACGATGTGTGTGTGTGTGTGTGTGTGTGTGTGTGTGTGTGTGTGTCTGTGTGTGCTGGAGGGAGGACAGTACAGAGGATTGAACCAAGAGGTATTCTCCTTCTGAGCTATGTATCCTGACCTTCTCCCTTTTTATAACTGGTCTTGCTAAGTTGCTGAGGCTGACCTTGAACCAGTGATCCTGCTGTTTAAGCCCTTCAATTACTGGCATTATAGGCTTGCATCACCACTCCAGCAAGATTACATTATTTTGAGGAAGAATGGTTTTCTTTATATAATGTGCTAAATCATTACAGCAGATGATGCAGTATGGAATTATTCTTGGGAAGTTCATGAGAATTCATAGACTGAAAATGCCCAGTGATCATTACTTATTTATTTATTTATTTATTTATTTATTTATTTATTTAATTTGTGGTACTGGGGTTCCTGAAAACCCTTCTACCTCCGGGCTACACTCCTAGACACCTATTTTTTATATTTTTATTTGGAAACAGGGTCTCCTAAGCCAGCCTCGAACCTGCACGATCCTCCTGTCTCCGCCTCCCAAGCGCTGGGATTAAAAGCCTGCTCCACCACACCCAGCAGTGATCATCACTTTAAATAGATATAACAATTCTGTAGGCAGGACAATTTCATTATTGTGTTTAATTATGAGTAAATAGTTAATGGGTAATATTTAAGGTATTTATTGTAAATATATTATGTAATATTTAAGGTATTTATTATAAAATATTATGAAAGTAAAAGAGCATAAAAGTAAAATATTTATTATAAAAGTAATCTTTCAATTCATAGCAAGGCAGGAAAACTTTCAAAAACAAGTGATTTAAGTTGCCTAATTAATATATACAAGACCCCAAAGGCTTGAGAGAACAGAAGAACTTAGAGAGTTACAAGTAGTTCAATTTTCCTTGATTTCCAGCACATAAGGTGGTTTGTGAGAGATTGTGTGGGTCAATTCAGATAAAGAACCTTGTTTACCATGCTGGAGAGTTTGGAATTCAAATAAGGTCTCAGTGAAAATGTTTCATGTATATTTTCAGTGATTCATATCATATTTGCATTTTATAAAGTGGACTCAGGATGTAGGTTAGAGTTGTGTAGAAAAGGGGCAGCTCAGCAAAAATGCTTTGTGGATAATCCTAGGAAAACTTTGTCAGGGAAGCCTATGAGGCAGTTACAATTTGGATGAAGAAAAGAGACAAGACTAAGAACGTTAAACTAGAATATTTGATTAGTTCGTCATTTAAGACAAGAAATTCAAAATGATCCATCAGTCTCTAGCTTGCTAAAATTGGGCTAAGAAGATGCTGGTTACTGAGATAAGTTAGAAGGCTTCTTAGAATTTGGAGAAAGGATGGGAAAATACATTTGGAAGTGATAAGACTTGCATTTTTATCCTGGATGCCTTTTAATAGCCATGAAACAATGGAAGCATCTTTTCCTTTTATTTTCCTCATGTGTAAAATGAAGACAATTTCTGCAAATATATTATGGAGCTCAGTAGGTAGATTAAATGAATTCATACATCTCATTTCCAAGAACTACAGTTTCTTTCAGAATTTTAATTTGTATCTCATTCATATTCATACCCTGACACCATTTAACCTCAACTCCAATATTCTTGGAGTCCACTGCAATCCACAGTGTAATCCACAATGGATTGTTCCTGAAATCGGTTATAAGTAAGGACGGTTTCACACTCTTACTTCCCTCATTTTCAGTTTAAATTCTATGATCACTCCCTAAAATTATTGCTGTGCATACATTTTCAATATCCTAATTTTTCCCTGTTCAAATTATCTGAAAAAAACACAATCTTATTAAGACTGGACTACACCTACTCTATATAAATGTACACAGTCAAGACTATTTGTCGTGTTTGTAATGTATGATTATTAAATTCAGGTGACTGCTCCTTAATCCTTGTCAAAGGTACTGCATTTATTTGATTCATTTAGTCTCTTCCTTCATTATTAACTGCTACATAATGTCTTCCCCATCCTCAGACTTCTTGTGTCTTTTACTCTATCCTCACTCTCACCCAGTGGCCCAATATTTTATTCCAAGAAGTGTCATATTTTTTCCCATTGTTGTCCCCTAATTACAGTAATTAGATTGCTCTTTTTAAAATGTAAGTCAGAGCATTCCCTCTTTGGGCAAAACTTTTTAATGACTTCCTACTTAAATAAGAGTAAAAGCTAGACATCTTTCAATCACCTGAACTGCCCTATACAATATGAAAAATTTATAATATCTTTAATCTTCTCTTATTAATTACTCCCCTAGATACTCAGATCCAACAACTAATCTTAGGGATATCCTTCCAATATGTCAGGGCTCTTCTATCTCAAAGTCTGTTCTCTGGCTTCCCCTTTTGTCTGTGGAGCTCTGTCCCCCTACAGCCATCTGGTGACATCTTCAAATCCCTCTATTCTTCACTGGACCTTCTCTTTAGTGAACTCTCTTTTTGCCTGCCTCTTTTAATCTTGCAGCCTCAGTATTTCTCTATATATCTATTTTAATTTTGCCTCTTAGATTCAGAAAGCAATAAGCATTTTAATTGTCTATATTTAAGGATACAAAATAACATTTAAATATTGTTAAAGAAAACCTAGAGTTGATTCTTGTTATGAATTGAGCTACTACACTAGGCCCCACAGATCATATCAGATCAAATGGAGTCACTCATGCCAACTGAAACTGAATCTTTAAGGAAGCAGGCAGACCCTTTTTCCTGAAAAAAAAAAAAAAAAAAAAAAAAAAAAAGAGCATCTGATCTACGTGAGTAATTACAAAGTTCCTTCTGTTTCAATACTTATTTTAAAAGTAATAGAATGTTGCTGGTAATCAGCTTTTATTTTTCCATTGATCTGTTTTTTTATCCCTACCTCACCACTGCTCTGCTATTGCCTGGTGGGCACTTTCATGCCATTATTTAGAATGAAGCTGCCTTGATTGATGGATCACAATTAAAAGTCAAATATATCTGTAACTAAATTTGATGCAATTTTATCTTTTTTCCATTTTTAAATTTTATTTATATGTGGAACATATTGAAAATGGTATACATTTAGACTGTGCTTGGTGCTCTCTCCTCCTTCTTCCCCCTCTCCCAACAAGGAGTGTCCAGTTTGGCCATGCTATATTCATACTTTTAGACATATTCGTATATAGCTCCTCTATTAATCAACCTCAACCTTCTTACTCTCCTCTCCTTCCATTCTAGCTTCACTGAGATTTCCCCTCCATTATCTAGAGTCCCGGTGGTATTCCCAATGCTCCCTAGTTTGGACATATTAGAGAAAACATACATCCCTTCTCTCTCTGTGCTTGGCTTAACATAATGTTCTCCAGATCTTTCCATCTTCTTGCAAATGGCACAGTTTTGTTCTTCTTTATAGCTGAATACAATCCCATCATGTGTATTTCCCATAATTTTGTAATCCATCCATCTGTTGGTGAAGACCTAGATTGGTTCTATATTTTGGCTATTACTAATTGTGCTGCTATGAATATAGGTATGCATATGGCAATGGATACATGAAAAGATGTTCTACATCATTGGCCATCAGGGAGATGCAAATCAAAACTCTGCTAAGATTTCATCTAACTCCAATCAGAGTGGCAAGCATAAAGAAATCAAATATCAACAATGCTGGCAAGGATGTGGGGGAAGGGGAACTCTTTTACATTGTTGGTGGGAATGCAAACTAGTTCAGCGGCTATAGAAATCAGTGTGGAGATGTTTTAAAAAACTGGAAATAGATCAACCATATGATCCAGGTTTACCACACCTGTGTATTTTTTCAAAGGGGTTGAAATCACAGAACTACAATTTTATCTTTTGACAATATACATACATTAAATGAAATGGTTATTACAGTTAAACAAATTAACATATTCATCTCCTCACAATGTTAACTTTGTGATAAGAGTACTAGAAATCTAGTCTCTTGGAAAATTTCTTGTACGCAATACAGCACTATTAACTACTCATCAGGCTGTATATTCGATCCCTAAATCTAGTATTAGATCCCTTAATCATCCTACATAAGTGAAACTTGGCACTCTTTGACCAATGTCTCCATTTCATCTTCCTCCATACTCTTGGAAACCACCAATCTCCTATCTGTTTTATATCTTTAAGACACTAGGTACTAAATAATTTACTTACTTGACTGGAAAATGTAAACTCTATAAAAACAAAGCAATGTTTTTGCTTTCTATTGTTTTCTTTCCACAAATAATACTGTGTGTGGCAAATAATGCATATCCAATAAATATTTGTTAAATGGGGTTAATATTTTTAGCATAGTATCTGGTATAGCAAATGTTATCAATAAGCAAGAGCTATAGTAATTACAATAATTAATAAAAATATGTTAGACATGTTACGCTTAAGATGGAAACTCTAGGTTGCATCTCTATGCATATGAGCTGAGTATAGATACTGAAATCAATTAAATAAACCAGCTCTCACTGGAAAGCACAGTAAGAATATAAAGCTAGGGGATGAGGTAGAACACAGGGAAGGAACAACATGGCAAGTTGACATCATAATCCCCAAAGAGATACCAAAGGAAATATCCAGAGACACACAAAGAAGAACAGAAGAGTGTGGTACCATAGAAGTCAGTTAAAAGTGATTATTTGTGAAGGATGAAATGGTTCAATAGCTAGCAGCTACTTCAGAATAGAGAGTACCACAAAAAATGATAAAATAGAGAAGATTGAGAAAAAACAAATCATGACTAAAAGCATAGGAATATTTAAAAGTGGAAAATAAAACTTCAGAATCAACAATGTTTAAAATTAACAAAGAAAGGGTTTACAAGATTGTTGGAAAAAGAAAATTCATGTAACACATGTTCTTCACTTTTGATTCTCTCAAAGAGAGAAGCAGTAGAATAATAAAAGTAATCTACCTCATGACAATCTACCTGAGATTGTCACAGACATGACCATTTAGTGGGTTCTTCCACAGGCAGTTGAATAGCAGATGACACAACATAAATCTTTGCATTAATAATTTGAGATCAAGAATGCACCTATATCAGTTATATTAATATCCTCTTAACAATGAATAAAAATAAAATTGCAAGTCTTTTTTCTTTAAGACATTTTACAAAATAAAATGACATTAAGTTATCCTAAAATGTATAGTATTTTTATGACCATCATTATTTTTAATTACTTCATTTACTTAAGGATGTCTAATAAATCTTAGATGAAGAAAGAAAATTTAGAATTAGGTAATGCTGTCCCTCAGCAAAATGGAGTTTTCTTTTTATCTATTTTTGTAGTTAGAAAAAATGAAAAGATTTTGATAATTTTGCAAAATAAACACATTTAAAATACAACCAGTATTTTACAGATAATTACAAAATGAATCATAAGTGGGTGCAAATTGAGTAATTTGATTAATTTCTAGGTTGACCTTTACAAAAGTATTTGTCTAACGTTCCATAGTTGTTATATTTTTATTAAAGCAAATTGAAGTTTCAGCCACTAAATTTCCATGTTATTTTCAAAATTGAGAAAGGCATTATGGATATAAAATTGTTTTGTACAATAAATTTTACTTTAGAAGCAATTTAGATCTTGAAGAAATATTGTCTTTGAATACTTGCTTCTCTTCTTATCAAGTTTGTTCTTTTAGGTCACTTTTCCTCATGCATTTTTTATTCCTATATTTATTTTGAATTAAGTAAATATTTCGCAGATAGTTAACATGTATTGTTCAATAAAAATTTTAAAGAGCAGCTAATGGCAGTACATAACTTCAAGGTTTTAATCATCATTTTTGGTAGCCTCTATCCTAAATGAGAGGCCTCAACATTGCAAATATATAATGTACATCCCCAGTGAATTGCCCATAAGAATAACTTTATTATTCTGGGAAGCTAGATCTATAAAATATGTAAAATGTAGAAGTGTTCTGCCTATACAATTTCTGGTAAGTACAGCATGACTAAGTGATAAAACACAAGTTGGCTTCAGTTGGAACAAACTTTCCTAAAAAGTATATTATAACATGAGAGAAAAGGAAATATAGTGAATAAAGTTGTTCTCCAAAATAACGACATATTTTAGATATATTTGTTTCTGCCTCAATTAATGGAAGATTAGTTCCAACAGCATTTAGTAGTGTCATGGACGGATTAGTCAGTATCCTCCAAGTTATAGCAGAATGATAAGGAAGACTCACCAGTACCACTGGACAGATTGCTGTGGGTGGTAAAATATGGTCCTTCAAAGTTCCACAGTCACATTCAGGCTTTAGATGAGAAGCACATTTATTATGCAGCTAGGAAAGGAGAAAGGGGGATAATATCAAACTCTACATGACAGCAGTGAACAGGAGCAGTTTATATTTCAACTGAGATATACAGCAAATACATTAAAAGTACATTAAAAGAATTCAAGAGCAAATAAACAGGATCATAAAGAGATTCACATTACTTTTAACCTCATATATCTACCTTGAATAAAACGGTAAGCACCTTCTGTGAAGCGGGCTGTTTATTTACTAATTCTCAGAAATCTTTCTAATAAAAATTTACTTTAAAGTTTACAAAATTAAAGCCTATTTCTTTGAAAAACACAAATTATAGACCATTGCAGTCCTTTCTTTGCTTATTTGTTAGCATAATGTTGAAAACACTGTGTAGTGTGGATCTTTTTTTTTTTTTTGACCCTCCTGTTCTCTCAAAGTCATTCCAAAGTGCACAGCTCAGTATGGGGCATAATTGATCCCATCATTAGTTTTAACTTTGTAATTCAATATGTAAATGTAACCAGAGATTCATCTCAGTAGGAACAGGATATAAATAAAAGAAGATGATTATGATTATAAAAATTTATCTTTACATTGTATTTATGAGCTTGACATTAAGTTAGTATATACTCATAAAAGGTGTTATAAATTTTATAATATGTATGAACCCAAACTAGCATTTTTATCAAGCTTAATTAAAAGTTAAAATTAAGGTATTATAACAGTGTATTAAAAAGTAATGTTTTTACATTAATGTGGTTTTACTGGAATCATACATATGATAAAATAATACTTGCTTAAAGTCATCAAAGAATGTCTTCCTCCTATTTCCCATCAATTTAATATGAAATATTTACACTTTAGAAAATTTGTTAATATAATAGCATGTCTTACTCAAAACAAAAGAGAGCCACATCACGTTTTATTTTGAAATTGAAGAACTCTGTAGCTCTGGCTACATTAACTTACAATTGGAAGCAGTTAATTAGTAAATAAACATGGGAAACTTATGAGTGCTGATTTATCGTTGGTGATAGAATGCTATCAAAGGGATATTTCTGTGGCTCTGGAATCTAAAACATTTGTCACACTAACTACCTGCCTTGAAATTCAGGCTACTTGTACTATAATTAGTGCACATTAGGCTGTAGTGCATGAAATAAAAGTATCTTTACACATCCATCCATAATTAGCAGCTCTGCTTCATAGTGGCATATAAACTTCTCTATAAAAAAAAGTAGATTAATCTTCTTACTAGGAACTGCTGATCCTTGCCAAGAGGCAAGAAGTGCTGGAGATAAAGAAATAGTTGAATAGAATTAAAGAAACTAAGACTGACTGGGAAATGAAAATATACAGTTTTAAAAAATAGTTTAAAATATATTATGATACTTTGGTGCAGTGGTACACACTTGCAACCCCACTATTTAGAAATTCAGGAGGCTGAGGCAGGAAGATATTACATTTGGGGCCAGCTTGAATAACTTAATGAGATCCTGTCTCAAAGTAAGAAATTTAGTAATTAAAAAGGGGTGGGGATGTAGCTCAGTGGCACAGGGCCCTTGGATTTAATCTATAGTAACACACACACACACACACACACACACACACACACACGGAATTACTTTTCATAAAATAAATTATGGCCTTATATATTTGATTAGAGGTAATAAGTTATCAAGTGTTATGCAATGAATGGGTTTCTCCAAAAAGATATGTCAAAGTCCTATGTATGAATGTCAGCTTTTTTTGGAAATAAGATTTGTGTAGATGTATTCAAGTTAAGATATAGTCATGCTAGGTTATGTTGGGTATTAATTCAATGACTGGTGTACTTCTAAGAAAAATCTCAACAAAGAGATACAGACACAGAGGGGTCATGTCCATGTGAGGACAGAGGTAGAATTTGAGTGATGTGGTAATAAGTAGGAATGGCAATAATTTCTGAGTAAAAGGAGCTAGGGAAAGAGAAAATATTCTTCCCTGAAGCCTTTGAAAGGAGTATGGGCCTTATCAACATTTTTGTTTGTGACATTTTGTTATAGTAGCCCTAGGACCTAATATACCAAGCACTATAAACAGTGAAACCAAAAGCAGAATATGTGTCTTAAGGCACTTCTGTAGAATGGTTGTCACACAAAAAAAAATATTTTGTTTTTGATCTTACACATCTTCTTTAAAACTGGGAACACAGGTTCTAAGAACCTTCTGTAAATAGCAAAATCTGAAATTAAAATTCATGTGTATACAAAATAAGAAAGTATTGAAGTGTTACTCTTGATACTCTAAAGCCACACAGGTGAAAGTCAGAAGGAAAAACATTCTGAGCCTCATACCAACATTGCCAGAAGATGCAGTCTGAGGGCCTCAGCCTCCTGCCCTCTCAGCCCATTGACTACCAGTATGAATAATAAATGAATTCAATGACAGCCTTTTGGCATTTAAATCCAAGAAGAAAAGAACTGAGGATGCAAAATCATGTGGTCCATGAAGTGACCAGATTGTGTATAAAAATGTGACACTTTGCTTTGGTTTTGTGAATTTCAGAGCATAGGAGCTGACAACTGTTCCTACTACAAATCCCTGGTATGGTTTAGATCTGAGATGTGCCCTAATGGCTCCTGTGTTAGAAACTTGGTCTCAGGTGCAGCAATGTTCCTAGGTGAAGCTTTAGAAAAGAGATTGGATCATGAGAGCTCTGATCTCATCAATAGATTAATCTATTAATGAATTCATGGCTGAATGGATTATGGAAAGTAGGAAGAAACTATAGAAGGTGGGATCTGGCTAAAGGAGGGGTCCCTGGATGTGTGCCCGTGGGTCCTTGGTCTTGTTCCCTGCCCCCAGCTTTTCCTTTCCAGCTGCCATGAGGAGGTGAACACCTCTGCTCCACAAAGCCCATCTTCCAAGATGCACTGCCTCACAACAGGTCCAGAAACAATGGAGTCAGCCAGTCATGGACTAAAATCCCTGAAACCATGAGCCAAAATAAACCTTTCCTTCTTTATGTTGGTTTTATCAAGCATTTTGTCACAGCAACAGAAAATTGACTAACAAAACTTCCATGAAATAATGGCCTCTGTAAGTCTAAATAAAGCAGTGAAGAATTTTTCAGTTTGATTGCCACCATGAACCGTATCCCTGGCTTCTGCCTGGGCAGCTATGTGAAGTCCTGCAGAAACACCAATGTACAGAAGTACATATAAAGCCAGTAACCACATCATCAGTGAAATGGGCCACAGTTAAAAAAATCTTCCTAGTCAGAAAGTCTGTATTAATAAGTAATATTCAAGAGTACCTTATACTTTTATTAAGCATAGAATCTCTCGGCTGGTAAATATACTTTGTAGCCATTGACCTCATGACACTGTTTATAACTAGAAGTGTCAAAAATGAAGGACACATGTTAGAAATAATGATCATTTTAAAAGCTGTGTGTTGGGACTTCCGGGAAGATGGCAACCAAGAAAAGTAGAGCTTAAGAGCCCCGCTAACAACCAATCTCCATTACCACAAAATCAGTGCCTTTCATAGCCAGAAAACACCATCACCTGAGAAACAAAAAAATCACCAGGCTCCAGAGAGAAAGTGGACTGAGAACAGAGCTCAGAGCCACAGAGGAGATACACCGGCCTCACGCCCGAGGACGCGGCAGCAGCGCCATACTGCCGGCGGCAGCGGCGAATTCAAAGGACAGCTACAGCAAGCCCCTGAGGTGAGCCGCTGCGGAACAGCCAGGCGGGATTTTTCAGCACAGGGAACATCTAAAGCTCCCAGTGGCTGAGCACAGCACAAACTGCAGGGACTCAGAGTGGAATTCAAAACCAAGAAGAAATAAGCCAGCCTCACGGCCGAGGGCATAGCAGCAGCGCCATATTGCCACCAGCGGCAGCAGCAGTGAATTCAACGAGTCCAGTACAGCTACATCTGCGAACTCAAGAACAGTGAGTCAAATTGCGGGCCCAAGTGGAGAAATCCCAGTATTGTACTCCCGGGGATTTGTCCCAGTGGGGGAGTGGTGGTAGCAGAGATATCACACCATAGGAGAACGTGCAACCTGGCACCCCCCCCCCATAGTTTAAAGCAGCCTCTATCAACTCCCTGGGTCGGAGACTCTGTGATACAACCCAGTAAAGGAGTAATGGGGTCTGAGATACTACAGACTTGAGATCCAGTGCACCTTAAGTGAAGTCATAGTGACCCAAGGGAAGAACCCAGAGAAGGCACAAACTTCTGAAATCATGGGAAAGAGGAATAACAATGGAGCAATGAATGCCCACAAACCCACAACATCAGAATCCGATAAAACAGAAAATCAGAGATTTCTAGATCAAATCAGGAAAATAACTGTAGAAATAATAGAGGTGCTTCAAAAAGAACTCAGAGAGAGCCAAAAAGAGATAAAGGATGCAATTAATGAAGTAAAGGCCTCAATTCAAAGCACAAACAACCGATTAGACCACATGGAGAACAGAATCTCGCTCTTAGAAGATGATCATTCCAAAAATGAACGCATAGTTTCTAATCTAGAAAAAAATATCCAACAGCAGGAATCTGACATTGAAGAAATATGGGCCCATTTTAAGAGAGCTAACCTAAGAATAATTGGAATAGAGGAGGGAAAAGATAGTTATACCAAAGGGATCAACAATCTCTTCAAGGAAGTAATAGCAGAAAATTTTCCAAACATAGAACAAGAGGTTGATACACAGGTCCAGGAAACTTATAGAACTCCCTTTAGACAGGATCGGAGAAGAGGATCCCCACGCCACATAATTGTCAAAATGACCAATGTGGAAGCCAAGCAGAGAATCTTAAAGGCAACAAAAACAAAGGGCCAAGTGACATTCAGAGGCAAACCAATTAGAATCACTCCAGACTTCCCAAACCAAGTCATGAGAGCCAGAAGGGCTTGGAGTAACATATTCCAAACTCTGAAAGAAAACAACTTCCAGCCAAAAATTTCCTACCCAGCAAAACTTTCTATCAAATTAGATGGAAAAATAAGAAGCTTCCATGACAAACAGAAACTGAAGGAATTTTTGTCTTCAAAACCAGCGCTAGAGAAAATACTCAAAGAGATTAACTACAAAGAAGAAATAGGTAACACACACCAGAACCAGAGAAACAAGATTTTCCATCCAACAGACAACTAAGATTGGTTATCTGTGGAGATCCATTATTTATGTTAGTATTTTACCTATCTCTAAGTTGTATTGTTTGCCTTTATTGTTGTTAATTTTTAGGATTTCTAGTTGGAATATTAATATACCTTCAGATATAGCATTTGGAAATATTTTATCCAATTCTATTAGTAACTTTTAACTCTGTTTACATTGTCTTTGGATATACAATTTTTTTTATTTTTTAGGGAGTTTGTATACTCTTCTGTTGCCTGTGCCATTGAAATCATATCCAAGAAATCACTGCCAATATCAATGTTGTGAGGTTTTATGACCAAGATTTTCTCCTAAAAGTTTATACTCTTAAGATTTATATTTAGGTCTTTTATCTATTTTGAGTTAATACTTGTATAGGGGATTAGGTAAGGGTCCAATTGTATTCTTTTCCATGTAATTATTATTTTTCAACAATATTTAGTTAAAAGATTATTATTTCCACCACCAAATGTTCGTGGAAACCTTGTCAAAAATAACTTGATAATATAGGGAAGAATTTAGCTCTAGGCTTATATTTAACTCCAATGGTTTATATATCTGCCTTTAGAATAGTACTACACTGTTTCAATTATTGTAGGCTTATATGGTTTGAATTCAGAAAATATATATCTTCTAGCTTTGTTCTTTTTCAAGATCATTTTGGGTATCTAGAATCCATATTCCATATTAGGATAGATTTTTTTCTGAAAAATAAATATATAAATATATGATAGTTTCACCTAAAAAAATAGAAAAAAATATTCTCTGGTAAGAAAGAAAGCAAAAAGAAATATTGAAATGTTATCTTTAAGTCATCAAAACCTTGGTATCAGACAAATGAAACTGTTATGTGAGATTATCATTTTTTTTAATTTTGGATAAATTGCTATAATACTAGATGTCAACCACTAAGCCAAGTATGGGAAGGAGGGATGGGGAGTGAATGGGGTGGGGATCGGGTGGGGGCTGACTGGGCGATGTGTGCATGTATGTCTACAAAAGTTTGTATCCCACTATGATGTATGAATACAGTGTACCAATAAAAAATAAATAAATAAAAAAATTAAAAGCTGTGTGTCAAGTTTCTATAGCAGGTCTACTTTATGCAATATATTGCCCAGAGACATAATTGATGGCAAAATATAAAATGTGAAAGAGATTGAAAAGATGCAAATATCCTAGGACTATATATTAAGCATACAGGAGAACTTTGTTTTTTTCTGAAAACATAAAACTGATTTAAAAATAAATTATATTGAGAAAGCTAATAGCAACAAAATATAAAATACATAGTAGAATTCAAAAAACAAAATGTCTTCCTTGGGTAACTGATAGTACTCTGTTCTGATCAGGTGCCGCTTACTTGAGAGTTCATTTGTGCAAAGTCATTGCTCCTTACCCTTAGAATATGAACATTTTGGTATTTAGTGTTGTTTTTTAATAAAAAGTTAAAAAGAAAAAAGTATAATCAGCAACAAAACTTTCTTAAATTGATGCTACGATTTGAATGCATTCTTCAAAGTTTTATGTGTTGGAAACTTAATCCTCAAATTACTATGTTCATAATATTTGGGGGTAGAGCCTTTGGAAGGTAATTAATGGACTAGAAGAGATCAGGTGGTAGGTTGTGTCATGGGATTAGTGACTTTATAAGCAGAGGAAGTGAAACTTAAGCTTGAATATTTCCTTTGTCTTACCATGAACTGTCTTATACCATGGAGCAAGAAGGCTTTCACCCAATGTGAGCCTTCAACCTCAAACTTCTAGCCACTGGACTGTGAGAAAAAAATGTCTTACAATTTATCCAGTAATTTTGTGTGGTGTTATACGATACAGAAAATATGAAGACAGCTCATCTTTCTTATAAATTACTTAGTCTGTGACATCTCGTTATAATGACAAAAAACAAATAAAAAAAACTTATCATCATGTCATTTCATGAAAAAAGTATAAGAAAAACACAGAGTTGCATTCTTTTCAGTGTGCATAAGATGGTGAAAATTGATAATTATCTTCCAAACCACAATCAATAAAACCCTAAACATAAAGATCCTCAAGAAAAGTAGAAATAAGCTATATCCTTGACAAATTCTTCATTTTGAGAAAAATAACCACATGATACACCAAAGAAAAGGAATTGTCACCTTTTTAAAATTAAATGTTGGTCATGGATATCTTTGTATTTTGTTAAATGCATAGAAACACTCAGATAATTAGTTTTATATGTCTAGAAAATTTTATTTTTATTAAGAGTGTAGAAGAGTCAAACAATATGAACCATATTTTCCTGGAATGAATTAAACACTTGGAAATAATTTCAGAGTTTATGAGAGCTCCCAGTAATGCCAAATTTAGAGCCAGATCTATATTTATTGGAAAAATTTTATCTTAAGTTCGGAAGAAAATGTGTGTGTGTGTGTGTGTGTGTGTGTGTGTGTGTGTATGCAAGCTCATGTGCATGTGCATGCACATGCATGTGTATATAGTTAAGAAAAGAAGTGTACTGGTCAGAGAAGAAAAAAGTAGAATCTAAGAAGTCAAAAGGAGAAAATATGGAAAATATATGTTCATAAAAATGTAGAGACTTTTTAAAAAAGTAAAATAGATCATTCTTCTATAGATAAATGCAGTGGTCTGATTTGGAGTGACATTATATTGGTTACTATATTCTAATGGCCTTAATATTTTGTATATTTAGGGTGCTTCTTTAATGCTGGAATTTGCTAACTATAAACTACATGTGTGTGGAAATTATTAAGCATGGTTGTTATAGCAGTTCCATATTTCAGTAAAAGAACTATTGTTATATGACACAAAAGTTAGTAATGCATACCTATGAAATTGATATTTTTTTGCTAAGCCCAAATAAAACATATTTACACCCATCTTGGTGAGTCTTGCCTGACCAAGAATTAGCTATCCAGATCAGAAACAACTCACAACATACTCAAATAGAATGTCAAGGAAATACACTCTCAGTGCAAATGAACAAGTATAAGCAGTGCAATCCTAGAGGTGGCAGGATGAAACCAAGAGATGGAAGACAGAATCAGGGAGAATATTTTGCATGACTTGATGGATTAAAACAGAAGAAAAGTAGCCTAGTGATAGAAGATCATTTTCCATTGTTCTTGCTTAGGATTTTCCTAATTTTATCTTTTAGTGATCAGATTTACAAAAGGAGATCAAATTTTACCCTAAGAGTTTAACTGTATATCTACAAAAATGGCAAACTAGTAAAGTGCAGTATTAAGACACCATAGGAATGGTTGAAAAATAAGTGTGAAACTTGATTTTTATTTTTAAGTATTTTAAATGCAGTGTGAATATATTTTAAATATGTATCCATGTAATTCAGATTTGAAAATTGCAGGATAATATTTGAAAACAAAAGTTAAATAGGATATAAATTTGGAATTTAGTATTTAATGGTAAGAGTAGCAGAATATGAATCATTAAAGTGAATTTACTAGGCCGAACGTGGTGGTGCACGCTTGTAATCCCCGCGCTTGGGAGGCTGAGATAGGAGGATCGCACAGGTTTGAAGCTAGTCTCAGCTACTTAGTGAGGCTCTCAGCAACTTAGTGAGACCCTGTTTCCAAATAAAATATAAGAAAGGTCTGGGAGTATAGCCAGGAGGTAGAAAACCTCTCGGTTCCACCCCCAGTACCAAAATAAATAAATAAATAAATTAATTAATTAAAATAAATTAAAAAAATAAAGTGAATTTACTAAGAACTTCTAAACTCAATGTTTTGCCAAGAATTTCAGATGATTAGGAAAGAAATATATGTCATTGACCTAAAAATGGAGCAGATTATAGTCTAGTAGTATAGACAGTATTAACATGCAGTCATGACACTACTGGAGAACAATTCAGTCTTTCTTTTTGATGTGGATAAAAATAGAAAAAAAATAATTGAAAAAGGAAATATTTAGTTTCAAAGAAATTTCAAGAATAATATGAAATTTAATTTGCTTTCTGAGATGTAGTAAAAATATAAAAAATATATAAAAATAAAAAATATATAAATATATAAATATAAAAAATATAAAACAGGTGCACTCAGGGATTGAGATGATTGAAATAACAGGCCCAAGATAAACAGCAAAGAGTCTTCCCTACAGTAGAGAGAGTGAATGGGGTAGAAATATGTAGGATCATGTGCTTAGGTTTGGGTGTCAGTTTTGAGGAAATAAAAGCCAATTTGAGGTAGGGGGGTATAGAGGGCTACATTTATCATCACAGAATTACTACAGGTTGCTAAAGAAGGCATATGACTGAAAAATTGATATTTTTGGAAAAATCTCTCAGGAGGTGGTATGCAGCCTGTATTATAGGAAAAGTACCTTCTGTCAGAGAGGTAAGCCAAGAGATTTTGACTCTAATCTAGTCAAGAGGTGCTAAGAGCCTGCACTAGGGTTGCGAATGTGGAGACAAAAACTCAGATCTGGGAGAGATATTTTAAGCAGAAAACGCCAAGGCTCAGCGATAGGTTGTATAAATGAGATAAGGAGAAAGATAAAAGTAAAAAGATATTGACTTGTAACTCTAGTTCCAATGACTAGAAGCATGAAGATAGAATCACCTCACTTGTCCCTTTAGAAGGAGAGTTGTAATAGCTGCTCTTGTGTATGTAAACCCATCACCTTGACTTAGAAGTTAGTAAGATTTAGGGTCACAAGACTCTGGATATTTTATTATATACAGATGCTGTTCTGACTAAACTGGAAAATTACAGACCATTTCATAGGCAATACAGAAAGGGCAATTATTAGTATTCATGGAAGAACCTGAGAATACCAGTGTTGGTTTGAGAGATCCATGTGGGTAGTTCACTACTCATTAAGGTAAGGGCACTTACTATATAAGTAAGATTTTTTCCTAATCACATATACACATACTTTTTTACCCAATTAATTCTTAATAAAAAGGAATATAAAACAAAGGTATTATTAACTCCATTATACAACTAGAAAACTAGCCAAAACTGGTTCATACATGGCCCAAAGGCATCACCTTTAAGTGACAGAGACGATCTGAAGAATCTGATTTTCCTGGCCTCCAATATTAAGTAATTTCTAACAATACATAAAAGGAAGTATAGACTTTTAGAAAAAAACTTCAAATGAAGCCGAGCTTTAGTGTTTGTTTCTGTCTACAATAGCTTCCCCATGGAATCCATTAAATCAGCTTTCCTGAAGCTCCACAATGACAGTACCAAATCCTGTCACACTGTGATCACTTCTACTAGCTTTCTGTGTACTAGTAGAATGCTCTGGGAAGTGTGAGGAAACAATACGGTAGATTTAGATGTTTAGAAGCAATCAGTAGTAGAGGGTCATCACTGGTCAACAGCAGATCAGCTTTATCCTAAAATTTTTATACAACTCATGAAAAAAACTACAAATAATATTATATACATAAATGTTATGAGGTAAATATGTTCTGCATGAGCTAGGGATAAAAAATCAATAAGTAAATGTGTCGCTATACATGCTTAAAATTAAAATTTTAAAAGCATACAAAGCCTGAGGTTTAAAGAGGTCATATTTTCTTTCAGATATATAACTTTATAAAATTGTGCAATTAATTTTTCATGAAATAAACTTGGAGCCATGAGGTCTTTGGATCTCAAAAATTCAGCAAATAACTCTAAAGTTGACAAGAAACCTCAGAGCTTGGGAGAACTCAGCAAGAGGGAAAATGACTTCTTCTGACTGCCTTAACTATTTTAGCATTCTCTGGTTAGGTTTATTTCCTTAACTCTAAGGTTGACTGATTAATGATTCAGACCTGGAAAATGTAAAGACATTTGCCATTTTTGCTGTGCTCTGCTATTGTAACAAACGGAATGATCTCCATGTATTTTCTGATCTTATTGGGAAAATAAAATGTTAGGGACCTATTGTCTGAGCTGATTTGGGACAGAAAATTTTTAGATTTAAAAAATATATAGTTTTTCATTGCAACATTCTCTTTCTTCTAAGATGACATGTCTCATATCTTGTAAGGCAGAGCCAGTAACAGGATTGAAGACAGGAGTATAATTGGTGAATTGTAGGGGTATATTTTGGAGTCAAAGATAAGAGGAAGGAAGCCTGAGAGAGAGAGAGAGAGAGAGAGAGAGAGAGAGAGAGAGAGAGAGAGAGAGAGAGAGACAAACTGAAATATAAACAAGGAAAGAAAGAATTGTAAGATGGCTTGAAGAGAGCAATAAGAGGCCAATAACAAAAGTTATTTTGAGAGGAATGATTCCCATATAGAAATCACAGAGACAGAGAGATAAAACAAGCAAGGAAAAGAGGAAATAAAGTTCTAAAAACTCAACAAGCTTTTGTACTAGGAAAAGCAGCAATATAATTTTTGACCTTCAGGCTGAGTACCCATTTAAAAACATAAAAATACAAATTACAGCAGGGCCTGGTGGCGCATGCTTGTAATCCTTGCTCTTGGGAGGCAGAGACAGGGGGATTGCACAGGTTCGAAACCAGCTGTGCTGGCTTAGGAGACCCTGTTTAAAAAAAAAAAAGAAAGAAAAAAATTATATATCTAGTATATATATCTAGTATATACTAGTATATATATCTAGTATATAATGTGTGTATATATATATGGTCTGGAGTGTAGCCTGGAGGTAGAAGGGTTTCCAAGAACCCCAGTACCACCAAAAAAAAAAAAGAACGAATTACACATGTAAGGTATTTGAAATTTATTTTTAAATAGGAAAATAAATTTAAATGAGAAGAAAAAATGGAGAAGAAAAACTGTAATCTCAATTTACATTAAAAATAACATATGCCGGGCGTGGTGGCACAGGCTTGTAATCCCCACGCTTGAGAGGCAGACACAGGAGGATTGCCCAGGTTTGAAGCCAGCTGTGCTGGCTTAAGAGACCCTGTTTCCAAAAATAAAAAATTATAAACTAGGTCTGGGAGTGTACCCGGAGGTAGCAGGGCTTCCAGGAACCTCAGTACCACCAAAAAAAAAAAAAAAAAAGAATTAAGATATAATTAGTGAAAATATACTCTACAGAAAACAAGAGGAACAGTCTCCTACAACATATGAAGAAAACAATACATTTTGTAGATGTTTAGCAAAATAATTAATGTGCATGGTTGTTTTTAATTCTAATTGGTATGATATTATCAAAACTAAGAACTCAATATGCTTGAGTCATTCATGTGTGTAATTTAATTCAGTTAAGCATTTTATAATAATAACCAAACACTTGAAAAAATAAAACCTTTCTTCATAATTGAGAATTTTTCTAAATGTAAATGAAATTTAAGTGAGCAATAACTGAAAATGATTGAAAAAAGTATGTTCATTTCTAAAAATTTACTTAATTGTATTTTTAAAATGTAAGTCACAATATGTTTTCCTTGTATATGTGTGTGTGTGTGTGTGTGTGTGTACATAAGAAAACTGTTTAACCAGTGAGCTGGAGACAGGATGTTGGGCACTATAGAAACATGTATTTGCTTAATAGATTCAGTGCCCCCAACTGTTTTATTCTAACAAAAGCAATAGCATTAGTCCTGTAACAGGAGTACTCAAATACTGTGCTGGGAGGAAAAAATCCCCCAAAACTCCAATCCCATAAGTGTTTATGTATAATGTTATCAAAAATAGCTATTCTACAATATACATTTTAATTAACTTCCAAAAATTAAACACAAAACACAGGAGGTACTGGGGATTGAATCCAGGGGCTTTCCACCTTTGAGCTACAACCCTAGCCCTTTTCATTTTGAAACAGGGTCTTGCTAAGTTGCTAAGGCTCTCACTAAGTTTCGGAGGTGGCCTTGTACCTACTATCCTCCTGTCTCCACCTCCCAAGTACTGGGATTACAGGTGTTCACCATCACACCTGGCTGAAGCTTCTAACATTCAGAAGCCTTTCCAGGGTGAGACTGTCAGGCAGTGTGGGATACGCAGCCTTCCGTGTGAGCAAATGCTGGGATTTGTTTCCCAGTGTTACTCACTGTGATCTGGCACCAAACACAATGCAGTCCTGTCAGGCCCTGGTAACATTTGACTGTCTTGTGGCACTTGTCACATTTAGTTGGGCAGTTGCCTTCAACCCAGTAATGGTGCATGACCTAGAAGAGAACAATAGCATCGTGGTTATAGAAGCATCCATGATGGCCACTCTCTGAAAGCAAGTGTGGGGCCGGGACTTACTTCAGTGTTCTTTTTGGACTTCACGTAGGTCTTGATACAAGAGGGGGGCGCTCTGGCCACGCAGCGCTCATGGACCGTGTACTTGCAGACTGAAAGGAAACAGGTACACAAATTCAGTGTTCATTCTGGTCCTGATTGCAATTTTATATGGAAAGAATGACATTAGCAGAACCTCATTTTATATCCACTGCTCCCTAATCAATCCAATCAGCCACATCAAGGAAAAGTCCAAGTCGACTGTTTTTACCATGGAATACAAAAGGCCAATTAGTACAGGAAATATTATGCATGTAAAAAACCAAGACTCCTCTATTATGGCATAGCAGGAAATGCTTAATTAAATCAGTCCTCACTCAAATTTTTCACGATAATCTCCAGATGACAAAAATATTAAAAACAAATTGATGACTGCCAAATGGCTTGGTGTCATTTGCTAAAAGGAAAAGATCCATATTTTACAAAGTATAGGCATGAGAGCAGATGGTGAGCCTGGGAATAAAAGCCTATGAGCTTATGCTATTTTGTCTATTGATTTATCTAAACCTTGTATGGCTGATTGTAGTATTTTGAGAGAATAGATTTCATCATACATGCCAGGCTTGGGTGACAGTTCAGTCCTCATCTGACATCATGGAATTGTTTGCCCAAAACAGCAATCATTGGTCAGAAGCATATGGTATATATAAACAAAAAATATGTTTACTTGCAAACATGTATATACACATATACAAGCAAGTATGTGTATGTGTGCATACACATGTCATATAACTAAGACATATTTATGGCATTTTCACATACTTTGTGATTCGAATCTGAATGTAATTAGGATCATATAGAGGTGATTCTTTTTTAATAGGCGTTTATTGGTACATTTCAGTCTCACATCATAATGTAAATTATGTTGACAATAGAAGTATTTTTTTAACAAGATGCTGGTTTCAAATTAAGATTATATATATATATACATATATATATATATATATGAATTATTTAAAAACAATTGGGTAGTCCTCTCAATAAGATAAAAAATCTAAGCATTTCCTGAAATATGAATAAAAGCAGTAAATCCAAGCCTAGTACATAGGCACACACCTATAATCTTAGCACTAGAAAGCTGAGACAGGAAGATCACAGGTTCAAAGCCAGACTCAGCAATTTAGGAAGGCACCCAGCAACTCGGCAGCCTTGTTTTCAAATAAAAAATGAAATGGGCTGGGAGTGTAGCTCAGAGGTATAATGACCCTGGTTCAATCCCCAGTACCACAAAAAACAAAAATAAACAAGCACAAAACAAAACCAGAAAATTTGCATAATATTTATATAGTAAAACTCCTCTAAAATGTTCATATCTGTGATTTTTGGGGAAGCAAAATTTAGGAAGAAAATATACTTTCTTTACTCTTTCATATCAGTAATAATGTTGCCTATTGCATTCCTCATACTAGTCAGTAAAAATATTGTAAGCAAAATCCTCACTCTTCATATTATGCCATTCACCTTATTTGAGATAACTCTCAAATGTTCCTTTCTTTAAAAATTATTGGATTTTAAAAATAAAGCGTTTCCTTTGTGAATGATGTTTTAGTATAGCTGGTCTTTCAAATGTGGCCATCAAAAACTATCCTCTACTGTGGTAAGTGGGAAATTCCATAGAATCTTATAAAAGTCTTTAAACATTAAGAAATCATATGCATTTGTGGCACTAAAACATGGGTTGTTAAATACTTTTATTAGTGCATTATAGTCTCACATCATAATAAAACATAGTTTTTAATGTCAAATACCAAATTTATTTCCAAAGAAGATACAAACTAAATTTATTCAAAACCATGTATTATATTATACAGAACCCAGATAGCATACTCTATTTAATGAACTGCACAAAAGCTGGATGTGTCTAATAAATAGACAGTTTCAGTAACTTTGCACAGAGCAGTAAAGGGTGTGGGTAGATAAATTGCTAGATTAATGGATAACACGAGCCTTAAGTGAAAAAGAAATCATATCTGCTCTTCTTTAGCAGGAATGCCAGGGAATACAAAAATTTTTCAGGTAGCTATGTAATAGATTAAAAAATTCTTTGAAAATTTAACAAATTAACTGTCACATAGCCTATCAGAAAATTCTAATTAGCAATATTGACTTAATAGAATAAAATAATAATTACAAATAGAAGTGGAATTAATAAAATGGACACAACTCATAGACCAGCAATGTTTTATATTGCAATATTTATAAAATATGTAAAGATTTTCTTTATGATAGCATAAAATAATGTGTTCAAAGTGTAAAATTTTTTAATTTGATTAAAAATCAAAAATCAAAATTTTTTAATTTGATTAAAAATCAAAAATCAATATTTTTGGTGGTACTGGGGTTCATGGAAACCCTTCTATGTCTGGGCTACACTCCCAGACACCTAATTTTTATATTTTTATTTGGAAACAGGGTTTCTTAAGCCAGCGAGGCTAGCTTTGAACCTGTGCGATACCCCTATTTCTGCCTCCCAAGTGTGGGGATTACAAGTGTGTACCACCACGCCCAGCGCAAATCTATTTTTAATTAATTAATTTTTAAGAGATCTGAAGGAATCAACTCATTATAGGAAATTGTGTGAATAAATTTTCAAACCAAGCCGGGTGTGGTGGTGCATGCTTGTAATCCCCGTGCTTGGGAGGCTGAGACAGGAGGATCCTGCAGGTTTAAAGGGCTTAAGAGACCTTGTTTCCAAATAAAATATAAAATAGGTCTGAGAGTGTATCCCAGAGGTAGAAGGTCCCTGGGTTCCATCTCCAGTACCACCAAGAAAAAAAAATTCAAACTAGATAGGACAAAAAGAATTAAATGTCAACGACATATAAAATGAGAACTTAGGAAAAAATTTAAAAATAAACTCAGAAGAAATGAGAATCATGAGCAAATTGCGCTACAATGAAAGCAAAATTACCAAATTTTAGAAAAGGTCATGAGTTCATTTTCAAAGGAAGTGTTTCCTAAAACTGAACAAAGGTAAAACTAGAGTGACATAAACATTCAGGAAACATAGAGCAGTATAATCATTAGCATACTCATAGGTCTCCATCTTCAAGTAGGACTATTCTGTAAAATCAGCCTTTCCTCCCTCAAGGCAGAGCAGGCATACTCACAGGAACAGCAGAGGCCCTGCTTTCCCACACCAATCAGCATGTTCAGGCAAAGATTGCAGTAGGCAGGTTTGTTAAAATGCTTGAGTCTCCACACATGCTGTCCATCATCCTTCACATTCTGCACAGGACAGAAGAGAAACAGATTTCAACTTAATGAAATAAACAGTAGAATATGTAGGTGCCAATAAAATTCAGAGCTGGACTGAAGCATTTGAAGACAATCTGTTATTTCATCTCTGACTTTTTCCAAGATCGCAACATAGTCTTCAGAAAAACACATGTGCCCTGATGGAATGAGATACCATTAACAAACCTTGGGTGCTCTAGCAACCCACAAATTTTTGTCTAATGTCAATAGTTCAACAAAATACCCCCAAACCATCAAAGTGATCTGCCAAAGAGAGCACTTTCTAAGAACAGGACATGGCTACCTTGCCTTCAAATACACAAACAGCCAAAAAATTAGCCAAATTCCACAAACAGATAAGTGAAAAAAATATATATCGAGAGAGAGAAAGAACTCTTAAGGGGTAGAGACTGAGAAATCAAAGCTTTCAACAACTGTATTAACCCTGGCTCGGTACTGGGAATATGAAATTTTCAGAATGGAGATTAAATCTTCTAAGGCAGCTAAGGACTGGAATGGTATGGGAAAAACAAAACTTAAGATGTAGCAATATGCTAGGATTTTGTGAGTTCCTAATGTTTTACTACTAATAATATATTTTTGTGTCAAATATTTTTAGGGAGTATAAGGTAATTTTCAAATATATACATATATATGCTTTTATTGGTGCATTACAATTTCACATTATAATGTAAATCGTGTTAACAATGGCATATATGCACACAATTCTTGGTGTACTTCCCGCCTCCCCATTTCCCTCCCTACCAATACCAAGAGCCCAGACTGACAATGTATTGAAAGTATACATTCACATGTATACACATGCTCTATAGTAGTATTTCTAGTAATGAGCCTCAGTTCTGCTTCCTCTCCTGCCCTTCCCTGACACCACGGAGGTTCTCCTCTATTATCTAGAGTCTCTCTGGTATCCCAAATACTCCCTAGCTCATGCATATTAGAGAAAACATGTGTCCCTTCACTTTCTGTGTTTGGCTATTCTCACTTAGCATAATGTTCTTCAGATCCTTCCATCTTCTTATAAACAACACAATTTTGTTCTTCTTTAGTGCTGAGTGGATTTCCATTTTGTGTATTTCCCAAATGTTTGTAATCCATTCATCAACATCTAGGTTGGTTCCATAGTCTTGCTATTGTGAATTGTGCTGCTATGAACATGGGTATGCATATATGTAGTTCTCTGGTTTCAACCCCTTTGGAAAGATACCCAGGAGTGGTATAGCCGGATGATATGGTGGATCCATTCCCAGTTTTCTAAGGAATCTCTACACTGATCTCCATAGCAACTGAACTAGTTTGCACTCCCACCATCAGTAGAGAAGAGTTCTTATTTCCCCACATCCTCACCAACATTTATTATTATTTGACTTCCTTATGTTTGCCATTCTGATTGGGGTTACATGGGATCTCAGTGTAGTTTTGATTTGCATCTCCCTAATAGCTAGTAATATTGAACATTTTTTTAATGTATCTATTGGACACTTGTATCTCTTTTCCAAAACATATCAAGAAAATTGTGCATCATGACCAAGTTAATTTCATCCCAGAAAAGCAACATACAGAAATCAATACATGCTATTCATCACATAAATAGAATTGAGAACAAAAATCACATGATATTATCAATAGATGCTGAAAAAACATTTGACAAAATATAACAGCCATTCATGTTAAAAACACTGCATAAAACTGGAATAGAAAGAAACAAATCTCGACATCACTAAGGCAATATACCATAAACCCACAGGCAAAATCATATTGAATGGGGAAAAAAAAGCAAGAATTTTCTTTTAAATCAGGAACAAGACAAGGATACCCACTATCACCATTCCTTTTCAATACAGTCCTTGAGACTCTTGCCACAGCAATAAGACAAGAGAAGAACATGAAATGAATTTAAATAGTAGAGAAGAATTAAAACTATCTTTGTTTACAAACAACATGCTCCTATATCTATAAGACCCAAAAAAACTCAACCAAAAGACTACTAGAGCTGATTCACCAATTCATGAAAGTTGCAGGATACAAAATCAATCTAAGGAAATCAGTAGCTTTTTTATATACCAACCATGAATCTACAAAAAGAGAAATACAGAAAACAATTCCATTTTCAATATTATCAAAACCAAAAAAATACATAGGAATAAACCTAGTCAAAGACAGTCTTTTCAACAAATGGTGCCGCGAGAACTAGCTTTCCATTTGTAGAAAAATGGAACTAAATCTTTATCTCTTACACTGCACAGGAATCAACTTGAGATAGACCAAAGACCTGAAAGTTAGACCATAGAATATGAAGCTATTAAAGGAGGGCATAGGCTCAACAGTCCAACATATAGGCATAGGTAGTAACTTCCTTAACAAGACCTCCAAAGCTAAGAAAATTAAAACAAGAATTAACAAGTAGGATGGCATCAAACTAAAAAGTTTCTGCTCATCAAAGGAAACTATCAAGAATCCAAAAGAAAGCCTAAAAATGGGAGATCTTTACCAGCTATTTCTCTCATAGAGGGCTAATATTCAGAATATACAAAGAACTTAAAAGAATTTACACTAGAAAAACAAATAATGCAATCAAGAAATGGGGCAACTGAATTTAATAGACACTTTACAAAAGAAGAAATACAAATGGCCAATAGATACATGAAAAAATGTTCAATATCATTAGTAATCAAGGAGATGCAAATAATCTTAATAGATAATTTTTTGTGGGTATGGTACTGAGGATTGGGTCAGGGACATTCTACCTCCAACTATCCCCCAAATCACTAATTTATTTTATTATTATTACCTTCTTTTTTTGAAACAAGATCTCCCTAATTTCCTGACCCTAATCTTAAACCTGAAAATCCTACTGTTTCAGTCTCCCAAATACTGGGATTACAGGCATGAACCATTACCCCTAGTTATTAGATAAACATAAGGGACTAGTTACTACCAATTTGTTCAGGTTTCTCTGCAAAATATTATTTCGTTATTGTAGAAAGATTATAAAAAATACTAAAACTACGTTGCTATATTTATATCAATCAGTATAGTTGTTTGCCAATAAAACTTTGAGTTTATATTAATGCATATTTGTTTGCTATTCTAAGTAAAACTCTACATAATATAATAATTCTTCTCTAATGGGTGTTTAATCACATCAGCATTATTTGAAATAAAATAAAATAAAATATTATGCTACTGAAATAAAATAGAATATTATGCTACTAAGTCTTGAACTCCTAAAAAAGATTAAAATATATGTGTATATATTTACTTTTTATATTATATATCATAACTTTTCTTGTCCATTGACACATACTCTTTGTAGTCCATTCACAAGTTTTTGGAAAATTTAGATTAATTTCAAACACGGTTTATTGGTATTCTATTTACACCTGTATTGCTCATATTTTTTCAGGTTAGCTAAATCTTCATATTTCTTGAAATATATTTATTAAATAATTTTCAAGTACCTATTATGTGCTGGGGAAATAATATTAGTTTGTAGTAGTGGAGATAATATAAACATAGCCAGAACATCTTGTTTATCTTCATAATAAAACATTAATTTGAATGCTCCTAACAACTTTTTTTTTATTCAAGGACTAAGCACACTAGCTTTTTTGTTTGTTTTTTCTTTTTTTTTTGTGTGTGTGTGTGTGTAGTACTAAAGATGATGGGATCCAGGGGCATTCTACCTCTGACCTATAGCCTAAGCCCTATCTTTTATTCTTTATTTTGAAACAGGGTCTCATTGAGTTGCAAAGGGCATCACTAAGTAGCTGAGGCTGTCCTTTAATTGCAATCCTCCTGTCTCAGTCTCCCAAGTGCTGAAATTACAATAGTGTGCCACCACCCCCGGCAACACACCAGATTTTTAATACCAGAGAAAATCTATAGTAACTAATTCTCAAGTTAGAACCAAGAATGTCAAATTCCCATCACAATATGAAACATTAATAAAAATGCTTCCTGGGAGACAATTCTCCATGGGTCTCTTAATTTCTCCAAGTTTTATAAGCAAAATCACTCCTCCTCCTCCTCCTCCTCCTCCTCCTCCTCCTCCTCCTCCTCCTCCTCCTCCTTTTTCTCTACCTCCCTCTTCTTTCTTTTTCCTTTCCTTCCCTTCCCTTTCCTTTCCTTCCTTCCTTCCTTCCTTCCTTCCTTCCTTCCTTCCTTCCTTCCTTCCTTCTTCTATCCTGGCAACTTTTTGTTCAAAGGTACTTATAATAAGCAGCCTTGAATAATAGAGATGTGTCTCCCTCTGGGGAGAAGGCAGGTTTACTTACTGTCCAGTCTTATAATCTCTTCTTTCTAAGCAATGATTAAACAGATTTCTTCACTGTATATTACACAAATTTAGTTTCCCTAAGCCAGGGGTGCCTACTGAGACTTGAGTCTTACTCCATTATTCTCATGAGACTTGGGGAGAAAGGCAAACTGGTTCACAAATGAAGCACTACAACTTGCTTTGCTATGAATAACGAAGACTATTGACTCTAACACAGAAGTCACATGTACTCCATCAGCCTTCAGAAAACACTTTAACCTGCAAGTTGGGTAAATCTCAGATTTTCTACAGTTCTTGACAATGCCTTTCTGACAAGGGAACAGTAATATTTTCCATGAAAGCAGCTATGCTGCAAGACTTCATGGAGAAACTTAGGAATGTTCTTGCTTTAATTTTCTAAAACTTAAGAACCAGGGGCCAGAGTGGTGGTACAGAACTTTAATCATAGTACTTCAAAGGCTGAGTAAGAAGGACCACAGGTTCTAGCCTCAGCAACTTAGTGATGCACTATTTAAAAAAAATAAAATAAAAAGAGCTAGGAATATAGCTTGGAGGTAGAATATCCTTGGGTTCAATTCTCAGTACCAATAAATGAATCAATGCATGAGTGGATAAATAAATAAATAAATAAATAAATAAATAAATAAAATAAATAAATGTTCTTTGTAGTAATTTTCCAAATTAACTTCTGGTTTGAATGACTCATAAGATTTCTAATAACTACACAATACAAATGGAATATTTTATATGCTTGTCATTGCTATTTTTGCTGTCTATATTTCTTGTTTTTTTTAATTTCTAAAATCTTAAATATCCTGATGTAAAAAGTTTAATGATGGGGCTTTCATTTTTTAATGTGAGCAAATAAACCTTAAAAGTAGTATCATAAATGCTTTAAACATATTTTTAAGTAAAAGGAGAAAGAGAAAATTTGAATTGTCATATGTATTACTATTTTTTTAATCCTTGTCATTTTATCTTTAAATGATTGTCCATTACCACTGAATAAGCCTCATCCTGTTGGAGCACATATGGACCAAGTTAGCTGGCATTTTCCTTATCAAAAAATAAACAAGTCTGAACGTGGGTGTTCTGTCAATCAGAACACTTAGACACGTTACAGGCTGCAACTGATGTACAAATCCATTACCCTGGCATAAAATGCTTTACCAAAAAACAAATCAAATAACTTTGTAGCTCTTAGCCGGATGCATTGCCAAAATATGCAAGGGATAAAATATGTATGTGACTTCTTTAAGAGAAGAAATTGAAACTAGGAGCCAGCTACTTCTCAGCAGTGCAAATTATATTCCAACTCTGTATTTTCATGTCTTGTCTTGTTTGTCTTATTTAGATTGTAAACTTAGTGGGTAGGAGAGAGAATCTGTCCCTTGTTATATTCTGTCAGCCAGTAGACTGCATTACTATTAGTACTTTTATTACAAATAAATATATATTTCCAAGACAGGAATTCACTTTCATAACAAAAAGAAATGAGCAGAGACTCTAGAAGGCTTGATTCCTAGTCTGTTATGAAAATGCAAACAAGCCATTTCACCTTTCTTCTTATTTTCCTCTCTAATAAAAAGAAAATACCCACTTTTCTATCCCAGGCCATGGTGTGAGGTTTCATTATACATACCTGTGAAGTTAATTTAGCTCCTCAGAAGACTGGTGTTATATAAACAGCAAATATTATTACCATCATTGGGTTGAGTTGTGTAACACACCAATGTTACATAAAAAGAAATGCAAAGGATAGTTGTAGATTCGGTATGCTTTATTTCATTAAAATTTTGTTTTTTTATTACTAGATATAACAATGTAGGTTACAATGAAACAGCTCAGTTCTGTGCTTAAGACACAGAGAAACAGTCAGTAAATCCTGATCTAGCCTCCTCTAAGGAGCTTCAAAATCTTCCTCAACTTCCTAGAAGCCAAAAGAATGTTTCAAAGGGAAGAATGCCCTTTGAGAATTTCTGAAACCTATTTCATTAATCTAATAATTTCTAAAGATTTAACTTTTCTCTAAATACTTTTAAGATCGCACATAATGTTCAAGTGAGCTAGAACTATATTTTTTCAAAGGACCTCCAGGAGCAATTTCATGGATACCTTAGTCCAAATGTTCTCACAGTACCCATAACCATATTTTAACTAACTTAAAATGCAAAGAAGACTTAATGTTGAGGATTATTTCCAACTCATTAAATAATGACCACTAAATTACCTTACTATTTTGTTCCAGGTCTCCAAAAATAATATGTCAATATTAAAGAAACTGCTTTTTTTTAGGTTTTAGAGCAACAATAGGCCTTGGTAAGGAAAAGGCAAAGAATAATACTAAAATATCAGATGGATTTGCCAACCAATTGCTGATCTCTAGAGCAGATCGCACTCTCTGGGAGCAGGTTGGGACTCTGCTATTTCTATAGCTGAAGTGCAAACTCAGCCATGTGTAACATTGCATAGTTATTTTTCTTGAATAACCTAATCTGGAATCTCAGTAATCGTCACATTTATCATGTTTGGTAACCCCCTTCTAGAATGAGTCATATATAGAAAGTAGAACAAAAAAATCATAACCAAATTAAAAACTTAAAATTTGGAGTATGAAACATCAATTTTTTAACTATAATTTATTTTATTAAAAATAATCTTCTATGCCAGGTGTGGTGGCACACGCTTGTAATCCCCGCGCTTGGGAGGCAGAGACAGGAGGATCATGCAGGTTCGAAGCCAGCCTTGCTGGCTTAAAAGTATAAAAAAAATAAAAAATATATAAAATATAAAAAATAGGTGTCTGGGAGTATAGCCCGGAGGTAGAAGGGTTTCCAGGAACCCCAGTACCACCAATAAATAAATAAATAAATATAATAATAATCTTCTACCCTTTATCACTTAGATTTCATCAGAGAATATATTAAATTGTCCTTTGTTGATTCAAGCAAAATAATCATTTTAAACCATTACAATGGCGAAGTTGATGTTACGTGTAAGGATTAAAGGTGAGGTTCTTTGAACACATATAGTGGGATGAAAACACTGTTCCCTCCAAAAACAATACAGGCTAGATGCGAGCACAACAAGAAGTTAAGGTATTGTCACTTCAAAAATACCTTATTATGCATAATATTTAAATGCATTATGTATGTTTAATATTCAAAAGCGTGTTCCTGTTTTTTTAGCATTCAGTAATTACTGAAAATACAGATTAAGGAATTTTTCTTGAGCAGTTTGATGAAGACTTAAGATGATAGATTCCAGGAACTGAAGCATCATTAATGATCTCGTTCATCTGGTAAAAGAAATATCAGAACTGAAGGAATGTTAAAAAAGGAAGGGCATTTTCTTGACAAACTTTCTTTTCACGTTCCTAGGGAAGTTGACTTGCGAAAAATGACAAAGCTAGATAATAACAGAGGCAGAGTGAAGAGGAATCTGATGAGGCCTGCTGCTTCTGTGTTCTCTCCATGGGGTGTTTCCAATCACTGACACAGTTATTATTAACAAAGAAAACGATTTTTCACTATGAACGACATTATGATGTCAGACTATGATGTACCAATACAAGTATTAAAATTTTAAAATTAAAATTCAAAAATATCTAAAGTGCGATAAATGCTGAAGAAAGAATAAGTCTCTAGTGTTAATTTTAAGTGGTGCTCAAAGCATGAAATCATCCAGTCTCAATTTTTCTTCACCTGCCATAGACACCAAGACTCTGTACCATTTATGATTAATTTATCTTGGGTTTTGTGAAAATTGCTGAAATTTTTGTCAGAGTAAAGAAACTACTCTTGTTCTTTGACATTGCTGTTTTTCATAGGTAAACACTTTTTTTTTTTTTTTTTGGGTGGTACTGGGGTTCCTGGAAGCCCTTCTACCTCCGGGCTACACTCCCAGACCTATTTTTACATTTTTATTTGGAAACAGGGTCTCCTAAGCCAGCGCGCGCGGCTGGCTTCGAACCTGCGCAATCCTCCTGTCTCTGCCTCCCAATCGCGGGGATTACAAGCGTGCGCCACCACGCCCGGCGGTAAACACATTTTTAAAATACAGTAACTTTTCTGATTCTGTGAAAGAGAAAAACTAACTACAGCGAAACCGTAACTGTTGTACCTCATATACCAGTTGAGGCTTCCTCTCTCAGAATGATGCGCTCAGCTGTGTAATTGGCTGGTATTCTGTAGTCACTCTCAGATATACGGTGATATTTACGTGTGCCATCAATTAGAATCTACTTACTATGCTCCTCATTGACAATAGACACAAAGATATAGAACAACAGAACCAGAAGGCTTCATAATATAAGGCCAACTTCATGCAGATGCATCTAGACTTCCAAATTAAGAAGCAAAAGGTTTGGGGTTCTGCACCATACATCAAATCCTCTGCAGGTAATAATATAACACATTAACTATACAAAGAGAGGAAATAAATCTCAATTACTAAAAAGGCTCTCATCATTCAGTTGTCTTGGTGCCATTCCTGCTTTTTAAAATACCATGCCTTAAGTTTAAAAAAACCTATCATCTCTGAAAATAAAAGTTCAGTTTTATGATCATTAAAATTATTATAAGGATTATATAAAATGTATGTCAATTTAAAATATAATTTTTTGTTTTTTAAAAGTATAAGAGAAAGGTGAAATGTCTTCTTTCCTAATTGTTCTTTATAAAAGAAAAATATCCAATCTTAATTTAGCTGTGCTCCTTATGTTAAACAATGTAGCCCTGCCATCTAGTGGCATTTTAAGAAACCACAGTTCTGAGGCACAGCCCCAATTACTATTACAAAACCCTAAGTTTATTGCTCCTTAAGTTCCAAAACAGTCCCTTTGTACTACAACTACAAACTGTTAGTCTAAAAATAAAGTTATAAAGTAAAAGGTGTGTAATTAGCCAGGTAAACAATAAAGGCAAAGAATTGCCTTACTGTTAAGCTTACACTAGAAACTAATGAAATATCATTGTGTTTAAATTACTTAAGCCACACAGATTTCTGGACTATTTTAACCATGCTGTTTTTATAATTTTAAAAATACATGTAAATATAGCTAAAATTCAAATATTTTTCTAAACAATAACATGAAAATGAAAACACCATTTTAAAACCATTGTCATATTTAAAATATAGATGACTGAGTCTCCCTTTCTGCAATTTCTTGTTTCATTTATGAGTACCAAACATTTTTTTAGGTATTAATGCATCTTTCTTCCTTCTCTAACACTATAATTTTTATAAAAACACATTGAGTACACAAATTTTAGTTTCAAAAATATAAAAGATCCTTTGAGAAAACCAGTAATGGAACTTCATGACTAAAGCTATCAGAAAAATATTTTTCACTGAGTATTTGATAAAATTTAAAAGTTTCCATTTTTAAATCTAATTTTTCCCAGTGGCTTAATTTGAATAATGCTTTTATCATAAAATATATTGAACAATTAAATGGTTATAATATAGAGATACCTAATAATAAAAAGGATGCTAGATTTTGTGTAGCATATAAGGTATGAGGAAGTGTTTTTTCATTCGTTTTTAAGATGTGGAAATATGTGTTTGTAAAAATAGGATCTATATTTCATTTCTTAAAAATTATTTTAAGGGTAATTTCCTATATATTGTTTATTAGTACTTTTTAAATTTCTTTTTTTCTGATGACTGATGGACTTATGAAGGGATAAAAGTGTCAGTAAAAGAACCTGAAGTTTCAGATTAAGAGAAATAAGTGATAATTTTCTGAAGATCATTTATTTATTTATAAATACATATATATGTACCTAAACTCTAAGTTCATTTGTATGTTACTAAATCATATGCCCAAACATACTTTATATACACTCACATATTTCACAAATACAGATGTAAGCTATCTTGAGAGATGTAAGCTATCTTAAGAGATGATTTTAAAAATTATGGTACATTGAATAATTGTAAAATCTTAAATCTGCAAACTTTTACAAATTTAGAAGCATGAACAGTTTGAGGGTCAGTAGCAAAGTGGTGAACACTGTTCTTGAATCTCAAAACTTTAAATATTGTGTTATGGTATTTCCTATCTCTATAATTCTTTGACTCTAGTATATGTTACTATATCCACCATATTATAGGTAATTCTTATTATGAAATTAATTAATGCTAAATACAAAAGTTTTGTATTGATTATCAACATCACCAAATCTTCAAGTTAATTCCTGAAATTTACTTTATAGATGAATTGGCAAGATTTATTTTCAAAGTCATTATTATATCTCATTTTTCCTGTTTCCTTTTTTGTACTTTTATTGGCACATTATGGTCTCACATCATAATGTATGTAGCTCATAGTGATGGCGACATACATGCACACTGACTTGGTGAGCTCTCCCCAGCTTCCTCCCCATACATAATATTGCGATAGGCAGTGGTATTCTCACATGTATATATAATGTCAGTGGAAGTGCTTCCTTCATTAATTATTTTTCACCCCCTCACCCTTCCCAAGACCACCTCCTTCACTCCACTGAGGTTTCTCCGTCATTATCTAAAGTCCCTTTTGTATCCCGATAACTCCCTAGCTTCAGCATGAGGGAATACATATGACCCTTCACTTTCTGTGACTGGCTGATCTCACAGAACATAATGTTCCCCAAGTCTATCCATTTTTCTGCAAATGACATAATTTTGTTCTTCTTTATTACTGAGTAGAATTCCTCTTGTTTGCATATCCCAAAATTTTGCAATCCATTCATCTGTTGATGAGACATCTGGGTTGGCTTCACAATTTGGTTATTGTGAATTGTGCTGGTATAAACATGGGTATGCCTGTATTACTATAATAGGATTTCAGTCCCTTTGGAAACTTCACATCCTGACCTTAGGTTAATCTGTTTTATTTCCCCAAACTAGTATTTAATTGCCAGTATAATTGGCACTGATGGCATAGAACTTTTTATAAAAATAGAATAAGAGCAGCCCGGTGTGGTGGGGCAAGCTTGTAATCCCTGTACTTGGGAGGCAGAGACAGGAGGATCACACAGGTTCGAAGCCAGCTGTGAGTGCTGGCTTAAGAGACCCTGTTTCGAAATTTAAAAAGTATAAAAAAATAGGTCTGGGAGTGTAGCCCTTAGGTAGAAGGGTTTCCAGGAACCCCAGTACCACCAAAAAAAAAAAAAAATAGAATAAGAGCATAGCTGATCTTCAGATATTTAAGCAAAAATTACCATATTTATATCTATATATCTATAGATCGTTCATAGATAGATGATAGACATATAATATGTATCACCTCAGATGCTTCAGATGTATAATTGCCTTTTCCAACCATGGATTACTAATGAAATGGATTATCTTCATGGGATGGATAATTATTTTGTACTTTTATTGGTGCATTATTCTTTCATATTATAATGTAATTCTTAGAGAATTATAATATTGAAGATACTCTGGCATTAAATGATATAAAAATAGTATTGAGGAATATTTTGCAATGATTTAAAATACTAGATTGCATTTTATTTATTTATTTATTTATTTATTTATTTATTTATTTATTTATTTTATTTTATTTTTGAGGTACTGGTGGTGAAACCCAGGGATTTTTTTTTTTTTTTTTACCTCTGGGCTATACTCCGAGACCTATTTTATACTTTATTTGGAAACAGGGTCTCACTAAGTTGCTGAGAGCCTCACTAAGTAGCCGAGGCTGGCTTCGAACCTGTGCAATCCTTCTGTCTCTGCCTCGCAAGCACTGGAATTACAAGCGTGCACCACCACGCCTGGATTAGATTGCATTTCAAATGGATAAAAATGAAAAAAAAAATACATGTTTAATTCTTAGACATTACTTGAAGTGGATCAATATGTCTGTGGCAAATATTGCTATGCGAGGTGTTACTGTTTAATTGCGCCATGGTGTACTTCATATAGGTTCTAAGTATGTACTACACACTTAATGGGTCAAAATGGCCAGACTAATTTATAATCTAAAGGTGTAGTAGAGAACAGCACCGATTAATCACCAAGCCACCCTCCTCTGTGCAAACGCTTACATTCTCCAAGCCCAGGAGCACAAGAAGTGGGATTGTTGTCATTCCTCCCTGAATCCACTCCTCTAGAGACACTGTTCCATCATGATCATAGTCAATCTCTTCCATCATTTCATGGAGGATCTGGAGAAGAGAGGAGGGCAAACTTTCAAAGGATCAATAAAACAAGTTTCATCCAATACAACAAAGCACTATCAGAAGCATGTTGGCAGACATGTTGTACTCACTCAGTACATGAATCCTATTGCTGAGAAAACAGTGACTGTTATCATTTCTATAATATGACTTCTTACACTGATCAACTTTTAGAAACAAGTGCTTAACTTTTTAATATTTTCCCAATGAACAGCATAGCTAAAATAAGAAGGTAATTTTAATTTAATAGTGAAAGTGGTCTTTAATTACTTCCTCAAGATTTTTTTTAGGTTCATATATATGCCAGAAAATGTCTGAACAAATTAACTTCATGGCAAAGAGCTCAAAGAATTCTTTGCTAAGTAGTAAGGGGTGAGGGAATTAATTTGCTTTTAATTGCCTATCAGAACTTAATAGAGCCAAAAAGTTAAACGATCTAATCATATTTGATTAGACTTCTTTTCCAAAGATGACTTGTGCTTAATCTCTAAATGTTCTCCACAGTGTCTGTTTGTGATACATTTACCTCTTTATGGTTTGGTGATGATTTCAGTACTTATTTCAGAGGGTTGTTTTGAGAATTAAATGAGTCAACATTTTATAAATAGAAGACCCCCTGGAATATATACTAAGTGCCATACAATCATTTATGTTATTAGTAACACAAATTACATATGAGCTCCAACCACATTTCCCTCCACTGCTGGCATTGCCAAGTACTTCCTACCTAATTGTACCAAGTGGGCAAACCCGGTAAGAACCCCAAAGAAAGGAACTCATGACCTTTATGTAATATGGAACTTTTAATTAGTTTAGAAAAGCTGGGCATGGTGGTGCACCCTTGTAATTCCAAGCTTCAGGAGGCTGAAACCCGAGAATCGTGGTTTGCGAACAGCCTCAACTACTTAGTGAGGCCCTCCACAATGTGGTGAGACTCTGTTTCAAAATAAAGAATCAAAAATACAGCAGGGGGTGTAGCTTGGAGGTTGAATGCTCCTGGGTTCCATCTCCAGATCAATAATAATTAATGATGATGATGATGATAATTAGTTTAGAAAAAGAAATGCAAAGAGCATTAGAACAAAGTTTTCAAAAAGTGCAACAACCAAAATACTTTCATATATTGGTAGAAATAGTTTGCCTAAATATTTCCATGCTTGATTCTTTCCTGTGAAAATATTTGAAAACCATTATTATTTAGCAACATACTGATCTACAAGGATTGGGAAGAAAGAGACTTTGGGGGAACCAAATAAAATCAGACAAAATGATGCTGGCATAGCTACTTCGTTGTTAACAAAATGAAAGGCAAATTGCTCAGAATTTGAAACAAACAAACAAAAAAAAATGGCAAAAGATCTGGTTAAAATGTCCTGCTTCGCCAGGCGTGGTAGTGCACTCTTGTAATCCCCACGCTTTGGAGGTGGAGACAGAACGATTTTACAGGTTTGAAGCCAACCTTGCTGGCTTAAGAGACCCTATTTCCAAATAAAAGATATAAAATAGGTCTGGGAGTGTTGCCCAGAAGTAGAAGAGCTTCTAGGAACCCTAGTACCACCAAAAAAAAAAAAAAAAAAAAAAAAAGTCCTGCTTCATCAGGTGTGATGACACACCCTTGTAATCCCCGTGCTTGGAAGGTGGAGACAAGAGGATCGCACAGGTTCGAAGGCAGCCGCGCTGGCTTAAGAGACTCTGTTTCCAAATAAAATTATAAAAAATAGGTGTCTGGGAGTGTAGCCTGGAGGTAGGGTTTCCAGGAACCCCAGTACCACCAAAAAATAAAAAAAATAAATAAAAATGTCCTGCCTCTTCAAGAGTTTATGAGCAGGTAGAAATGAACAAATAAAATTTTTTTTTGGGGGGGGGTGGTACTGGGGATGGAACCTTCTACCTCTGGGCTATACTCCCAGACCCATTTTATATTTTTTATTTGGAAACAGGGTCTCTTAAGCCAGCAAGACTGGCTTCAAACCTGTGTGATCCTCCTGTCTCCACCTCCTAAGAGCGGGGATTATAATCATGCACCACCACGCCCGGCATAAGAAAATAATTTAAACACAGAACACTTGTTTTACATGACTAAGGCTCTAATTTTTATACCTAATAACTCTTAATGCTAGAGCCTGTCTTCATACTAATTGCAATAAGCCTTACGTATTTGTGTCTTTTTACCCATGTTTTCAGAGTTAACAAGAGTCTGAAAATGTGTATGTTTGTTAAAAAAATGAAAAGAACCATAGAAGCAATAGGCAAGTTGCCATGAGTGCAAACACAATGCTCAAGCTAAGGCTTTTATCTTGATTTTCTAGGAGATGCTGATTTATCAGAACAAATAATGGCAAGTAATGCTTTGAGTATTATTTGCATTCTCCAGCAGGTATTTCAGTTAGGCTGTCTAGCCACTATGCTTCCCTTCTTCCCAGCATCTAATCTCTCTTTTCTCAAATTTACACCTCTTGTCACCACAAATATTTTTTTTTCTTGGAAGTGGTAGTGCCCACTTCTGCTTTGAAGGCTGATAGAAACATAAAAGCTCCTCTTTTTTCTTCATTCCTAGGAGAATAAGCAAGGTTGATTGACAGGTGAACATGATTCACAGGTAGAAAGGTGAATGGGATGGGAGAAAGCTGTTTTAGATATCAGAACCTAAAATGACAACAGAATTTATAAAAAGTCCCTTGATTCCAGTGAAGAGTATTAAGATGAATTAAGCAATAAGTTAAATACATATCACCATCTACTTGATTATTCCACAGACAAATTGTAAGCTGTTAATAATTGCTGTCACCCATTATGAGCATAACAGGTACATTTCTATAACAAAACAAACTCCCCAAAACAAAACTATGAGATACATACGCAATAGAATTTTATTCAACCATAAAAAACAAAATTATGTCATTTGTGGGAAAAATAGATGGAACTGGAGAAATTATTGTGAGATTAATTGGTTACAAAAGTAAAAAATTGGATGCTCTCCCTAATATGCAGAAGCTAAGTAGAAAAAGAGTCATAGGAGAAACTAGACGAGGAAGGAGAAACCACAGATGAGCAAATAAGGCTACCTAACTGAGGCGGGGGGGGGGGATTCCCTAATGTACATGACTTACATTCATAAACATATCAAAATCAATCAGTAAGCCAAACATGAGAAGGAGGGAGGGGGAGGGAGTGGCATGGGAATTGGGGAAGGGCTAAATGAGTGATGTGTACATGTAAACCTCTACTATCTTGTACCCCATTAAGATGTATGACTATAATGCATCAATAGAAAGAAAAAGAAATTGGAAAAAATCCTAGTCACTGCAAGATTGAAACCCTGCCCTTTGCACAAAATTTAGACTTTACTAACCTTTGTTTATAGAAAAGGGAAATGGCTGCTGGGCATGGTGGCACATGATTGTAATCCCTGCGCTTGGGAGGTGGAGACAGGAGGATTGTAATCCCTGTGCTTGGGAGGCGGAGACAGAGGAGGATCGCACTGGTTTGAAGCCTGTCTCCCTGGCTTAAGAGACCCTGTTTCCAAATAAAATATAAAAATAGGTGTCTAGGAATGAAGCCCGGAGGTAGAAGGTTTTCCAGGAACACCAGTACCACTCAAAAACAAGAAGAAAAAAAAAAAAGAAAAGAAAAGGGAAATGGCATTAAAGCTCATGCAACTTTTTTTGAGTTATCAAATGACAAAATTAAATTAAAGAGATATATGAAGCCCCAGAAAAGATCAGAAAAGATAAAAATGAAAAGTGGGCCTTCTAGAATTCAGGCAACATTTAAATCATTCATATACCTACTGGATTGAGTTCAGTGACATCCCATTCTAGGTACTCTGCAACATGCATCATCTGGCTGATGATATTTTCCAGCTCCTAGAGGTCAGAGAGAGAGAATATAAAAACAAGCTCTCATTAATCTTTGATCTAGAAAAATTGTTTGGCCCAACAAATGCTTAAAACAACTAAATGGGTTATAAATTATATATATATATACAATTACATTTAAATATAGATCTAAATAAAATATAGTATAAATTAAGTATAGTATAATAATTTTATATATTTAATAAATTAAATATATAATTTTATTTAAAGATTTTATTAAGTATAAAATTTATTATAATTTATTAAGTATATTTAGATATAAAGAGGAAACTCAATCTATATTCTTTTTCTACTATATCTAGAAATCTTCACCAGGAGAGGGCACAACGATACCAAAAAAATGTGGTTTTTTTTCTTTTCTTTTTTTTTACTGGCAAGGCATACTTGATGAAAGCAGGAACATATGTATATTTTCACAGGATGTGATGTTTTTAGTCACTGCACATCCTGACCCTTTGGCTTGAAAACAGATGTGGAAGAGTGGAAGAAAGCATTTGAGAGCAACTAAGAGGTTTATTTTTATTTTGATACACTGAGAACATATAGTGACTGTTCTAGTCACTTACTGACATGATGTACTCTACTAGAAGGATATTCAGGGTAAAAGTTTGTAGGCTAAGTATATGTATAGTTTATTTTGCAAGACGATAGGATTTTAGTTTAATTTTTATATTCTTGTGCTCAAGTATCTACTTTTTGAAGATTGCTTAGTTAATGCATATGACACAACTCAATAAATTTTAAAAATTTAAGATGTACAAATTTAGTGTCTTAATTATTCCTTATCTATTTCTAGAAAAGATTAAACATGACTTAAGTATCTTTTAATTTTAAATGTAGACATAATAATATTCAAAGTATTATTTCATACTATAATTTCAAATATAAGAAATATAAAAGGATAAGATAGGCGAGTATATTTTTGCTCAAAGATTACTCAAATCCTGATGCAAGATATGTGGTCATCATTTGTAAGATTTAAAAAGGAAATATGGTAAAAAAATAATGTCTTTTGGGGAGTCATGGGTTTCTCTGAGAAACTAATAAATGTCATACTCCCTTTCCTCAGAAAACACAGAATTATAAAAATTTTATTCATGTAAGATAGCTTACCTAAAAAATAATGAATATAAACATATTAATTAGAAACTGGTATATTTATTTTTTCTGATATTGTATATATATTTGTTATTAATATCTTACCTACTTTATCTTTGCTTATATATACCTTAATGGTTTTGAAGAGTTAAAGTCCCTGGATATATATTAAGAACAGAAATATTTTTCACATGAACTATTACATAGGCATGTGACATTAGATGGATCATTTAATCTGTCTCAGACTCAGTTTCCTCATTAATAAAATGTATATTGCAACTGTAACTTATTCACAGTTTCTGCAAAGACTATATATATTATCATATGAAATACATTTCTCTTGTTTAGCATATCGCAAATGATCAATAAATACTAACTCTTACTAGGAGGCATAGTTGTCACGTTTCAACTTAATTTTCAAATCAGTCTTTTTTTTTTTCTTTTTGTCCCCGAAAGGTAAATGACTGTATCTTTACACTAACAAGACAAATGACTTCAGAAAGTACAATTTGAAACTGATAGTGATTTACTGGTGTAGTAAATTGTGTAGAGAAAACCCCATACCTTAATTAATAAAAAGAAAAAGAAAAAATAGAATAACCACCATCAACAAATCAACTTACTCCCAACTAATTATTCAATATTGGGAATATAATTATAAATATTGCTAGTAATCTACTATATAAGTTACCAAAAAATGGCCAGAGACCAAAAACAGCATTTGACTCAATTTTCAAATCAGCTGTCAATCCATGGCTAAAAGCCTAGTAAAGAAATATGACTTTAATTTAATTAAAAAGAAACATTAAATAAAACAAACCAGCATTAAAATATAATTTGCATCAGTATAGTTGCAAGTGTTAGAATAACACTTCAATATATAGAGGAGACCTAAAATTATTTTCTGGGAAACAACACCATAAAATGAAATGAGCAATACAAATATAAATGAACAAATTCATGACATATCTTAATATTCTTTAATTAAAAACTAAATATTAGCAGGCACTTAAAAACAATATCATGTGAAAAATTACTGAGACTTAAACATAAAGAATTCCAAAAAGTATCAATTCAGAGTGATGGTCATTTTCTACAGAAGAAATTATAAATTTTATTTTTCTCTAGAGAAGCTAATATGCCTTTATCCACTAATGTTGTGTGAACATGTCTTCAACTTCATTGTTTTGCTTGAAAAAGTCTGAGCTCTACCACAGGCAGGTCCATTGGAGGATCAAAGAAGCTCACTCATGATGAGAGACAGTGTATACTTCAGTCATTGTTACATATATCAAAGATTTCATTTTTAATGTACCCAAACATGTCAAAATTTCCAGAATTTGACACATTTTTATTACTGTTATTTTTGAAAATATAGAAAACAATATAATATGGAAAATACGTGATCAGCAAATACGTGGTAGATTATTGTGTGAATCCTGAAGATATTCATACAAGATACTGATGTGTACTGTGGAAATGAATCCAATTTCTACTTCTCTGAAAGCTATCAGTGACCTCCACATATCACACATAGATTAAAGAGTTAACTATTCTCTTCAGTTAATCCTTAAGATAAGGTATCTTTCTTCCTTTTGTATGACGAATTATAGACTTGCAAGCTATACATACAATTGGATGCAATTTTTTATAGCTTTATTGATACATCAGTTGAATTGACCTGTGAATATGTGTGTCTATTTAAGTAGTGTGTATGACTAAAAGTACTTCATAAAAGTGAGAAAATAATAAAATAATTAATTAACTTTATAATTCCTTTAGATTCTATTCATATTTCAAAATTTTTTTAGTGTCAAATCCCACTGACAGTTTTTCTTTCCAGATTAATGTTCTTAAATTTAGCTTATGTTTTATTCAGACAAGTTTAGAGTCTTTTTAATCTAAATTCAGTGCAAAAAATGTTCATATTTTTGTAGCAAGACTATTCAATAGAACAGTAATAATCCTGTCTCTTGAGATCACTCTCTTTAAAAAACACTGAATGATAAAAATGCCATGTGAGTGGATGTAAATTATATTAAGTGTGCCTTCTGTGATAATAGCTATAAATTTATTCATTGAGTTTTTCAGAAGAAATTACTTTAAAATTTTCACAGAAAATTTGAAGGAAAAAATTACCGAGCTGTCCAGGAAGCCATTTCCATCTGTGTCATACAGGCGAAACATAACTAGAATAAAAGAGGTGTTGGAGAAAAAAATTAGAGGCGAAAAAGATCAATTTTAGTTTAAAGCATGTTTAAAATGTCATTTCTGTTAAAAAGATACTAAAATATAGTCCTTCTTAAAGCAAATATTTTGTGAGATTATTTCTCAAGCTAAGTTGAAAGTCAATCAGTTAATAAAATTGGATGTCAGATATCAAGTCTATCAAATTTTGTTTGCATGTATGTAGAAAACACTAAAAATTTGCATTGTTTGTATAAACTCTTATTAGATCCATAAATATAAACCAAATGGTACAGAAAAAAAGATATTGAAGTATTTCATAGTCTGGATATTAAAAGGCAGAGTTGATAAAAAAAATTTAATTTGTTATCTTAGAAATCAAGTATAATTTGGAATTCAGCATTCACTACTATGTAAACTCTTCTTTCTTAGCTATAAAATGAGAAAAAATCAACCTACCCAAAGACACACATTTGCTGTGCAAGTTAAGTAAGTCCACGCAAATGCATCCCCAAAAGCTGGAGATCATGATGTAAATACAAGCCTAAGTTATAACTGATTTCCAAACAGTATGAGAGAGGAACGAGTCCAATATGAGGGTATCTTTCTGATGTAGCGCATACAATGGATTATTATCCTGGCTATAATGGTTTACTTTTTAGATATGAATTAAGCATCACAGAGTAACTAATCTTTGAAATAATCAAAAGTAAGGACATAGGAAGTGTTGGTATCCTTTTAGTGAGCTCAGGAAAACAAGACAGAGGTCCCTGAGCAGCCTGAGGATTCCCTTGCGTGGTTCACACACCACTAGGAAACTGTGGAGGAGGCTGTAGGTGCTTTTTGAGGATAAACAAAGAAGGACACAGCTGTAAAAATAGAAGAGTGGAAGTGATGGTTTGTGTTGGATTTGTATAATTTCCTGGAGGATCTTGATGTCTGAGGTCTGTAATACTAATGAAGACGTCCACAATGAGGAGTCATAATTATTCCGTGAGCTTGATCAGATTGAATTTAACGATTGTTACATTTTGCCAATTTTATGATTACTTAGAAGATGCAGTTGTAATCTACATATCACTAAAAATAAGAAAAAAGGGTTTCCAACTTATCTATGGGATTCTGTTCTTAGTAAATAGCAAGCAAACATTAAAGATGTTAAAATTATATAGGTGGAAATGTATCTACGAAATTAAAAGAAATAAATATTGGGCCAGGTAAAGTACTTAAATACGTTTACCTGCAAAGCATGTTGGAGAGCCTTCCGTCATATACTCAATAAATAAGAAAAAATGCAGAAGAAAAAAATACCCACCATAATGTTAATACTGAACATTTCAAGATTGTCTTGTATAAAAGCAAATCATAAAAACTATCTTTGTAAGTGGCGAGAAATCGCAGAGCAGTCAGAAAGGAAGCTAACATGAGGACCAGCGCAAGGCCTTAGAGAAGCCTGGCTAGCTTATAATCCTAGAAGGGGGACACTGTGGCTCTGTTCATCCTTAATGGAGGAAATGTCTGTAAAATCATCCCCTGTAGCATATATAAGTGGAAACCTTGTGCCCTCTGTTAGCAGGGAGATGGGGACTTATCAGAAAAAGCTAAGTTTCAAATCCACGAAATAAAAATAAGAGCAGAATGGTCCTGCTGAGAGCAAAATGGTTTCTCTGTGCAGTTAAAAGTATGATAGAAAAGGTAAGGAACAAGTCAGTATAAGATGTACAGTATGTCCAAGATGTGGAATCAAAGATAAGAGAAAAGAAAAGGAAGCTGGAAACAGAAATAGAAACAACTATAATTCAAAGCTTCATCTTAGAGGTCCAAAATTCAAGTAACAGTGGTTTCACAAAGACAGAGCAAGTCAGGGAAGGGGTGGTTATCAATGAAAAGTGTAAAGAATGTATGAAGAATACAAGTTTCAAAGCCAAAATTTATGGTGGAGAATTTGAGAGTTAATCAATTATAGGAATACAGAAAAGTAATCATGTAAGAAGGCAATTATTCACTCCATGGAAAAAAATTGGGGTGGTCTAATAAGCCTATAAAATCTTTCCCTGCAAAACTATTTTATGTACAATATTGATAAAATTAACATTTAATTTTCAAGTATTATATTAAGACTATTTCTTTTCAATATTTTTAAGTAAAGTCAGGCCTCAAAGTCAAGTGAATCATTGAACAAGTATTTTATTTCTAAAACCAAGAGAAGTATATAGATGTTTAGGTGCAAAATTAACATTAGTAAAATATTAAAAATTATTCTGTCAACATGATGGTTGCCAAGAGTCGATGCTATAAAGTTACAAACTAGTTTAACCCACCTTTTTCTATTTTTATGCTCATGTAATTTCTCTTTATATAGAAACAATTTTGTGCCCACACACATATTTAGTTAAAAGATCAGAGCCAAGGCATATTATGTAAGATAAAAGAACTCTTTATTTCTATAAATTTTCTCTTCTAAGAGATTTTTAAATTTGTGTCTATTTTTCTCACTAAATATCTTACTATACATACTATCCTCTTTTGGCACTTTCCATGGCATGGATATGATATGAAAATATTATAGAACTTTTATTAAATATTACAAAGTTTTATTAAACATTACAAACATCAGCAGTGAAAAAAAATTGCCTGCTTAAAGTTTTTAACCTCCAACATAATGAAGTAGTACTTTCCCAGTTTTTTCCACAAGAGAAACTCATGATGTCCAAAAATCTTTTTTTTTTTTCAAAATAAAGGGGGCACTATTCATAAGTCAGAAATTATATATTTTAGTCTTATCTAGAAAAACTAGTGGTGAAATCAATAAGAAATCTCTTGGGATGTTACTTTCTTCACTGACAAACTACAGAAAGGTTGGCTAGATGATCTTTAGAAAATCTCAGTGATTGATTTTTCTTTTTTTTTTTTTTTTTGGGTGTGGTACTGGGGATGGAACCCAGGGGCATTCTGCCTCTGAACTCCACCCTCAGCCCTATTTTTTATTCTTTATTTTGAAACTGGGTCTCCCTGAGTTGCAAATGACTTCAGTAAGTAGCTGAGGCCGTCCTTGAAGTGTGATCTTCCTCTGCCTCAGCCTCCCAAATGCTGGGATTACAAGCATGTGCCACCACGCCAGGCTTTCTGTGATTGATTCTAAGGTCAACACTACACATATCCATAGCTTAACCATTCAGGTTCCTCTTTACTACCTAAATGCCAATCATCCACATTCTAAATATTGCCCTGCTGGTTTCTCTTTGGTGATATATTTCCCCCCCTTCCTCTGATGAATAACTTTTTCATTTTTATTTTTATTAAGATTAATTTTAACATACTTTTATTAGTAAAGAGAACAAAAGGAGTCCTACTGGGAGATGGCAAGAATCTTCATACTATGAGGAAGGACTTCAGAATAGCCTAGACTCGATCAGAAATGTACTGGGGAAAAAATGTTCCCTAGGTGATGCCTACCGCTAGCAATGGTACAAAGGTGGAAAATGTCAGGGTGTGTACGATGATTGAGAGGGTGAACCATGTATCATCATTCGTACATGTGTGTGCAGGACAAAGCCAAACACAAGACTGGCATGGTAGATGTGGTTAAATCGTGGAGTCTGTTAGTATATGAATACCATGATAAGGGTATAAATGTTATGTTATTCACTTGGGAACTGTCAATGCCACAGTTTTTCACCTTCAGGCAGAAGAATAACAGTGAAGAACAGGGATAGCGGTTGACAAGTTTTTATGTTCCATGAGAGATAGTATAAAAATTTGCGCCTACCTCATGAGTGAGATGACAATTAGGTAAGTGTTGGAGAAAACAAAAGCATCTATAAACATTGTATAAGTACAGAAAACACAGAAGGGGGATAGAAAAGTGGTGGGAATAACTGAATGGGTTTATAAAATATTATTTTGGGAATTGTTTATTCCTTTTGTAAATACTGACAATATTTTTATCAAATAACCCTGGTTAAAAAAATCTTATTAATACTGCTACTATTCCAAGAAAAGCAACCATAATTTCACATAAATTGTGCATGTGTATAGTATTTTTTGTCATAGTGGGAATTGAACCCAGAGGCATTCTACCTCCAAGATGCAATCCCCAGCCCTATTTTTTATTTTTTCTTTTGAAACAGGGCCTCACGTAGTTGAAGAGGCCTCACTAAGTAGCTGAGGCTGGCCAAGAACCTGAGATGCTCCTGTCTCAACCTCCCAAGTACTGGGATTACAAGCTTGTACCACCATGCCCGACTGTGTATAATATTTTTACTGGACAGAAGAGTCTTCATCAACCAGTGCTATTTAAAGAGTGAGGTCTTTGGGACCACAGCATTAGCCTCACCGAAAATTTATTAGAAATGCAAATTCTTAGCTCCTACCTCAGGTTTGTTGAATCAGATGTCTTAGAGCTGGAATCTGAGAGGGTGTGTGCATAAGCCCTGTAGGTGATTCTGATGGGTGAATAAGTTTGGGAACTGCTGATCTAAACCAAGCATATTCCTTTATGCTTAGCTACCTGAAAGAAAGATCCATATTCAGCATTTTCCTACAAAAGCGAACTATTTTAGGCTCTTGTTCACATCTGTTTCTTTGTTAACTGTAATTGCCTTTTCTTTTTTCTCATTCTTCTGGTGTATTGTATTTAACAAGACAGAATCCCTTTGGAAATAAGTATATATTAAACTAAATAATGTTAATTGCTTTTCAGTCTTACTGAGGATTGTTTTTAAACTATAACTACCAGAGAAACATGAATGCTAGGAGTTTGCAAATGTGCAATTGCAGAAAGGTAAAAATATATCATAAAATACTAAGAAAGTGAGTGAGGGGGATTGACTCTGGTTTGATTAATTGAAGTGGGAAAGTGTCAGACACTGACATTAGGAAAGAAAAAGTAAAAATCAAACTCTTGATGATTTGGATGGATAGCCAGACCAAGAATCTCCAAAGCAGGATAGAAAAGAAAACTAGAGTACCACTTGTTTTAAGAACTCTAATAAAAAGTATCATTGTCATCGTAAGTCATCCCATAAGAAGAGTCTGAAGGTATTTTTTAAAAGGAAATGAAGCTGAGTCTGTTGTGAGATTTAAACAGAGCTGGAAACTTAAAGAAAGACCCAAAGGAAAAGAGATAATAAAATTGAAAAATAGTAAATGTCAGAGCAGTTTGACTTGACTTGACTTATCAAGTGTTTTTGAAAGCTGTGTGAATTAGTTTCCCCCTGGAATTGTGGATGGAGGCTAGGTGGGCTTACGAATTTCAAATGAAGACTACAATGCGTGCTACTTAGAAAGTCTACCTTAAGAGCAACATACTTCCAGTGGATCTAGGAGTAATTAAACTGCAAGGCCAACAAACATTTTACAGAATATTGAGGGCTCCTTTATTCAATCTCAGATCTGAAAAAATATTTGTCTTTATGTCTTTTTAATCATCCCAACCATGTTTCTGATAACACCTGAGCAAACGTTCTTTCTGGCCGTCACTTCAAATAGAAATTCACTAAACATTAATATTTATTTTGGAATGAGAGAGAGTTCTGTAGGTTCTTGTGAATACAAATAAATCTTGAAATACACATATTCAACATTTATGAATAATAAATAGATTTAAAGAATGATGTTCATATGGTTTATTCATAACCTAAGCAAGTGTGACCCTTAAATAATCAAGTTATGATGAATTCTTTATTTTTAGAAGAAATTAATCAGAAGTTACTGTTAAACTGAACTAAAAACATACTTCTTAAATATCACAATGTTTTGCATTTGCTATAGAAATATTAACATTTGGATTCATTATCTTCACTATCATTTTAATAGCAAAATTTTTAACTTATTTTAGCGATATTCAATAAAATCAAGTTACTCAGTTGCATGTGGAGGCTCATGATTGTAATCCCAGTACTTGAGAGGCTGAGACAGGAGGATCACAAGTTCAGGGCCAGCCTCAGCTATCAGTGAGGCCCTCCATAACTTAGTGAGATCCTGTTTCAAAATAAAGAATAAAAAAAGAAGGGCTGGGGATGTAGCTCGGAAGTAGAATGTTCCTGGGTTCAATCTTCAGTACTGCAAAAAAAAATCAAGTTACTCAGATTATTGAATGTATTACCAGCACTCTAGCTATAAGGAACTTTGGAGAGAGAATAAATTAGCAAATGATGAGATTTAGTCTCTTGCATTGCAATGAGTATCATTTGCCAGCAGAGGGAGCACAGTCACTACATTTTATTAGAGAGACAATTTGGGTACTTTGAACTGGGAAAAAATTCTCTACCTGACACATTATAGAAGAAACACTGTTATTGTTTATTTATAATATCCAGAGTCCATTCCTATAAATGAGGCTCTCAGGTTTGGCTTTTGAGGAATTATTTGTGTCTACCATAGGGAGCAATAGTGTGTGTAGGAAGGGGGATTGCCCATGGTTAAGGCTGTGATTGCCTGGGTATACAACCTTCTTGCTCACTAATGAGAAGACCACTTCATACTAGAATTAAACGCTTTCTCATCAAAGAATACTTTGCAGTAGCATCTTATTAATTCAGACTTACTGAGGACAATTGTTTAAAGGAATATTATAGAAAAACATGCTGAGGAAATTAGTATAAATAAATGTGATAAGCAGTATAAATTGATAGCTTTAAGAGCCTGTGGTCTTCTAACTCTCAGTACAAGGAATTTTGCATTGTTAAACCAGGTCACTTAATTTAACAAAAAACATAGGTAATTGTAATTGATGCAATTTTAAGTTCAGATATCCAGTTTCTTCCCCCACCCCAATCATAAGTAAACTAAATTAAGAAACATACACTCCAGTTTATCCTCAGGTCTTCCTCTTTCCAGGAGAGACAGGTAACAGACAATGTCCTTCAAGTGGATGACTTCTGGGGAACAAGTATTTGCAGGAGAAGCTCGGGGAGGGGTGATGGCTCCTTTATTCATTCTTAGACCTGGAAAAATATTTATCTTATATTTTTAAAAATATTCACAATGTTCTCAAATGTAAAATAAAGAAAAAAGATAACAAGTAGACTACGTAAACATCTATATAATTCTTAGTGCAGAATAATCAAATTCTCTGGAACTCCAATATATAAAAGAGTCACACACATCCTGACTGGTGTAAATAATAGGAAATTCTTTGGGATACAGTGATATGGGAGTTGTGCTCCCTGCCACTAAATGGTATTAAGATAAGGATCCTATTGCCCAGGACAAGTCAAGTTAGTATCCAGATCAAATGCATGAGAAAAAACTTTCTTTTTTATTATACTTTTATTATTGAATTATAGTCTCATGTCATAATGTAGTTCATAATGATATTGATATACTACATTTTTCTTCGTGTTTTGCAGTGACAGATATAAAGTGGTTAGAAAGTTATTGAAAACCAGCCTTTCACAAAAACTGAATAAGAAATGTGAGTCTGCCAACATATGGTTTATATATTGGTAAGTAATCATTCAGTAATAAAAAGTATTCATATCAAATATTGCCAGAACCATACATAAGACATACATAAGACATCATTTCTGCCATCAAGAATTGCTCCATGAACTTGCATTTAAAAAACATAAACTGCCGGGCGTGGTGGTGCAGGCTTGTAATCCCCGCACTTGGGAGGTGGAGACAGGAGGATCACGCTGGTTTGAAGCCAGCCTCTCTGGCTTAAGAGACCCTGTTTCCAAATAAAAATATAAAATAGGTCTGGGAGTGTAGCCCAGAGGTAAAAGGGTAGAAGGGTTTCCAGGAACCCCAGTACCACAGAAAGAAAGAAAGAAAGAAAGAAAGAAAGAAAGAAAGAAAGAAAGAAAGAAAGAAAGAAAGAAAGAAAGAAAGAAAGAAAGAAAGGAGGGAGGGAGGGAGGGAGGGAGGGAGGGAGGGAGGGAGGGAGGGAGGGAGGGAAGAAAGAAAAAAAGAACATAAGCTAAAACCTGCATAGTTCTGATGGACATTTAACTAAGAGGTAAAAACATATCATGGACTTACCACGGTAGCATATACCTGTAATTCTATTACTTGGGGGGATGAGACTGGAAGATCACAGGTTCGAAGTTATGCTTAGAAACTTAGCAAACTTTCAGCAACTTAGCGAGACCCTGTTTTTAAATAAAAAGTAAAAGATGGCCGTAGGTGTAGCTCAAAGGTAAAACTCCCCTGGGTTCAATCTTCAACACCCCCCAAAATATTATTGCAGTTTGATTTTAGCAAGGTCCTTACTTAATTTCTAAAAACCTCTTAAATGTCCTGCTCCAAGACAACAGTAGAAAACTGGAATACCAGTTTCCAACTGTGGATGGTCGCTGATAACCTGTCTGATGATACTCTAACTGAAAATTGCTCACAATAAACTTGTAGCTCCATTTAACAGAAGAGACTATTACACCCGGTGGTGTGTTTCTGAGAAATGCTGAAGGCAAACTCCAATTATATTTTGAGGTCCATTTGACAAAAAAGATACTTGGATGGCATGGATATGGAATTCCTAAGTAACTAGGGACTACTAAAAAGAGGGAATCATACTAACCAAATACAGTTTTTCAAGCCTGACCTTTTTTAGTTCTACCTGATTCCATATCTCTTGGATACTCTATTTTCTTCAATTATGACAATGATCTACTACTTCCTATCTCTTCCAGCCATCTTAAGATTCCCAAGCACATAGTTTAACGCCTTATGAAATGTCTTGTTGTTTTACCATTGGTAATGTGGCTACTAATATATGTTACTATTTATTGAGTGTCTTAGATAAGCCCGGAACCATGGTAAGGAATTTAACACACATCATCTATTCATTCTCAAATTAACCATATGAGTTAGATTGTATTATTCTGATTTTACAGATGAGAAACATATTAATTTTTCAGAGTTCTGTGGCTAACAAGACAAGTCCATCTTTGTTATAATACTGATCTACCAAGTATTTTTCTTCAAGGTCAATAATTAAGGAAAGTAAAACAAAAAATTTTTATCTTAATCCAGCATGTGCATCATGAAAACACACACACACACACACACACACACACACACACACACACAGAGACACACACACGCACGTCTTTCATAACTGTCTAAATATTTTCTGTGTTAACTTACTACTATTCTATTCTATTATCTTACTTAATCTTGAAAATTTATCAAAAACTCTTTAAGCTGGATATGGAGGATCATGCTTGTAATTCCAGCATTTGGGAGGCTGAGACAAGAGGACTGTGGTTTGAGGACAGCCTCAGCTACTTAGTGAGGCCCTTTGCAACTCAGTGAGACCCTGTTTCAAAAATAAAGAATAAAAAATAGAGCTGGGGGTATAGCTCGGAAGTAGAATGCACCTGGGTTCCATCCCCAGTACCTCCAAAAAACAAAAACAAAAAACAAACAAAACAAAACAAAAAAACAAACAAACAAAAAACTCCTTAATTTGAAATCACTACTAATGAATAGGTCACAATCCAGTTTTAAAAACACTGCTTTGCTTTACATCTAGCCTTCATTTTCTTTACCAATATTTACTTACTCCAAATATATCTCTACCCCTCACATTTATTCTACTTCTGTTCATAGTTATTAGTGACATTTTTGTGCTTCCCCTTGACATGACTATAACTTTCCGATCTAGAGAACACAGCCCTTGAATTATGGTTGGATAATCTATGCCCTAACTTTGTGTGATGAGCTAATTCTCTGCCAAGATTTCCCCCTATGGTACTGAAGTGATTTAATCAGCTTTGGAATTCTATAATACAAAAACTCAGGACAAAATAAAAGAGACAGAAAAGAATATGTCTTATTTATTTGAAATAAATCTGGATGTCTTATATACCTTCACTTATTTAGAACACAGAATTATTATTTGCATTTATTTTCAATTATCTGCTTTCATGATTCAACATTGAATATAAATAGAGATTTGAGGACCACATAATTTTCTGTCTTTCCAGTTTATAAGGTACATTATATATGTGTGTGTGTATATATATATATATATATATATATATATATATATATATATATATATATATGTTGAGCAGATCCATATACATACACATTACATTTAGTCTCACTTTTTTTTTTTTTTTTTGGTGGTACTGGGGTTCCTGGAAACCCTTCTACCTCCAGGCTACACTCCCAGGCCTATTTTATATTTTTTATTTAGAAACAGGCTCTCTTAAGCCAGCCAGACTGGCTTTGAACCTGCATGATACTCCTGTCTCTGCCTCCCAAACATGGGGATTATAAGCGTGCACCACCACGCCAGGCTAGCCTCACTTTCTGAAGGTGAATCTTTCTATACAAAAATTGCTTTTGAAAACATAAGTATTTCGTGGTTTCTTTGTTTTGTTTTGTTTTTATGGTACTGGGGGTGGAACCCAAGGGCTTTTCTACCTCCGGGCTATACTCCCAGACCTATTTTATATTTTATTTGGAAACACGGTCTCACTAAGTTGCTGAGAGCCTCACCAAGTAGCTGAGGCTGGCTTCGAACCTGTGCGATCCTCCTATCTCAGCCTCCCAAGCGCGGGGATTACAAGCGTGCACCACCATGCCCAGCAATATTTTGATTTTAATGGTCATGATATTTTGTTAACTAAAAGTCCAGTCATGCCTTTAATTGTGTTATAGTTTTATTTTTTTTATTTTTTTTGTGGTACTGGGGGTGGAACTCAGAGGTTTTCTACCTCCAGGCTATACTCCCAGATATTTTATTTTTTATTTGGAAACAGGGTCTCACTCAGTTGCTGAGAGCCTCACTAACTAGCTGAGGCTGGCTTCAAATCTGTGCAATCCTCCTGTCTTAGCCTTCCAAGAATAGGGATTACAAGCGTGTGCCACCATGCCTGGCTGATTGTGTCAAAGTTTTAAATTAAAAAAAATTACATTTATTTAAAAAGACACATGAGTATATATCCAATCTATACATTGAAGAACCAAGTAATTTGTTTTATAGTCTAATATGACCAAATTTGAGTGGTAAAACATATACTTTTTATAACGATTTTGCATCAAGGAAAAGATAATTTCTCAAAGACTTTTTTTCCAAGTGGCCAAAAGTCTCAAAGACTTTTTTTTTAATAACACATATGTTATAGAGCTGGATTCTATATTTTAGAGAAGTTTTAGATTCTCAGCAATAAAGGTAAGAGATTTCTCATATACTGTCCTTACTCATGTATCCCTTCTCCACATCAACATCACACACCAGAATGGTACCTTTGTTATAACTGATGAGCCTCCATTCACACATCATTCCATAGTCTACAATGGGATTCATTATTCGTACTGTATTCTGAGTTTGAACAAATGTGTTGCCAATATAGTATCATACAGAGAAATTTTACTGTTCTAAGAAAACCTTTTGTACTCTATTTATACCCTTCCTTCAATATGTAACAAAACACCGATTGTCTTATTATCTTCCTCATTTTGTCATTTTTCAGAATACTAGATATTTGAAATCATATAGTATATATCCTTTAAACTTGGCTTTTTTCTCCTAGTAATTTGCAATTATGTTCCTCCATGTCTTCATATGTTGATAACTTATTTCTTCTGAGCATTGGGTAACATTCTGTTATCTGGATGTATTGTAGTTTATTTATCTGCTAATGACTTTACTAAATTCAGAGAATAGCTAATGAAAAAGCCCATTCCTGTTTCCAGCACCCTCCTCTCTATCAGCCCATTTTCTCTTCAGTGATGAAAGTTTCTTCGTGTTTTCATTTTATTTTCTAAAAAATAATCTTTAGGCCTCAATCTTTCTTCATATAGTTTACTTTTAAAATTTATTCTACCATTCTGATTTTTTTCATTTTCCCTAAATTCACCTGGAGGGATTCCCCACTACTTATTTCCTTATGCTATATTTTGTTGTCTTGAAGAAGAATCCTTTTACTTTCAGGCAGGTTATGCTAATTATTATTCAGAAGTACAGGAGGTGACTTACTAATGGAAAACAAAAAGTTAGCTATAAGCCTGCTTTCTTAATCATAGTTCTCCCCTTAGATGGTAGGTGGCAGTCTGCATAAGTCTTTAGCAGCAATAGCCTCTGATAATTCGTTTTTTCCCCCCTTTATTCTTTCTTTCTACCTCCCACTCCTACACCACAAATTCTGGAAATTAAATCCAGAGCATAACACAATCTAAGCAAGCACTCTACCAACTGACCTACATCCCCAGCTTAAGAGGCTCTAAATTCTATTTACCATTAATAAGGACCACTTTTACACACCCTAAAATTGGAAAATTTCTCTCTGTAAGAATTGAAAGTGAACACAAAGCTGTGCAAAAGAAGTTTTTTTTGTCTCAAGTGGCCATAGTTATTTTTGAAGAACATGTGATTGATTGATACTCAACTGATACTCAATTCTCATTTGACCCAGGTTACACTATTTTAAATATTTAATCACAAAATGAAGCAAGTACATGCTTTCTTAATCATAGTTCTCCCCTTAGATGGTAGGTGGCAGTCTGCATAAGTCTTTAGCAGCAATAGCCTCTGATAATTCATTTTTTCCCTCTTTATTCTTTCTTTCTACCTCCCACTCCTATATCTATACATGTGTGCATATACACTTATTATAATGTGTAGCAAAGTACAAAATAAATTGAAAAATAAGCATTGCATTGAATATGTTAATTGTATTATAAATAATTACTTTTTTCTTTGATAGTATTTTTCTCTGCCTTTAAGATGATTTCAGTGTACATACACACATGCATCCATATTTATGAAGATTCTTCTCCTCAGAGTCCTAATTATACAAATCACATTAGTAAAACTGAGTTATTGCATATCCTTTAAGTGGATGCTTTTTATTGTACTTCAATTTAGACATTCCACTTTTTGAAACACTGAGCTAAAATGTTTTGTTTGACTAGATATCTTTTAATTTTGATCTTAAGGTTAAATTATCAGCAAATGAGCTGGGAATACTTTAAAACAGAGTTTCTGCTCAGCTCAATTTTGTTTATTTTGAAATATTTCCATTTCAGATAATGGAAATATTTTGCTATTGCTTTATTCATCTTTTTATACTTTTATTAGTGCATTATAATCTCACATCATAATGTAGTTCATAGTGATGGTCACATACATGCACACAGCACTTGATGGGCTCTTCCCTGGCTCCCTTCCCACTCCCCCTCTTACCACACAGAATACTGAGATTGGCATTGGTATTCTCACATATATATACATACATAGCTAATTGAGGTGATTCCTCCATTAATTCTCCCCCTTCCCCCTCCCCCCTTTCTCTAAACCACCTCCTGTCTCCACTGGAATTTCCTCTTCATTATCTAAAGTTCCTCCGTTATTCTGATTATTCCCAGTTGCTCTGGTATCTCTAGTTATTTCATAAGAGAGAAAACATACAACCTTTCACTTTCTGTAACTGACTAATCTCACTTAATTTGATTTTCTCCAGGTCTATCCATTTTCCTCCAAATGATATAATTTTGTTCTTCTTGATTGCAGAGTATTCTATTGTGTGCATATCCCATAATTTTGTAATTCATTCATCTGTTGATGGACACCCAGGTTGGTTCCATAACTTGGTTATTATGAATTGTGCTACTATAAACATGGATATACATGTATTATTAGAATATTCTCATTCCAGTCCCTCTGGAAAGATACACAGGAGAGATACAGCTGGATCATAAGATGGACTCATTCTCAATTTACGGAGAAAAACTTACATTGCTCTCCATAAAAGCTATACTTATTTTCAATTCCACCAACAGTATTTAATAGTTCCTATTTCTCCACATCCATGTGAGCATTTATTGTTGTTTGACTTCTTGATGATTGCCATTCTAATTGGAGTTAGAGGAAATTACAGTGTAGTTTTGATTTGCATCTCCCTGATTGCTAATGATGCTGAACATTTTTCCATGTATGTACTGGTCATTTGTACTTCTTTTTTATGAAGTGTTAATTATTCATTTTTTGATTGGGATATTGGGTTGTTACTTCCTTTTTACTGTTAAATCTTTAAAATACTTTGAGTAGTCTATATATTAGTCCTCTACCAGAGGAATAATTGGCAAATATCTTCACACATTCTGTAGGTTCCTTGATGGTTTTCTTTGATGAACAGAAACTCTTTAGTTTAATGCCATCCACTTCTTAATGCTTGTTTTCTTTTCCTGGGCTTTGGGGATCTTATTGAAAGAGTTTCTATCTATGCCTATATGTTGGAATGTTGGACCTATACTTTCCTCAAGTAATTTCAAACTCTCTGTTCTAATTACCAGGTCTTGAGTTTACTTTTTTGCAGGGTAAGAGGTAGGGATTTAATCTAATTTTTCTACAAATGGATAGTTTTCTCAACACCATTTTTAAAGAAAATATTTATGTAAGAATGCCATTTTTAAAATTTTTTTGTTGGTGTATTGTAGTCATATATCTTAATGAAGTACAAGATGGTAGAGGCATACATGCACACATCGTTCTATTAACCCTTTTCCAATTCTCACCCCATTCCCTCCTGGCTTTATCCTTCTCATGTTTGGCTTAGTGACTGCCTTTGATATGTTTGTGAATGTACATCATGTACCTTAGGAAATTTTCTTCTTTCCCTTCGTATCCCCCTCAGTTAGGTCACCTTATTTACTCATCTATAGTTTCTCCTTCTTTGTCTAGAGTTCATAGTATGATCCATTTTCTCCCTAGTGTCCGCATATTAGGGAGAGTATCCGATTTCTTATTTTTTGAGACTGACTAATCTCACTTAGCATAATGTTCTCCTGTTCCATCTATTTCCCTGTAAATTATATAATTGTGTATTTCTTTTTGGCTGAGTAAAATTCCATTGATTTTACATATCCCATAGTTTTGTAATCCATTCATTTGTTAATGGTCATCTTGGCTGGATCCATAGTTTGACAATTGTGAATTGTGCAACATATGAACACAGATGCACATGTATTAGTTTGGTATTTTGATTTCCATTCTTTTGGGTAGATATCCAGATGTGATATTGTTGGATCATATGGTAGGTTTGTTCCCAGTTCCCATTCTTCTGAAGATCCTCCATACTGTATTTCATAGTGGTTGCACTGAATTGCAATTCCACCAAAAATATATTAGTGTTCCTACTTCCCCACAATATCATCAGCATTTATTGTTGTTTGTGCTTTTTATGATAGTCATTCTAGTTGGAGTTAGGTAAAATTTCAGGATAGTTTTGATTTGCATATTTCTGATAGCTAATGATGTTGAGTATTTTTATGCCTTTATTAGCCATTTTAATTTCTTTTGTGATATGTCTATTTAGTTTATGTGCCCATTTTTTGATTGGGTTATTTGTTTTCTTAGTGCTGAGTTTTTTTTAGTTCTCTGTATATTCTAGATATTAATTCTCTATTGGAGGAATAGTTAGCAAAATTTTTCTCCCATTCTGTTGGCTTTCTGTTGAGGTTCTTGATAGATTCCTTTGCCTTACAGAAACTCTTCAGTTTAGTTCAATACAATGTATTGATCCACCTTTTAGTTTCTTGTGCCTTTGAGGTCTTGTTGAGAAAGATTTTACCTGTGCCTATGTGTTGCAGTATTGGACCTATGGCCTCTTCAAGGAACTGCAAGGTTTCTGGTCTAATTTCCAAGTCTTTGGTCCATCTTGAATCAACTCTTATACAGGCTAAGAAAGTGGGGTTTATTTCCATTTTTATGCATATGGTTAATACATTTTGCAAACATCATTTATTGAACAGGCTATCTATTTTCCAGTTTATATCTTTGGCCCCTTTGTCAAAAATCAATTGGCCAGCAGGGCGTGGTGGCGCACACTTGTAATCCCTGCAGAGACATGAGCATCGTGCATGTTTGAAGCCAGCTGCACTGGCTTAAGAGACCCTGTTTCCAAATAATGGAACAAAGTACTAAACATCACTGAACATTGTCTACCCACTATCACTAGTTTTATAACATATCAAAAGTTAAATAGCGTTCTGGCTGATTTTGGCCACTGAAGAGAACTAAATATCGTATTTGCCTGTATTGTAACATCAGAAATCATACATAAGTATTTTCAAACATGAAAGTCCCCAAATGCTAATATACTATTATCACTTAGTATGCAATATTAAGCTCTGACTAATAAACAAAACAAAAAAACCATTTATCCCAGGCCAATAAATCTTATAATAAAATGTTTAAAAAGTGTGTGTGTGTGTGTGTGTGTGTGTGTGTGTGTGTGTATTATTAGAGATTGAGCCATATCCCTTCAGTTTCATTTGGGTATCTCCTTCACTGTGTCCTCTTCACCTCAGTTCATAAGTGGATCACAGTGTTTATTTTAATATAAATGAACCTGTAAGTTTCTATCTTCATGCTTAATCTTTTTAGATGACACTAAACTTCCATAGAATTTCTTACCATACATTGTGTTTAAATAAATGAATGGTTAGATGCATGAACTAATGACTAAAATGAGTAGCTAGATGGTGCCACTGATTGATTTCTACATGATTTGATATTCATTCATTCATTCATTCATTCATTCATTTATTGGTGGTACTGGGGTTCCTGGAAGCCCTTCTAACTCTGGGCTACACTCCCAGACCTATTTTATATTTTTTTTATTTGGAAACAGGGTCTCTTAAGCCAGCAAGGCTGGCTCTGAACCAGCACGATCCTCCTGTCTCCGCCTCCCAAGTGTGGGGATTACAAGCGTGCGCCACCACGCCCAGCTACATGATCTGATTTTTTTTTTTTGAATATTTAAAGAAGTTTATTAGAAAGATATAAATACAGAGGATAGGTACAGCTCGATACCAGACTGGCATGGAGGGGTGACTCAAATGAATACACCCCTACATGATCTGATTTAAATGGTGCAAGTATAGATATCTTTTTGTCCTTTGGAATGACTAATAAGAAAAAAACCAACAAAAATGCTTATATTGAACTGTAGCTAATATCAAACATTTATCATTATAGATTAAACACGTTAGACACTGAGAAGCCTTACAAAAATAAGGATGATAAGCCTTACAAGAATGAGATAATTCTTTGAATGAGATAATAAATTATTTGAATGAGATAATAAATTATTTTCTATTATCTTTTAATTACTATATTCTTTGAGAGACAGTTACTAATAATGGTTGTTAATTACGTTCCTGTAAGAAAAGGTAATTTAGCTGAAGGCAGTTAATTTTAAGAATGTCTGTGTAGAGTTGGCATAGGTTGGATGAGGAAGGGACAAGGATTCTACAAGATGCATATGGCTATATATTTTCCAATAGTATCAGGTCTGCACTCCAGTGGCATTCTATGTGTGCCATCGTATTGATTATTGAATTCCTAGTATGACAACCAATATGTGCTATTTAATTAGAGCGAAGCTTTGGCAGAGACTTTAAAAGAGTTCTTTAAGAAGTCTTCCCATGGATATAAGGGCAAAGGAAATATGCAATTAAGTAAAATGTCCTAAATAACAGAGTAATGAATGTAACTACTTAATCAAAATAGTTGTATACAAGAGGTATGGAATAAATGGGGCATGGAGACAGAGAGTTAAGGTTCTAAGCAAACTCTATAATCTAGATGGCATTGTACTACATGATATGATTTTGGATTTTTGTCATGATAATTGTGTTGTCTAGGCCAAAGAGTATTACTAAGTTATTTCAGAGGAGGGTGTTTCAATAGGAGATTGCCACAATTCCATGTAATCCAATCTCTCTTGTATTCACTTTCTTTACCAAAGTAACTTGGTGAAACAGCTTAAAGTATTAAGGGTTTAACTTTACTTGAAAAATAAAAGTTTAGAATAAATACACTGAGGATTTATAGTGAAGAACTGAAACTTGGAAATCTAGGAGTAATATAATCAGATTTCTGTTACAAAGAACATTTTGAAGCTGGAAGTTAAGGCTCAACAGAGAGACATAAGAATTGAGACAGTGACCCTATTGAGTAATGGGAGTAATGGAGAGAATTTAGTGATTTATTCAATATGATGAGTGAAATCCTGGAGCATAGGAAGAGTCCAATATTTTCGTATTGGGAAATGGAAAGATTCTTGGGTACTATTTACCAAGAGAAAAGACAGGAAGAGAACCAGCTTAAGTAGAAGATATAATTAGCTTTTGAACACAGTTGAGTATCTTATGGACATCTAGAAAATGAACTACATGTGGAATACAGTAAACATTTTTATGAGTTTAAAAAACAGTTCTGGGTTGTAGAGGGGATAACTACATATTTTATATTTTATGTTTTATCTTGCCTATTTTATATGATATAAATATGTCATGTATTGGGACTGAGGCAAAATATCAAAATCAACTTAAGAAAGTTTGTAAAGTTTTAAAAATGGATCTAGTGGTCAATATCAATGATAAATAAATTTACAAAAGAATTTTTCAAAACTAAGGAAATGTGAAGACCATGTAAACACTGTGTGTTGGGAATTTGTAGTAATAGCAAGTGGCGTATTTTTAAATGAGCTTATAATATAAATTTTCAGTTGGGAGGCTATAAGCCCTTGTAGAAAAAGTGGAATTCTAACTGGAAGATGGGTAGAATGTGGAAGGAAATATACCCAGAGTCATAGGCAGGTATGTTTGCATTCCATTGAACCTCACTATGAGGTATAGCTGCAATTCACTAATAAAATTATTTCTAAAAAACAGTAATTTGGATAGAAAGTAATCAGATAACAAGAGGGACTTTAGATGACGGAGTAAAAGCCCCAATGGAACAATGGAAGGGGTCTAAGGTAGGTGGGGAAGAATTAAAGAAGAAAACACTTTCACTGGTGTTATGTATATATGTGAAATTATAAGTACCAATCTCAATATCATGTATGGAGAAGGGAAGAAGTGGGGAGGGAGCTAGGGGTGAAGCTCACCAAGTGCTGTGTGTGTGAATATCCCTGTCACTCTGAACTACATTATGACGTGAGACTATAATGTACTAATAAAGTATATTATAAAAGAATCATGAGTTCAGAGAGAGGAAGAAGAAGAAGAAGAAGAAGAAGAAGAAGAAGAAGAAGAAGAAGAAGAAGAAGAAGAAGAAGAAGGAGGAGGAGGAGGAGGAGGAGGAGGAGGAGGAGGAGGAGGAGGAGGAGGAGGAGGAGGGGGAGGGGGAGGAGGAAGAGGAGGAGGGAGGAGGAAAAGAGGGAAAGGAGGGGAGGAGAGGAGAGGAGAGGAGGAGTCAAGCAGTGGACTATAAGGTTGAAAGTAAAATCTGAAGTTCATCATTAGCCTGGTAGAGAGGTGAGAAATTAGGGACCTGGCCTTTTCAGAGACGGAAGAGGTATGAGAATGCTGAAACACACTGCACTAGGGAGAGTTTCAAAAATCAAAAGTCCAAAATGCAAGCAGTAGAAATTATCTTAGCCGGGCATGGTGGCGCACGCTTGTAATCCCCGCGCTTGGGAGGCTGAGACAGGAGGATCAGGCAGGTTTGAGGAAGCCAACCTCAGCTACTTAGTGAGGCTTTCAGCAATTTAGTGAGACCCTTTCCAAATAAAATATAAAACAGGTCTGGGAATATAGCCCAGAGGTAAAAAGCCTCTGGGTTCCAACCCCAGTACCACACACACACACAAAAGTTATCTTAGCTCTAAACAAGTGATGAGAGGAGCTTATATTGCAATAAAGTATTTCACCAAAATAACATATATTTCATAAAATGCCAGGTGGACCCTTAGGTATTCCAAGTTAAACAAAGCACTGCTACACTCATACACTCACTTATACACAAATAAACTTTATACCTAATTATATATTGTTTACTGTTTCTATATTTGCTCCATTTGACTATTATTCGTTTATTTATTTTATTTTATTTTTTTACTGAGAGCCTCTTATTTTTCAGTTGATCTACAGAGGAATGAGTAGTAATCACATTCCCAGTGGTATTGTGATAGTTAAAAATAGTAAACTCTAACATGGGATAAACAAAGTACATTATATAATTCTCTATTCAAGAGTCACCTGTGATTTAAATACATCTTGTATACTTAAATGATTGCAAAGCAAGGTTATAGGAATAGACTTATTTTTTCAATCTCTGAGTCCTTGAGAATTATATTATTGTCTAGTGTTCCTTGTTCTTTAGGGAAGACTATCAAAGGAAGGTCTGAAAAGAAAATAATCTAGAAAGATTCCTGAGAAGGACACTGTAAGCTTATTTCTACAATGTAGAGGCCAAGGTTTGAAAAGGAACAAGAGTTAATTTGTTATTGCTGCCTGAGGGTCATACAGCCCATATTCCTTTCAAGTGCATCTTTGCAGAATACCAGAAGGAATCCAAATAATGAAGGGGAAATCTCAGCAAACCTGAAATGGAAGGGTAGGAGACAAAGAAGGCTGAGGTTGATTAATGGAGGATTAATATTAATCCAAATATGTGTAAAAGTATGAATGTAGCATGGTTAACCTGGACACTCATTGTTGGGAGGAGGAAGGGGAAGTGAGGGTGGGAGAGGGCACCGACATAGTCTGAATGTGTGCCATTTTCAATATGATCCACATTAAAAAAAAATAGAAAAAAGAATACAAGATTGCCCTGAATAAATTACAGTCTAAGGAAGAATACTTCCTATTTTTTCTTTATCTATTTTGAAACCTGCTTTGGTTTTTATACCTTGTAAGTCTGACATTTTGTATTTAGTACTATTCTTCTATTTAGAAGAAAAAGGAAGTTTGAAATTAAAAATTCTTAGAAAAATACCTTCATTATTTCTAAGCTATTCTATAGCTCTTTTTCATTCATATCTAATATAAACAATATAAAAATGTTTTCTTTTTTCAAAACTGAAAAACATTAATGAAAAAGTAAATGACAACTTTGCTATTTTATTCAACTTAAGATATACACAATCAATTACTGTGTTATGAAAGAGCAGAGAAGTTTTAATTTCTAAAACAAAATAAGGAACTATCTTATTTTTAATGTCTAGTCCACACTATTTATTTATTTTATTTATTTTAATTTATTTTTTGGTGGTACTGGGGGTGGAACCCCAGGGCTTTTCTATTTCTGGACTATATTCCCAGACCTATTTTATACTTTATTTGGAAACAGGGTCTCACTAAGTGGCTGAGAGCCTCACTAAGTAGCTGAGGCTGGCTTCGAACATGTGCGATCCTCCTGTCTCAGCCTCCCAAGCATGGGGATTACCAGCATGTGCAACCATGCCCAGCTAGTCCACACTATTTAGCTCTGATACCACATTCTAAGGACCAACTATTGAAAATCAGTGTGTGTGTGTGTGTGTGTGTGTGTGTGTGTGTGTGTGTCTGTGTGTCTGTGTGTCTGTGTGGTGCTAGAATCTGGACCCAGAAATATTCTATCTCTGAGCTCTACTCCCAGCACTACTTTACTTTTTTACTCTGAAACAATGTTGCAGGGCCTTAACTAAGTTGCTGAGGATGGCTGCAATCTTCCTGTCTCAGCCTTGGAAATCATTCTGAGGAAAAATAAAGTAGATACGCTGAGCCCTCTCAATCCATGATATCATGAAATATTCTTCTTCTTCTTCTTCTTCTTCTTATTTTTTATTATATTAAGATTTAGATTGAACCCAGGGGTATTATACATCTGATCTACATCCCCAACCTCATTATATTTTATTTTTATTTTTGAAGTATGATCTTACTGAATTGCTGAGGGATTCACTCAGTGGCTGAGCTGACCTTGAATTTATAATCCTGTTTTAGCCTCCCAAATACTGAGATTACAGAAGTGTGCCAGCACACCCAGCTTAGTGAGAATTATTTAAATGAATAAAAATATATTATGGGAAGAAGTATGATTAACATGCTATTTGACATGTATCTCGCTAGGTTATCATATGGACAATTTACATTTGTATTTAAGAAACTTATACCAACATGTGACTACTCTTAGAAAAATAGGTAACAGGGGAAACAGAGAGGGTAGCAACACAACAGAGAGAGTAACAATGTAAACTGTACATCAGATTGCCTGGTTTTCTTATGGCTCAACCACCTATTTCTTAGAGTATCAGTTATTAAACTTCTCTTTGTCTCTTTACCTGTACATCTGTATTGTACTTTGCAATATTGACTACCACTACTCAAATCATTAGCTTTCTGGAGACCCCTGAGTTCCCTTCATGGTATTTGTGAGTTCAAAATGATTTTTATAATGATGCCAAGGGTTTATTTGACTGTCTCACTCTCATTCTCTCATGAATGTCCAGTGACGTTTTCAAAAGGCTTCATGACATGATTTGGCAACAGAAACACAGCAGACATGATGTTCTAGCTGTCCTTAAAGAAGGTAAGGATCAAAGAGATTTGCAATGAAATGGTGGCACTGAGAATAGTATGCTGTCAGATTAGTCAGTCTCTGAAAGTCAAGGGTAGTATGTTTTCTGTCATTTATGAAAGCTGTAGAGAAAATAGAAAACATAAGGGATTCCAAATAAAGCAGAGAGAGAGAGAGAGAGAGAGAGAGAGAGAGAGAGAGAGAGAGAGAGAGAGAGAGAGCGCGCGCTGTAGAGTAGTTGGAGGGAGTTAAATGAGGGAGTTATGGAGGAAAAGAGGGAAGACTGAAGAAGAAAACAGTTATTAATACTTTGGAATGGAAAGGAGTCATTACCAATCTCACTAACTCATGTTTAGAGGGAGAAAGGGAGAGTGGGGTGGTATGTGGAAGGAAATACACAGAGCTGTATTTATGTAGGTTTTTAACACATAGAACCTCACTATGATGAATAATTGCAATGTCCCAATAAATGATGAAAAAGTAAAAGTATAAACGTTTTGCATTAATGTAAAACAATGCCATATTTATTGATCATTTTGTTTTTTTGTTTACGAAAATAGCCACTTTTTATAGAAAATGTTATTTTTGTTAGCACATTAAATGAATAGACTAGCTGGGCACAGTAGCACATACTTGTAATCCCAGCATTTGGGAGGCCTGAAACAGGAGGACTGCGGTTCACAGACAGCCTCAGGTACTTAGTGAGACCCTTTGCAACTCACTGAGACCTGTTTCAAAATAAAGAAAAATAAAGAATAAAAAACAGGGCTGGAGTTGTAGCTCAGAGGTAGAGTGCCCCTGGATTTCATCCCAGTACTGCAAAAAAAGAAAAAAAGTGAATACAAATTGTGCTGCTATGAACATGGGTATGCATATGTTACTGTAGTTCTCTGATTTCAACCTCTTTGGACAAATACCCAGGAGTGGTATAGCCAGATTATATGGTGGCCCTATTCACAGTTTTCTAAGGAATCTACACACTGATCTCCATAGTGGCTGAAATAGTATGCACTCCCACCAACAGTGTAAAAGAATTCCTTTTCCCCCACATCCTCACCAGCACTTGTTATTTGACTTCTTTATGCTTGCTACTCTGATTGGGGTTAAATGGAATCTCAGTGTTGTTTTGATTTGCATCTCCCTGATGGCTAATAATGTTGAACATCTTTTCATGTATCTATTGGCCATTTGTATCTCTTCGTTTGTGAAGTGTCTATTCAATTCAGTTGTCCATTTCTTGATTGGGTTATTTGATTTGCTAGTGTAGAGTCTTTTTAGCTCTTTGTATATTTTGGATATTAGCCCTCTAACTGAGTGGTGGCTGGTAAAGATCTTCTCCCATTCTGTAGGCTTCCTCTTTAGGTTGTTGATGGTTTTCTTTGATGAGAAGAAACTTTTTAGTTTGATGCCATCCTACTTGTTAATTCTTGCTTTAATTTTCTGTACTTTGGAGGTCATTTTGAGAAAGTTATTGCCTGTGCCTATATGTTGGAGTGTTAAGCTTATGCCCTCCTCTAATAACTTCACAGTCTCTGGTCTAATTTCTAAGTCTTTGATCCATTTCAAGTTGATTCTTGTGCAGAGTGAGAGGTAAGTCAAGAGATGAATGGATTGCAAAATTATGGGAAATACACACAATGGAATTCTATTCAGCTATAAAGAAGAGCAAACTTATGTCATTCGCAAGAAGATGAAAAGATATGGAGAACATATGTTAAGTGAGACCGGCCAAGCACAGAAAAAGAAGGGACATATGTTTTCTCTAATATGCCCAAACTAGGGAGTGTTGGGGTTACCAGAGAGACTCCAGATAATAGATGGGAAATCTCACCAAAGCTAGAATGGAAGGGTAGGAGAAGAAGAAGGCTGAGGTTGATTAATGAAGGAGCTACATCTGAATATGTGTAAAAGTATGAATGTAGCATAGTTAACCTGGACACTCGTTGTTGGGTGGCGGGGGGGGAAGGAGGTAGGGAGAGGGCACCAAGCACAGTCTAAATGTATACCATTTTCAATATGTTCCACATATAAATAAAAAAAATTCTTCCAAAAATAGACTATTATTATTTTTTCAAATGTCTCATTTTAATATAGTAAATCTTAATAGATAATTATGGACATAAAGAAGTTCTCTGAAGTCTTTGATACTTTTTAAAAATTCAAAAGATTCATAAGATCACAGTGTGAGAATAGTGACCTAATACTACATTTTTCTATTCCTTACTGGATTCTTGCTAAGTTCATAAGGGGAAGCTGACAGAGATGAGAAGCTGGGAAGAAGAAGGTCAGCTTCTTCTAGGCAACCTGCTCTTCTGGTTAAATCTCCTCAGCATTTCTTCCCCATAGTGCTAGGTCCAGTAGCAACAGGCTCTAGTGTCCAGGTTATTGTCACACTAAGAAAGGTATAATGAGCTCCCTGCACATGGTCTAGCACAGGCCACAGTTACGTACCCTCAGAAGTGGCCAGAGGAACAGGGCTGCAAGCCCCTCCATGAGCTCCTGCTCTAGGAAAGCAAGTCAGAAAATACTCTCCACAGCAATACTAGGGCTGACTCTGCCAGGCAATGCTCTGAGCCATTTGAGAACTGTGTCCAAGCCCCAGACTTTGATTTCTCAATCTGGGAGCAGCATGTGTTTCCTATGGTTCTATGCACTTTAATTTAGTGTTCTTTCTTTGCTTTTCCAGTCCTCCAATGCCTTTTAACCATTCTCCTGTTTTATATTCTTTTGCATAATATTATGAAATTTTTATTTTCCTGACTAGATAGAGATTGGTACTGTGAGTGAAAAGTATAGTTAGTATTTTTTATACATCTCCTAACAAGCTACTTATAATGAGATTTCTTAATTTAATAGATTAAATATAATTTAATAGATTAACAACCAGTGTTGTTAAAAATTTAATATCTAAGAGAAAACTGTTCTGAGATTCCATATCTAAAAATATGAGAGTATACTGGCAAATACCTAAATTGATTTTAAATACTATAAGTTTTCTAGGCACAACTGCTTTATGACCACATTTTTAAAAAAATATATACATCAGTTTTTGTTAGGTCAGGGATAAATAGCAAGGTAGTCCAAATTATAAGTTTTTTTTCATTGTATTTATTTTGCTATCATCTGTTTTTAATTTTTTTTTTTTTTTTTGCAGTACTGGGATTGAACTCAGAGTCATTCTACCTCTGAGCTACACCTCCAGCCTTATTTTTTATTCTTCATTTTGAAACAGGGTCTCATTAAGTCTGGAGGGCCTCACTAAGCAGATGAGGTTGGCTTCAAACCTGTGATCCTCCTATCTCAGCCTCCCAAGTATTGAGATTACAAGTGTGCACCATTACGCTTGGCTCCTTTTTTTATATTTTATTGGTGCACTGTAATTATACATCATGATGAAGTGCAGGGTGATACAGGCATCCATGCACACTTGAGCCCTCCTCCAGTCCGCACCTCACTCCCTCTCCCTCCTTATCTTCCCATACAGGACTCAGTGATTGGCACTGATAAGCTTTTGTATGTACATCATGTTCATTGAGGTGTTTCCATCTTTAAATCTTCTTCCCACTTCCCTCAGTTAGATCTTCTCCTTCATTCCACTAAGGTTTCTCCTACTTTGTCCAGAGTTCTTCCTATGTTCTGATTTCTCCCTCATTTTCACATCTGAGGAAAAACATCTGATCTTTCACTTTTTGTGGCTGACTAATCTCATTTAGCATATTTTCTAGTTCTCTCCATTTCCCTGCAAATGAATGACTCTGTTCATTTTTGTGGCTGAGTAGAATTATACTGTATGTATATTCCATCATTTTGTAATCCATTCATCTGCTGATGGATATCTCAGCTGGTTCTATAGTTCGACAATTATGAATTGTGCAGCTATGAACATAGATTTACATGCTATATAACTGGTATTCTAGCTTCAAATCTTTTGGGTAGATGCCCATGTATACAGTTGTCTATATTTACTTTAAAATAATACCGATCAAAGCTGATCAAAGTATTTCTTAAAGTTATTAACTAAATATAGACTTCTAAGTCAAGTGCTAGTGATAAATTATTGTATCTCTAATACTTAGCTGTTATTATATGGAAGACTGTTTTAAATCAATTTCTAAAATAATTATCTCCAAAAGAACAATTGGTCTCCAATAGAATTGAATATGACTTACTCAACCACAAGTGTGGAAGTGTAATTCCTGTAAAAAAGACAATTTCAATCAAATTATTTCTCAATTTGATACTGATTCACCTGTTGGTATTTTTACAACATATCACAATTTTAAAGTAAATACACTTACCCCCTGAAAGGAGAGCAGGCTTATTTTTCGCCACTGGACTAGAATGAGGAAACTTGTTGCTAAATGACATGAAAAGGTGTGCAGTGAAATCATCAGGAAGCTCAGCTTCCAGGAACGTCTTCATGAATAACTTGAATCCCTCAAAATCTATTGTCTGGAAGAAAATTATACATATATTTTAAGTACATCCAACCAGATGTTAATATTTTGTAGTATGTTCCAAATTACTAATAGTAGAAGTTATTTCCATCACACTTTACATACAAATTTATAAAAGGAAGATACCAATTTGAAAAATAAGTTGGAAAGTCCTATGCTAACATTGTCAATGTGACATATGTGTCTCACCTATAGTGGAGGAGGAAGAAAGGACGATTTTTAGTTCAATATTTCTACTTCCACATTATCTGTATGACCCTAAAAATTTATTACTTTTGAAACTTATTTTTATCTTCTAGAAATTGGGAATGTTATTCCCAGTCCCACAGCTGTGAAATTAAATCAGGTGACAGTATGTATGAATAAGCCAGCATAAAGCCATACATTCATATAGCAGGTACGCAAACAAAAGAATTTTCTCATCTACTTTTCTGGGCAATAATTGTATTACTTTGACAATTATCAAAAGTGGTTAACACTTATGTTGAAGGAAAAGCCAAGATCTATTGACATAAAACTCTCAAACTGCATATACAGGTTTTAAAAAACCATTATTTCAAGACATTTACATACCTTGCTTCATTACAGAAATATCTTAATTAGATATTTATTTGGAGAGAATTGTTGCAACATTGAGGGTCTCCATGACCACTTGAGGCAATGGTGATCGCAGCCACTTTGAAACCTTAAGCTAAATGAGAGGGCTCTACAGGAGCCACCAGAGACTTGCTTCCTCCCAGGAGAGGAGGATGAAGGGTCAACATCTGATTCCTGCTGGGGAAATTAAGGTCAAGCATATGGTACATTAGGGACAAAGGCCAGGGAATGGTGTTGTACTGGACTTGGTGGGAGCTCCCCTGACTCAAGGAATAACAATGTGCACATGTTTTGTATAAGGAAAGACCTGTACAATTGTCTTATAGTTTCTCCACTTAAAAGGACTAGCAGATCCACAGAGAAAAAGCTGAAATCAAGCTTCTGGTTAAGAGCAAGAGGAGCCCCTAAAAGGCCATTTTTTTCTTAGCCAGGTTAATGCATTGAAATGAAACTAAAAGTAGGATAAAAGTAAAATTTATCATGCTGCTGTTCTTAGTTTAACCAAACTCCTGGCCAGTGGGGGAAAAATTAATTCTCTAAATTTTTATTTTGGAATTTAAAACATCTATTTTTCCTCTGTAATAATATTGGGGGAAGATGTTGGAGAATGACCGGAACCTTTTATTATGTTTGTTATTGTCATTTTTGTTTTATTACTTTATTTTGGATAAATGAGCTGGAATATAGCAATCAGGAATATCATCAGAAAAAGTAAATTTTAAACATTGAATCATGTGCTAATTTACTATATACACTGATTTTATTTTTTTTACTTAATATGACCTCAAGCAATAAAAATAAACTGCATTTATTAACAGTTTTGAGACTGCCTACACCTCAATTTGATATTTTCAGTTTGGCTTAGTTTTGATTATTCATCTTCACAAATAAAACACTTCTATTAGTAGTGGTAAAAGAGACTTTATTTTGTATTAAATAGATCACCATCACCATCACAGAGCATCGTGAAATCTACTAGTAAAGTGAATTACATAACTGAAATGTATGAACAATATAAAAATATGAAGAATAGCTTTGAGTAGTCAAAGTACTTTTGAAGAGGAATTTACCACAATGAATGCAGCCATTGTTTCACAATACAATCATGAGGCCAACAGCCCGGCAACTGTTTTCATCCAAGGTTTGGAGAAGGGGCACCTACTCTAACTATTGGGATTTCTTAGAGATTGCCTTAAAAGAAGGAGTAACACCTGTCAAAAGAGAGTGATGCCTACTAAAGAGAGTAATACTTATATGGGTGACCAACATTGGTAGATAATCCCCTAGGTGCGTAAGTCCCACGGGAAATCATGAGTTGATTTTAGTGAAGTTATAGGAAGATGGTATATGAAAATATTCACAGAAATAGTGATGAGAAGTAAGGTTGTTTATGGCAGCAATTTCTTCTGTGTTCCACGTGTTTTTGTAGTCAACATTTTGTTTAGCCATATAAGATGATGAGAAGCACAGTCTTTGAAATCAGACCACCTGGATGAACCCTTGGGTCCAGTACTAGCTGTGTGACTGGATTCATCTCCTTGTGTCTCAAGTTCTTCATCTATAAAATGAAAACAGTACCTAGCTCTGGGTTTGTTAGGAGTATTATGTTATTTACTATATTTTTTACATCTGCCACTTTATTGTTTTTATTTGCAGAAGGAGTTGAAACAAATTTTAAGGATGTTTTTCTTTTTCCCCTAAACATAAATCATTCAAGTAAAACAAACTTAATTATAGAAATGTAGCAAAGTAAGGGGAAAGAACCCTAACAACCCAAGAGGCAAAGGCTGGGGGGAGAGGGTGCAGTATAACATATGCACCTAGTGCATACACACAAAGGCCATAGGATTCACCTGCTCAGGACTGCCACACCAGAAGTCAAGCACAAGAGGATGTTTTCTCACAAACATATGAAAATATTTCAACCTAACGCTCAGGTTATAAAGAGAGAAAAAAAAAACTAACCAAAAAACATGACCCCAAAAACCACCCAGTCATAACCACCTTCCTTAGTCAATCATAGGAGTTTCTTTATATTTTATAAAAATATTAATAAAATACTAAAAAAATATTTTCTCATCTCGTATTTGTAAAGATAATAAAATTCAGAAGTTTCTTAGAAAACAGACCAGAAACTGCCCTCCAGTTTTCACCCCTGTTGCTGAGGATCAGCAAGACTAGAAAGTTTGGGATACAGGAGCTGCTGGTAGAAAATGGAAAATCCAGCCCCAAAGAAATCAGAAGCACAGGAGCAGGTGTACAAGAGGAGTGGTCAGGTGCACCTCCATGTGACATATGGCTGCACAGAAAAGGAGCACACAAGGTGGTCAGAGAGGCCTTAAACTCCTTCTTGACATACAAAACCAGATTTTAAGAAGATCCAAGCAGTTTGGTCCCAAACTGAGGTGAACACTTATTTATTTTCTTGGAGTTCACCCCAGATGCTGGGGTCAGGTCTAGCTCTTGAGCAGAACACAACACATTGGGCTCCAGCTATGTGTCTAATTTGTTATTGGTGTGTGGGGTGGGGCTAGGGTAGGGAGGGAGAGTGCAAAGCTTGTATTTGGTGTGTTCCCTATTAGAAACCAACAGTTTTGTTCTTCATTTCCTTTAATTTGGAGCTAAGAGGACTAATTGTATGGTTTTCAATCTTTTCTCTCCTGTCCTGATTTTGAAAGCCCTTATTTTCCTTTCTTATTTTTTTAGGCATATATAATAACATGAGCAGAAAGATTTAATTTGGGCAACTTTGATTATTAGATTATTTACTATTTTTTTTGTGGTACTGGGGTTTCCGGAAACCCTTCTACCTCCGGGCTACACTCCCAGACCTATTTTTTATTCTTTTTTATTTGGAAACAGGGTCTCTTAAACCAGCGAGCCTGGCTTCAAACCTGCGTGATCCTCCTGTCTCCGCCTTCCAAGCACGGGAATTACAAGCGTGTGTCACCTCACCCGACCAGATTATTTGCCATTTTTAAAGTGCCAGAATGACATCTAGCACAGGGTAAACACAAAGTAGTGAAACGAATTATAAACTATATTATGTAAAGAATCATCAGCATAAATGTTTAGAATCCCAAGCAATATTAAAAATAACCTTGAAAGTATATTATCTTAAATGTTTTCATATATATATTTATATATGTATATACATGTGTATATATATATGTGTGTATGTGTGTGTGTGTGTGTGTGTGTGTGTGTGTGTGTGTGTGTGTATTAGGCCATTACATGGTTCATTGTTGTCATCCTTGCTTAGAAAGTTAGTAAAAATCTCTGGACTTGTAAAAGGTACAAAGGACCGAAAATTACCCAAAGTGTTTCTCCTAGTCTCCTTTTGAAATGTGGTTATATTTGAAGAAAATTATTTCATGCCAGGAACTTGGTAACAAAGAAAGACAAAACAAAAAAATACAAAGAAGTGCATAGAAACAAAAGCAAAGACTTCAGAGTAAAAGTTTTTTTCAGTGTGTAATACTTCCAGCTGCCACCTAAGTAACACAAGACAAGGAGTTTTTCTGCTCTTTAAAGAAAAATCTGCCAAATCCCAATTGTGTGCATTTCGCAGAGCCTTACACACCCATCGAGAACTACATTAAACTCAGTGCCTGTGATTTAATGATGAAAACCAGAAAAGAAATGGCCAACTAAAAGGGGAAAATGAAGAAAAATGCCTAGCAACTGGCTCATGGACAGTCTGTTCCTCGTTCCTCCTTTGCCCTTTTCAGTTCTCAGAAGGACTTTCTGAACTTTCTCAAGTGTTTAGTCTTCATTTCTCAGCAAGCAAAAGAGTGAGCTATATTTCATTTTCTTACAGCTCTAAGCTTTAATGTCCTATATATAAAGTGATATATGAGATCAAGAGTTTGGAATTGTTGACTAAACATAATACAAAGGATTGTGAAGCAGTTAATTTACCCTTGGGCACATAGTATTTAAAATAAATAAACTATTAAAGGGAAAAAAGTAAAAGAAAGCATGGTCTTAATGTTCAATAAATATCTTTTTATCTTAATTTGCTCTTTCATACTCCATAAAAGTATAAAATTCACTGGGTTTTCTTAAATCACAACTTCAGGTTTTGTTTGCAATAATTGTTCTGGATTGCTGCTTTCAGAAAAAATAATTTAAAATCAGATATATTACTATCTTTAAAAAGCCTATTACTCTGCAATCCCAGCCACTCCGAAGGCTGAGGCAAGACAATACATGAAAAGTTTGAGGCTGGCTTCAATAATTTGTGAGACCTTCTTTCAAAATAAACAATAAAATGGTAGAGTGTTCCCATGTTTAATTTCCAATAGACCCTCAATAAAAAACAATTACAGATAATAAGAAAAAAATTTCCTCAGTTCTTAAATGATCTCTAGGAGATGACGTCACATTATTTATTTCTGAAGAGCTGCTGGCAATGCAAATTAGTTTCTCCAACCTCTTTACTATGTTCTTGGAAGGATATCTTTCTCTTGTATTTTCTGGTATTACACATGCCTTACAATGTTGTAAAGGCCAAACTGTATAACCCCACATTAGCTGACTCAGGGGTTTCCATTTCATGAAGAACTATTCTTCAATGCTCTTCCTGTGTAAGCCATCCTCTTTTTCTCTGGTTTGTAAAAGAGTTTCAAATACCTCCTAAAATTCTATGTTGTCCAAATTATTTAACATTTTTGATAAATGGCTCATGTCCTCAATATTCCTAATCTCATGACTTAGTGGAAAATTTCTAAATTTGTAGGTATCACAGTTTTTACTGCTATTGTTAAAACTTTTTATCATATTGTGGACCTTTAATGAGGATGGATGAGATCACTGAATATGGATATCAATGGAAACATTAATGAAAGAATGTTTAATTGAGTTTCAAAAATTGGGTTCACTGGGTTTAATTGAGTGTTCAAAAATCCAGTTCACTGTAAGCTCAAATACACTCACAATGTTTAAAACTTTCAAAACTATTTTTAAATTTTTCTTTCTTAAGGAGCAGCCACAGACTATTTGGGGAAGTAACAAAGAATCTGTGACAAATATAGACTGAAGAAGATGCTCAGACGTTGCTGCCAAATTGGCACAAAATTAAAATGCAGATCTATATGCCTTTTATTATACTTGACAATCTGGAACCTTTCTTTCTAATTCCTTTTTAATACTAAAGAAATAACACTAGTATTCGTCCAAATAGATTTAAAGTGAATGAAAATAAATGTCATCACTTTATCATTACATTTTTTGGCAGTTTCATTCAAGTTAAGAATATTTTGTAATCAATATTCATTGATCACCCAATCTGTATCAAGCTTTGTTCTAGGATTTGGGGTAAAAATCTTATTGGAACACACAAAATCCTTCCCATAAGAGAGATTATCTTCTAATGAAAGGAATAAAAACCAGGATAAAAGAGAAAAAAGCGTAATAAGGATCATAAAATAAAACCAAAAAAGTAAAAGACATATATATGGGGGTGTAGTTGTAGTTTTAAATTTGATGATCTGAAAATACAACATTGTTATTTGAGTAAAAATATATAAGTGACCTGGGGGATAATTTTGTACAGCATTAAGCCTAGATAGTGTCTTTTACATTGTAGATCTTCATTTTATTTGTAAAATAAAAACATTGGAATGGCAAAAATAGTAAAATTTCACTCCATTATATCTTTTCAGGCAATAATGCCAGAAAGAAAACTGATTCAGAGAGGATTATAAGGTTTATTAACTAGAATAAATATAAAAATATTATCAGCATATGTATTTTTCATTTCTTGAATTCAAATGAAATTATTTCAAATTATAGCAGATTGTAGCTATACATTTAGGAGATAAAATATCAATAAAAACAAGGTAAGCAAAGATTTTTAACATATACTCTTCCACAAATTTTGTCCTTTCAACCCAGCAATGTCCAAATCTACAGAGGTTAGTACTAAGAAAAATAAGTTGAAGGTGAATAAAACCAGGAAATACTCTGTCAACATTTAAGAGTGAAAGATTAAGATTTTACAACTGTGTCAGGGAACTTACTATTTTCAAGTTTTAAGAATCCCCTTTTAAAGGGGATTAAAGTATTTTGTCTAAAACGTGTAAAGTAGTTTTACTGGTTTGACACTCTTGGGTAGCAAAGATTATCCTGACCATTTCTTTTTTCTCTCACAGCACCAGATTTAAGATCTAGTATATATTAAACATGCCAGGGTAAACAGCACTGTGAGGCAATTTAACTGCTTCTTTCTGCTCTAAGTAGTTTTGGGTTTTGTTTTGTTGTGTTTGCTTTTTGCATGTGTCTGTATCATTGGTGGGTGATCTTATGATCTTATTCAGACTTTCTCAAAACTTCCACTCTTTCCTTTCAAGTGTGTGTGTGTGTGTGTGTGTGTGTGTGTGTGTGTGTGTGTGTGTGTGTGTGTTTGAGAGAGAGAGAGAGAGAGAGAGAGAGAGAGACAGACAGACAGACAGACAGACAGACAGACAGACAGACACTGAAGATTGAACCAAACAGACAAACACTGGAGATTAAACCTATGAGTGTTCTAACTCTGAGCTACATCTCCAGAGCTATTTTGTTTTTTATGTTTTAATTTTTTTTACAGCAAATGACTTTATTTAGAAAGAAAGTAACTGTGAACATATACATAAGCCTTCAGAGCACTACAGTAGGGCGGAAATACATTTCCCAATGTACCTGTGGGCCAGCCAACAAATTCCATCATTTCCAAATAAATCCTTAATTAAAAAAAAAACTCCACTGAATTGGAAAGTTTTGCTGAAGCTATTTCTGGACAAAAGGCCAAAAATCAAGAACAACGAAAACCTCATATTGGAAATCAAACTTTTCTTTGCATTTGGAAACATAATGAGTTCCAAGAGAATGCTGTTTCTTTTATTTTTAAAAAGGATCTTATTAAGTTGTCAAGGGCGGCCTAAATTGTTGAGGCTGGCCTTCAACTTGAGATCCTCCTGCCGCAGCCTCCCAAATGCTGAGATTACAGGTATGCACCACCATGCACTGCTACTTCTAATCTTTTAGTCAATGGTCTGCTATATTATTCCTAAACGAAACGATAATAGAAATTTGATTAAAAGTCTAGTTACATATAATGGAAAAAACTATCTAAATGTTACTAATGCTTTAGGAACAGAACAGAGTCAATCAAGTATGTTATATGTATGATATAACTTAATTCTCACAATAACTCAGCAAATGGATTCTAATTTCTATTTATAGACAAACGGATGTTGAAGAAAGTTCAATAAGTTGTCCAACATCAAAAGCCCCTCATTAGCACTAAGGACCTAAATATTTCTAAGTCATAATTTCATCATGCTGCAAGTCATCAATGTACAATTCTGTAGACATATTTTCTAATATCACACATGGCACAAGGCATTTTGCAATTGATTTTTTTAAGTTAGATGCATTTATCAGTATGTCAATAAAATTGCCATTTCAGAAAAAGGGATACAAAACACACATAAATTTATAAAAATAGAAGTAATGATATGAAAATGTATTCAATTATCCAGTTTTAAAAACATTTGTAACTTTTTGTATCCTTTGACATTTAAAGCATAACCCATTATTGTAAGCCATATATATGACACACACTTTACACCTGCCTTCCACACAAGCAACCTCGACATCCTACTGTCTTTACTGAATTTCAGGGCTCTAGTAATTGATTCTACATTTCTCTTCTACTCTTGTTCGTTGTACATACTGCCTTTGGAGGTATTTTTCTAAGAAAATGTTGACTTGGTTACCTTAAAATATTATTTATAATTTCCTTTCCTTATTGAAAAATCTTAAAGTTTTCAAACATTCTAAATCCACCAAACTATAGTATTTTTACTGTTCTTCTCACAAAAGATATTTCTGGTGATGAATACACACAAATAAAAAGAAGAGGCAAACCCCTATAATTAAACTTTTAGAATGGCAGGGTATCCTTTATACTACTTGTTCTCAGAAAAGAGTAAAAGGCCACCTACAGATAACAGCATCACTTTCCCCTCTAATCTGCTTTTTAACTCCTACATAATGACAGTTATTAAATAAATGAAAAGACTAAATTTTATATGGAGTAACTAAAATCTACACTTAGTTGGCTCTTATTATTAATCTATGAAGGGTTACTAATTCATTTTCCAAATGCACTTGTTTTCTAATCTCATCTGTTGAGAAAGTACTGGATACAATTGGTTAACTGCATTATATTTCCAAATATTTTCCTACATTTTATTTCTATATGATTATTTACTGCAGATTATCATAGAAAAACTTAAATTTTGATAGCTATCACCTAGCTACTTGAAGCAGTCAAATAATGAATCCAAGTTCTCAATAAAGAAAAATGTAGAATATGGCCCATTCTCAACTCCTGACCTTTTACATAAATATAAAATAGTATGTTTTTGTAAATATTGAGGTTTGATCCTTAAGGTAGTCATTAAAAACTTGCAAGAAGCTATTCAAGTTGATTAAATTATTATAATTACTCCCTTAAATATCTATGTGAACAACTTTTCAAATTGTTGGAACTGGTTTTATTCTATCCTAGAACAATTCTCTGGGTATCAAGGCATGAAAATAGAGCCTACCTATGGAGAGGAAAGGCACAATATATTCTAGGAATAATGAATACACATTTAGTAAAAGGATAATTACACAGACTTGTAGTAGGCACTTTATTTTCCAGTGTGGCAGTAAGTTTTTTAGTCCCACTTATAGGTTTAATAAGACAGAGAAAGACATAGAAACTGTACTGATGCTAACAGGGAAAAGAAACAGAAATGTTGGTGGATATGCTATCTTTGTTTCCTACTGAGTAAGAGTCCTGGTACCATGAAGCTGTGGGACATGGAGCAGATACAAACAATAGCACAAAAACTCTCCTACCAGGACGACACTCAGGACTGGGGCCAGGCGGTGGAAGCAAACAGTATGTCATATATATCCTCCTTTATGCCACATGGTGGAAGGAAATTATACAAGAGTTTCGGGTTTTTTGCAAAAATAAGAAAATGAGGCTCTGATAACGTTAAGGATATGGGATTGGTTGGGGATGTGTCCCAGACATCCTAACTGACTTTGTCCTTTGGTACACGGTTGAGAACTTTCACATGAAATCACATTGGTTGCTAAAGTGTGGCCATAGTCACTGTCTCTAAATGCTAATGAGAAACCTACTATGATCCAGACATGAAGATAATTATTTTATATAAAATTTAGAATACAAACCATATAAGAACCAAGTAAAGATAATACTCTCTATATTAAATAGGTGAATGAATTGAAGATAGAAACTTGTCCAAGGCAGATGTGGGATTAGAACCCAGTTCAGGCAGTCTCTTAAGACTACATTTTCTGTTGTATTTTCCTTATGATTTCTTTAGTGGAAAACAGATTTGGTTCTGGAAATATACTTGTTGTTTACAAATGAGATGTTTACATTATTGACAATAATTATATCAGTGTCAATATACTTATTAAAGATGTCTAAAATATTATATTCGAGCTGGGGGTGTAGTTCAGTGCAAGCGCACTTGCCTACCATGTGTGAGGCTCTGAGTTTGATCCTTAATACTTAAAAAAAAAACTGTTAAAAAGCATACATATTGTATCAGGCAACAGCACTATAACATGTAGGTTCTTAGTTCCCAAGTTTTTTATTAAATGGTTGAAGCACTTCAATTATCTGAATGTAAATGATATAGATATTAACAGAAACCACAATATAGGGTACCAAGCACAAAGATAAGAAAAAGCCTGGGAGCTATGATGTATAAGACAGCTGTAGGCCAAGGATCACCTACAGACAGGAAAACCCCACAAGCAGAGAAAACTGATGTGCAAAGAACATGCATAGAACAATAACGTATACATATGCTCTCGATTTTGTTTTTCCACTTTGGCTTCCCATAGCTTTGCCTGATTTTTCTATTCTGCAAGGGACTGATTACCTAATAGAGAACAGTACTCGAAACAAAGGCTGGGCAAAGAGAGGACTAGAAGCTCATTCTGTTGACAAGAAAAGCAAGGTCTAATTTTGATTCAAGTTTTCCGACAATTTCAGTGGGCATGCACATTGTACTTTTGTTTGTTGGCAAAAGTAGCTCAGCAAATGCTGATCGATGGCAAAAGCCTGAAAACAGACACAAAGGACCAACCACGGGCTCAGGAGAGAAGGCCTCTTAAGTACCATAAAGCCCACACAATCTATACTTGTGGGAACTAATAAGTGTCCACAAAGCTCAGGGATGAAACTAGAAAAGGTCATCCTTTGAAAGGGAGGCTAGTAAATGTCATCGCAGCCTGAGTTCTCATTTAAGGGGCGCTTCATCCTGGAAGACTGTCATGTCTAGGATCTGTATTGAAATCCACTAAGATCATTCTCATGTATCAATTGTACTTTATATGTTGGGCACAAAATCACAGTGCTTGTTCTCACTGAAAGCAGCAGAATAATTGAGAACAAGATGTAGCTTGTATATATCCAGTATTGCCCAAGATAAACAATATTGTAGTTTTAGGCAACTCATGAATCCTAGCAAGAAATATTACTAAATTGCTGAAGACAGTGAATACAACTATTCTAATGAAACAGAAGTATCTATTTAGAGTACCCCCAAAAAGGGATGTAATATTATGTACTCAACTGACCTAGTGACCTTTATTACTTAGTTTACAAAATAGACTTTACTGAAAAATAAAGTAGTTGAAGCGATGGATTGTTTACTCTCCTTTCCAGGAGGACAAAATGAACGATTTTCAATTGTTTCCCTTATACACATAAAATTGTAGACAAAACAAAACAAAAAAGGCTTACCATTGTTTTTTAAATGCGATTTTATATCTCTCATTTTAAGTTAATAAATTAAGACTTTCATTAAATAAATTATCAGTCTAATTTGTCTGAGAGACATTAGAATATTAAATTCCAGGATTTTAAAAACTGAAGCCCATACTCAGAACTCTTTTTGGTTCTATTAAGATACCGATTAGCCTTTTGGAGTTAGTGATGTGAAAATATTTGTTATACCTAACCTTAATTATTAATGAGTACTATACATAATGTAACATAATACATGAACCTATTGGCACAGAATTATAGCTTAGTGGTATTAGTGAGAAATTCATAACTCATATCAGAATAAAAAAAAAGAAAAGACAGGTTTTAATAGAAAAGAAAATGTCTTACTTGGTTAAGAATGTCTTGTTTCTGTGCATGCAAGAAAAGAAAGAATACATGTGTTAACGTAAGATAATTTGTACTCATTAGTTCATATTTCTGATAATTGCACTAAAAATTAAAGCTCACTGTTTGATCTGAAAACATACCCTAGGTCCGTGAGTCTCAAAATGTGGTACTGAAATAGCAGCACAAGCAGCAGCAGTAGCAAATTGGGAAACTGATAGAAATTCAAATTCTTGATGCCTACCCCAGAAATACCCTCAGGAATCAGTGAAGGGAATTAAAGAAGCAAGCAGCAATCCATGTTGCAAAAAGCCCCCAAGTGAGTCTGGTGCACAATAAAGTTTGAGAACCATTAACTAGATAACATTTTTATGTTTAAGCAAACATTTCCAACTGATATAAGACAAATATAACAAATAACACATACAATATGATTAAGAACTTTCAGAGGATAATAAAAATATAAGCACATACATTATGTTAAATTATGAATAGTTATTCTTTAATGTTTCTATTAGAATAACAGCAAAATTTTCTCCATGCCTTTAAATACTATGTATCTTTCTATGTATTTCCACTCTCATTACATCTTTAGATCTTAGTGGAAAAATCTGGAATTAAAATTAAAATCCAAGACCAAACAAACAAACAAACAAGCATGGAATGCCAAACTGGTTCTTTCTCATTTACCAAATTCCACTACTTTCATAAGGTCATTTGTGTATCCTGACTATGTTATATTGGAAATCCTCTCACTCACGGTAAATCTCTGCTAATAGCTAGCTACAATCATATTCTTAATATCATGCTATTCACTTAATATAATAATTATGTGTACAGAGGTTTGCCCACACATTATAAAAGCAATGTTATCCAATATCTATCCTTCCCTTAATTTCCATCTCCCAGAGCCTTCCTGCTATCTATGGCCTAATCAATGAAGCAAAATACAAAGGGCATCAGCCTTAAATTGGGTGTCTACACAGCAAGTTTTAATTATGTCTATTGTCACAACCTAGCTGGCTCATCTTGGTAACATCATTGACTTTCCTTCAAATAAGTTCCTTTATCCAAAAATTTATAATTTTATTAAATGTGAAGTGTTAGGCCTTTTTATGATTTTATTCATAAGAGGATCATCAAAGCCATTTTTAGGTTTCTCCTATTCATTTATTCACAAAACAAATAGCAAATGTTCTTTTAAAGACAGAAATAAATAAAATTATATATAACTTTTATAAAAAATTACATCTTTGAATTAAATTTTTAAATAAAACGGTTAAAATGTAGTAAATCAAGTGAATCTTAAACAAAAGAATTTATCTACCATTTAAGCAACTTTACTTTTTTGTTTTCTGGGAGATACAATTTAAGAAATATTTTGCTTATTCTGTCTTTACAAATATGGTTTATGTGGATAATACAAATCATGTTTAGTCTAGAAAACAAGAGACTAATTATTAATTCTAAAGCTAAGCTGGATTAATCACTCTTCTTATTTTTCTTGTATTAAGCACCAGGAAGGAGTCATTCAAGCCAAATAACTCTGGGCTCCACATTAGTCAATAAAGAGAAACAAATGCATTATAAATTGATAGTAGGGATCCTTTCATACTGTTAGAGTAATTCTTTTAATAAACTGTATAAAGTCATATATTAAAAATAACAATAGAAATTAACAGCTTTATTTTTATTAGGTATTCCTAACTACTTTCTTTTGTCTTTAAAGAATATCTTTTTGAAAAGTTATACAGGTTTTTAAATTTTCTTCTGAGGAAAATGTTCTATCAACATGCATATACAAGAGTGATCTCTCAATTTAGAACTGTGGTTGAGTCATAAGATATAGCTTTAGTTTTTTTCAACCCATTTACAATGCATTCTGATAGACCTGTGCATTTATGGAGAGGTTTTACATTATTGAAAAGGCTGGCATCATATGTGTGTCTAATAATGAGCCTGGTAATTACCACAATAAGTCCTGTAAACAGGAATTGAGAATCCTCATGAAATAGAGATTATTGGCAAGACCAAGTACTAGGAGTTCTTTAAATGAGAAATCAGTAATGGAAAAAGGCCACGGTGCAAACAAAATCAAGTTCTAAGTGAATTTATAGCCGGTAACAATCTTTAAGGAGAAAATTTGTCTTATCTCTGTGTATAGATTAGTTGAGCCTGCATACTTTCAAGTGTCATTGTGATTATAGACTTTAATAGCATTTGTTAGTTTTTTAGCAATTCAATGATATTGTCTCTACTTTTTCCACTCTGCTTTCTTGGACATTAAGATTTTCAGTTCTGCAAGTTCATCCACCACATGATTTCTCTCACTATATGTCATCTACCAAAAAAAAAAAAAAAAAAAAAATTGAAGGAAATGCAGGCCAGACATCTGTTTATTTTTTTCATGATAGATGAAAATTGGGATGGCTTTTAAATTGCTCTTATTTACCTCCTCACCATAGCTGCTACACATAGCACTTTATCATTTAAAAAGAAAGTCTCTAAGGTTAAAGAGTTGTATAAAATGCAGAAATGGTTGGGCGTGTTGACACACGCTTGTAATCCCAGCATTCGGAAGGCTTAGACTGGAGGATCGAGGTTCCTGGACAGCCTCAGCTATGTAATGAGGCCCTCTGCATCATAGTGAGACCCTGTTTCAAAATAAAGAATAAAACAATGGGGCAGGGGGTGTAGCTCAGAGGTCAAATGCCCCTGGGTTCCATCCCCAGACCCATGAAAAATAATGCAGAAATGTAATATAATGTGGGGAAAATAAAATATGACTTAAGAAACAGGTAGCTGAGAAATATTGTTAGAAATTTATAAACAAATATGAATATTTTGATGTGGTAATTTAAGAAAATGCACTGGAAAAACTAAAATTAAATTCTAGATATCCCAGAGAAAAATAAAATATAAAGATAACCAAGAATTGTTCTCTTGTAAATATGCAAAAACAATACAATAATAAAAATAAGAAATCAAATTTTAGTGTGTAAACAAATCTATCTACATGATACTTTTGGCAGAAAACAGTTTATTTTTCTTCCCATACAATCCAAATCTCACTTAGTGAAGCTACAATATGAGCTAACAGTAATGAAAGTCATTCCAATTATAACATTCTCAATTAATATTAAGTGGAAGGTTATTTTAAAATAAATGAGAAAGAAAAGACATTCATTCAATGACATTCAAAAGTAATTGTCAGAACATACGAAAGTTTTATAAAATTTTCAGGAAGAAATTCACCTTACTAGTAAAAGGAAAATATAGTTAAAGGGGAGAAATTCTTCTTTGGTTTAATCTTGGCTTCCTAACATGATGGTTACATTATTTTAGGTATGAGTTATATTCTTTACAAAAAGTTTTGAAAGAAATAATAAAGAAGAGAATAATTCTCATACCCCACACTAATACCCATTTTTAGTTAAAATCTGTAGATTTGTATAGTGAGAGACAATATTCAATATTCCCTCTCCTATATCCATTGATCTGTACTTTTTTTTAAAGCCCACACCATACAGAGGTACTATTTTCATCAACAAATGAAAATAATGATGAAATTTTGATTAAAATGTATTATATATAATAAGTTTTCTAGAATACCATTTTGTTGTGAGCTTCCTTTTTTGTATGATACATGACAAATATTTATGTGAGATATATAAATGCATGCATATACATGTATACATACATGTACGTACATACATGTATATATGTATGTGTGTATGAAAATATGTATACATACACATATACATATTTTCAAGAATTGTTCATGAAAAATACCACCCTTCCAAGCATATATATTAAAATGTTGTAAAGAAAAAAGAAGTTTTACCCCTTCAGGATTATACTTTGCAAGCACACCATTACCATGGAATTCTTCAAGAACATCCTTTAATTTCTTTGTAGAATCTATAAAAAACATAAAATATAAAATATTGTTAATATAAGCCTACTGGATTTGCATCACCCCATTCAGAAACAAAGATATAAAATGTAAATAATCATCAACAGAAATTAAAAATCTAATAATCAACTCATAAATTGTCTCTTAGCAGTTTTAGAAAAGTTATTTAATTGGAAAAGATAAGAATAAATAAAAAAGGAACAGAAAAAGCATATCTGTCCAGGTATACTGTTCAGTAACTGGGGCATTTTCTCTCTATTATATGAGTTGATAAGTAAATAAATCAATAGGCCGTATGTCTTCTTCCTTCATTTTGAATGTGGTACTAATATGAAGAAGTATACTCAGGGTATTAAAATAATGCTCACAAGCTGGGCACAGTGGCACATGCTCATAATCCCCACTCTTGGGAGGCTGAGACAGGAGGATTGCAAAGGTTCAAAGCCAGCCTCAGCTACTTAGTGAGGCTCTCAGCAACTTAGTGAGACCCTGTTTCCAAATAAAGTATAAAATAGTTCTGGGAGTATAGCCTGGTGGTAGAAAGTCTCTGGGTTCCACCCTCAGTGCCACACACACACAAACACACACACACACATACACACACATACACACAATGCTCTCATAGAAATAGTTTTTATTAAGCATCTCAGATCTGTGATGTAATTTAAATTACAAGAAAAATATAATAAACAAATAAGGGTGTCCCTTAAATATTTAATCAAATTTAAATGATAGTGAACAATATTAAATTTTTTATACTTCTCTTACTGTATTATAGTCTCATATTATAGTTCATAGTGATGGTGACATACATGCACACAGCTCTTAGTTGCCTCTCCCCTGGCTTCTTCCCCATTTCTCCCTTCCCCATTTAGGGTTCTGAGATTGCCCTCTCCCGCTCTTCCCCTAGACCACCTTCTTGGATCAACTGGAGTTTCTTCTCCATTATCTGAAATCCCTCTGGTATTCAGATTACTCCCTAACTTATACAAATGAGAGAAAATTATATGACCCTTAAATATCTGTGACTGGTTAATATTGCTTAGCATAATTTTCTCCAGGTTCACCCATTATCCTGTATATGACAAAATTTAGTTTTTCTTTATTGCTAAGTAGAATTACATTGTGTGTTTATTCTATAATTTGGTAATCCATTCATCTGTTGATGGAGACCTAGGTTGGTTTTATAATTTGGCTATTTTTACAGTAGGATAATATCCCATTGTATTTTTGTATTCGTTTTTTTTTTTAAATAGAAAATGTATATTTGGTCTGTTTCTGGGTTTAGGCTAATGTGAATAATGCTGCCACAATCACTTACATGTGTAGCCATACGTTTCAATTATCTTGTTCATATACTTAAGAAAAATTTGCTCAGTCATACAGTGACTCCATGTTTGATATTTTGAGGAATTGCCAAATTTTCACAGTGGCCATACCATTTTACATTCTAATGTAAGAAGGATTAAAGTTTCTCCACATCAGTTAAAACACTTGTTATTTCATTACATTTTTATTATAGCCATCCCTGCATGTGCTGTGATTTTGATTAGCATCTGATTATTTACCAAGACTAATAATGTTAAATATTTTATATACTATTGTCTATTTGCATATTTTTAGAAAAATGTCTATTAAAGTCCTTTGACCATTGTTTTTTTTTTTTTCTGGTCTGGGGATGGAACCCAGGAGCATTTGACCTCCGAGCTGTACCCCCTGCCCTATTTTTTTATTGTTTATTTTTAAACAGGGTCTCTTTAAGTTGCAGAGGGCCTCACTAAGTAGTTGAGGCTGTCCACACACCCAAATCCTCTGGTCTCAGCCTCCTGAATGCCAGGATTACAAGCATGCACCACAATGCCTGGCTGTTTGACCATATTTTAATGATTTTTTAAAAATTATTTGTCTTTTTGTTGTATAACTTCTCCAGGGTACATGTGTATTTGCTTGAAGCCTGCACAGCTTCTATTTCTTTGTTTTACTATACACTTTGCTAGTAATTTTTGCCTGTGATAAGAATTAATGTGTTGTTATGCCTCTTGCTAAACTGTAAGTTGACTTAAGACAGAAAAAAATATATTTTTAGCAAGCCTTCCAACTTTATTACAAGTCTGAAGTAATAGAATTGCAACAAATATCAGGACTGGGCCAGAGTGTAGTTCTGTAGTAGAGTTCTTGCCTAGTACATGCAAGGCTATTGTTTTAATCTCTGGAACCATAATAAAAAGGGGGAGAATAAATTAATCAGAGCTGTTCCCAAATTAGAGCAACTGTTTTGACATGAATCTTATATTATATTAGAGATCAAATTACATGTTAAAAAGAAATAAATCCCTTATTGCCAATTAGTTTTTATGGATGATAAAGTATTATTCTCTTAACAGAACCCCTTTTACTCCTTATTTATTATAAATGTAAATGCATACCCTTCTATTCAGAACCACAGAGACATACACTTATCTTGATGCACACATTCTGTAATATCATATCTCAACAGAAAAACATTTATTTTAATCATTCTTAGCCCCAACACAAAAAAGGGGGAATATATGTATGTATGTATGTATATATATATATATATATATATATATATATATATATATATATATATTTTATAGTCCATCCACATAGAACTTTAGAGACCTGGATGAAAGATGGTCTTATTATTTCAGATTTTCATAAAAGTAAAAGACACATTCAGTTATAATTTATAGCTGCCTCAGAGATGGTAAAAATTTTAAAAATTATTCATGTCATATTTGACTGGCTTGTCAGTCACAGGTTATATTGGATTACTTCTAGTAGAGCGACCAAAAGCCAAACATCTTGACATATGTGACTGATATCTCCATGAACTGGAACAATTTCAGAATGTAGTTCATATTCAGATGACTCACCATCAATTCAACTTCTTCCTTTGACCTGAAGTTTACCTAGGATTGGATCCTCAATTTATGATCCAGTTTGGACTCTGGAGCATTATTTTGTTCCTCTATGTGGACCTCTCTCTCTAAGACAGGCCTTAACTTGTCCAGCCAATCTTCTACTGATGAAAATTTTAATATAGAACAACCAAGATATCTATAATCTTTCAACAGAATTCCCTATGTGAACTCTCTACACATGTGGCACACTTCCAAGTTCATTAGACTGTAAAATTCTTAGTGCTGTGTTTTACCTACCTTTATGGGAGAACACATAATTATTTTTCTGAAATTCTTTCTATGGCCTATATCACATATACATTCTTATCTCTTTTGTTTTTCCATCTCTGGATCATGTTCTGAGCAAAACAATCTCAGGGAATAAAAAAGAGAAAGGATCCATGGCTGGTCTGACCTGCCTTCTAGGACAAGACAGACACTAAAAAAGTAACACATTGATCCATAGGTAAGACATGGGATCTGTCACTTTGCAGCTAATCTCAGAGCTTCATGTAAAAGAGCACAGTGACAGATTCTGGGCTCAGTGATGTTGAGAAATCCAGGCAGCCAGCCAGCCAGGCAGCTGTGAGCTGGGAGATCAATTAAGAGCTAATACATATCTGTAATGGGATAAAGGCCTGGTGACCAGGAAGACTGGCAAATAAAGTGCTAGGCAGCCAGGTGTTAGGCAGAGAGGTTCAAACAGCTCAATCCTCAGAATCAAAAGAGCACTCAGCACAAAAGATTGAGTGTCCTAGAAAGCAAAGGAGTGCGATGACTTAGTGCAATTCTGAAACACAGGGATGATTCCAGCGGCATCTCCATTTAACTGGTAGGGCAGGAGACTTGGAGAGCAATAGTGGACACCTACTGCTCCCATTAGATTAGCACATCCACCTTCCCAGGAAGAAATTTAATATTAATCACAATATGAAGAATGCACTTATTTGAGGTTATTTTTCATTACTATCAGAAACAAGAACTGAGGGAATACCAAGTTTGAAAGTGGGAGTGATTCCACTCAGTAAATACCCTTGCTATGTGCTAGGACAAACAGACCAAATATGCATGACAGCTTGATAGAGTGAATTTTTCTCTTGTGGCATATCTTCCCAGCACCTGAATTGGTATATGAGTAGCTCCGTCTACCCTAAAGTGCTCATTCCTGGTGAATCCTCTTATTTTGGCTGAATCATATAATAATGGCATAAGTGTTAAACTAGGTATGTTTTAGGAACACATACTAAATTATTATTTACTTTTAGAATTGTTAAAATTTTAGTTAACTTTTTTTTTCTTTTTTTTTGCAGTACTGGGGATGGAACATTCTACCACTGAGCTACACCCCCAGCCTCATTTTTGAGTCTTTCTATTTTTTGAAACAGGGTCTCACTGAGTTGTGAAGGTCCTCGCTAAGTAGCTGAGGCTGTCCATGAACAATGATCCTCCACTCTCAACCTCCCTAATGCTGGGATTACAAACATGCGCCATCACGCCCAGTCTTTTAGTTACCTTTTTAAGAAATTAAATTCACTTTGCATTATTATGACATAAAAGCAAATTAATAAATGAATTTAGCAATATTTAGAAAATAGTTAATGGTCCCTAAATTAAAAATGAAACACTTTGCCAGGCGTGGTTGCGCACACTTGCAATCCCCACGCTTGGGAGGTAGAGACCAGATGATCGCGTAGGTCAAAGCCAGCTTCGCTGGTTTAAGAGACCCTGTTTCCAAATAAAAATATAAAATAGGTCTGGGAATGTAGCCTGGAGGTAGAAGGGTTCCATCCCCAGTACCACCAAAAAAAAAAAAAAATTGAAACACTTTTAGTTTATTTCATATCTCTTAAGACAACTGCTATATTTTGGGGGATGAGGGAGTATACTGGGGATGGAACCCAGGAGCATTCTACCTATGAGCTTTACACCAGATCTTTATTTTTATTTTGAAAAAGGGTCTTACTAAGTTTCTGAGGGCTTTGATAAATTGCTGAGGCTGATCTCAGATCTGTGATCCTCCTGTACTAGGAGGCCTCTCAAAGTACTAGGATTACAGGCATGCATCACTAAGCCCAGTTATCTGCCCCAAAGGCCCCAAAGAGTTATGAAGAAATGGAAAGCCAGATAGATTTGGATTTGAATCTAGGCTCCAGAATTCTTGGCTGAATATTCCTGGCATATTTTTAACATGTCTGTGGCTTAATTTTCCAATACTTAAAATTTGAAAAGTGCTATGGACCTTGCAATGCTGTGTTAAGCAAAGTCTGTAGTGTCTAATAAATTCATTTCATTCTTCCATACTAAACATAACTTCTTACAGATCACCTCCCTTCAAGAGTTTCTTGTTGCCTTCAAAGTTAAGTACAAATTTTTCCTCTTGACTTATATGCATATGCAAATATGGACCAAACATTCATATCAATCAGTGTTTTCTATTGCCTCCATATTTACATTTCAACATCCAGTTATTCAATCTGCAAGGCCTCCCAGGTCTTCAGAGCTTTTCCTTTGTTCGTAATGTTCTTTTTCCCAGCATTCTTTTAATTGTCAAATGAAGTTTAAATATAATATGTGATGTTATTTACCTGCCACATGTCCACAACACTTCTCAGGACCTCCTTCAACCACAGTAGATAGTAACACACCCTCCAGCTCTCGTCAAGACAGCTCTCGTCAAGTCTACAGGTTTTTAATGCATTGAATACTAGTCACACTATTAGTTGTAGATCATATGTGTAGAGAGCTTTAATTTGCAAAGTGCTTTTTATTAGCTCATTTAAAACTCATCATAATTTACCTTTACCCTCTTAATGCATGGAAAACCATGACCTATTTAGAAAAAAAATCAGCTGCAAAAATATTGCTAAAAAAGTTTAAAGAAATGATTAATCTTCTATATGACTCAAACTTATAATATTTTTGGGGGGAGGAGAGAATATAAGATTTCAGTTCAGCCATGGAGTACTTAGGAGTCAAGGACTTTTATTAATTTAGTTTAATGAGTTTAATACTTATTTTTATAGTAAATAGCAATATTTGACCTCTTTTTATAATTTTAACAAATAAATATATCATTTAATCAAATGTTACTTTTTCTGTTAATTTTATTAAATTAATATATAAATATAGTTAATTTTATATGCAAAAACAACAAAAAAGAATTTATATGAATATTTTATTTGTTTGTTTTTTGTTTTTTGTTTTTTTGCGGGTCTGGGAATGGAACCCAGGGGCATTCAACCTCCGAGATACACCCCCTGCCCTATTTTTTATTCTTTATTTTGAAACCGGGTCTCACTGAGTTGCAGAGGGCCTCACTAAGTAGTTGAGGCTGTCCATGAACCGCCATCCTCCCATCTCAGCCTCCTGAATGCTGGGATAACAAGTGTGAGCCACTATGCCTGACTTATATGAATATTTTAAATTAAAGTATTTTACTATGTTCTAGTTTTGCTTAATATTATGTTTTTTGATAATTACAGAATATATACACATGTATATATATGTATATTAGTCTATTTGAAAACTTCAAATATATGCAACTTTTTTATGACACATGTATTTTTAAGAATAAAAAAAATTGTTTATACTCATTATTAAATAAAAACACATAAAAAGCAGTGGACTATAAAAAAGAAGTAAAAAATGTTCTCCAAATAACACATGTCTCATTATACTTCATAACAAAATTTGTTTTTGTTTGTTCCAAACTAAGTATATTCCAAAAGTCAAGGCTGATAGTTTTACCACCTAGATAGTAGCCATTACTACCCATCATATAAAATGCTCCTGCAATTTTTATAAATAACATGCTTTTAAAGAACTGACTGAAATTCCTACTTTTGTCCTCTATTTGCCCAAGTAGATAGTATCATCTTCCCAGGTTATTGGGAAAAAAGGATAATAATCAAATCATCTTTGTGCTTTTGTGGGACTAGTATCTGCTACACAGTAAGTATCCATTAGCTCTAAATCTTATCATAGACTATGCTGTCAGACTTAAACTGACCTTTGTAAATTTTTGGTTCATAACCTTAATTTAATATTATTCTCAATTTTCTTTATTTAAAATTTTCTCTAGATGCTTTAAACTTCTTTTCTTGAACCAACAACAAGAATACAATGTACACTGTTTTAAAGTAATATGTAACATACTAATTTTGTTATGGGAAATTTATTTCCATGGACATTGAAATTAAGCACACCCATTGTATGTGCAAAATCAAAATATTTAATAAAAGACAATTATGAGATATAATTGTGAATCTGTATATTATTTAAAATTTTCAAATCCCTACTATTTCAGAAGATGACAATTTTTTTTCATTAATTTCTTATGTGGGTTGCAAAATAATTACCGAGAAACTAGACATTCTGGTAACAATACTATATTCTCTAATGACAGTGTTAATAACATCCTGTTTTAAAACAATACAGAATTACTAAAGTTTCTAATTAGTTTTTGAACATAAAAATTTTCAGCTCTCTGTACATTCACCATCAAATAAAATATTAGCCAATATTTAAAAAGCCAGTCTTTATCCTGCTAGCATACATGTTTTAAATAACATATTTACTCCCATACATATAGTAAAGAATATAAAACACCAAAATATTGTTCCCAAATCTTAAATACTGAATGAAAGTCAAGGAAATACAGAAGATTTACCTTGTGGCTTTATGTGTCTTCTCATCTTTACCATGCTTTAGGAGGCCATGAACGTTTCAATAAGGAGGGTACAGATTACACACTCAACTAGAAACCATTGAGATATTTGTTTCTAGACCTTGGCTCTTAGATAATTAATAGACTATTAATAGAACAGTCTATTCACAAAATGGACCTCCTTCTTCTTCAACACTGAGGACATTATAAAAAACTATACTTTACAACACATCTAGGCACAATGCAATGTTTATACTCAAAAGCTTGGAAATTTTAGAGGTTCATCCCATAGTTTTTGAGGTCCAGGCAAAAATGTCATGGTCGCAGAATAAGGCAGAAGACTAACTCATGGTGGCCAGAAGCAAAGAGTGAGTGAAGAAGAAGCCAGGGATGGATAGCATCCTAAAGGCTAGACCCTCTGTGATACCTCCTCTAGCCATGTTCCACCTCTAGCCATGTTCTACCTCCAAACCTTGTTGCATTTCCTAACCCCTGCGGTCTTGGAGGACATGCAAAACCCAAATTGTAACAAGATTCTTGAGTTAATTATATTTGCAAAGATTATTTTCTAAAATAAAGCTATACTCACAGTTTCTAGACATTATAACTTGAACATATCTCTTAAGCAGGCCATAATTCAACTCACTAGGTACTGGTTTTAGGTAGAAATGTTAAAGGTGATATATTACCAAAATTTTTGTTCATCATGTATTTCTCTGAAATCTGAGGATTTCAACAAATATTTTTTGTTGTTGTTGTTTTTGTTTTTTTTTAAAGGTGTGTAGGAGCTCCATGTGCTATCACATGCTTTTAAGCCCAGTAATTGGAAGACGGAGACAAAAGGACAGCAGGTTCAGAGTCAGTCCTGGAAATCTCATGAGGCTTGCTGCAACTTAATGAGACTCTATTTCAAAATAATAATAAAAAATAGGGAGAAAATTCAAAATGGCAACTATGGGACGCAGCACATCTCAGGAACTGAAACAAATGAAGTTCAATTACCGAGAAGGCAGCATCTAGACAAGCAAAATAAAAACTGCTTATGAAACCAAAACAGAAACAGGAACCACGGCGGAAGGAATCCAGTAACTCTGAACTGCGAGATTCACTGCAAAAAGCCTGAGTGCAGTATTAACCTGCTGAGGACCAGCTGCTAGTGCCATTGCGGGCCACAGGCCCAAACCTTGGCTCTGGCCACCACCAGTGCAGCAGCCCCAAGAAATCCAGATAAATAATACAAATGCTTGAAAGCGGCCACAGACCTCCAAAATCTTAAACATCGAGCAGCACCCAAGCCAAAATCCCATGTGCTCACCAATCACCAAAGGTGCCACCTGCAGTGGCACAGCAAGCCCTCCAGAAACCTGGACCATGGTCTTAACATTATGTTAAGTGAGATTAGCCAGTCACAGAAAGTGAAAGGTCCTATATATTCTCTCATATGAGAAAGCTAGGGAGTTATCGGGATACCACAGTGACTCCAGATAATGAGGGAGAAATTCCAGTGAAGACAGGGAACTGGTTTAAGGGAAGTGAGAGGGTGGAGAGGGAGAGTCAATGAAGGAATCACCTCCATTGATATTCTGCACATATGTGAGAATAGCAGTGCCAGTCCCAGTACCCAGTATGAGGAAGGGGGTGAGTGGAGAGGGGTGGAAAGGCCACCAAGTGATGTGTGCACCTGTGTCACTATCAGTATAAACTACATTATTATGTGAGAGTATAATGCACAAATAAAAGTATAAAATAAAATAATATATTTAGCTATTGAGGTCATGAGATTTAAGAAAAACTTAAAAAAAAGAAAAGTCAGAAAGAGCATTGGGATTTAACAGAGTAGACTGGAGGGTTCAACGAAACCTGTACAGCTGCAGTCTCCAATATTAGCCATTCTAAAGACAGGATTTTATATTCATGTTTATAATGAAAAAGATCAAGTACTCAATAAAGAAAGGCAGAGAAAGATATTTTCAAGCTACCTCTGTCTTATGGAAAGTTCTAAGAAGGCAGCATTGAAGCTTTTACACTGAACAAAGGATGAGATCACCACAAGATGTCAATGGGCCATACATAAAAATGATTACAGGGGTGTAAACCTATGGTAAATTCTTGCTGCAATGTGTTACCCATCCTGATAAAGGCATGTTAATTTTAGACAGTTGTATTTTCATAAACCCACATTGCCTCATGATTTTTGTAGTCTCACTGCAAAGAAAGATTTCCCTAGATAATAAATTCATTTTCCTAAGGGTGTGGCTTTTGTAAATAGGCTTAAATTACTAGAATTTATGACAGCTGATACTTGCCTTATTTGTTTATTCTTTTATTTGTTTGCTCCAACTTTACATGTCATTTGACCTCACTTGTAAGACTGAGAGGAATACAAGGGCCAGTTAAAAATATATCTGAACCGATTGAATAGGTTAAAAGATTTATAATCCTTCAAAAAATCTTCTTGATGTTATCTCTGTGATAGAAAGTTTCTCAAAAAGACTAGAAATGTGTTTCCTCTAAAGTGAGAGATCATCTAGAAGAAATAGATTAAATAAAAGATTTCCAGGAAATTAAACTTCAATATTTACCATGGAAGAGCTTTACCTAAAAGACATTGTTCAAGCACATAAAAAAAATTTAGAAAAATTTTCTCAATTGACTGGATATTTGTTCCATTTAAATCTTATATCATAGAAAAGCAAAGAGGATGCAGTGTGCATCCATGAAAATTGTCAAAAATCTTAGGTTTTTTTTAAATATGAGTATCATTATTATTTTGCTATAGCATAGCTTGAATGTTGATATGAATAGCTGATCTGATGAATGACTTTTAAACAACTGGCCATTTGAAAAGATTATTTAAATATGAATTGGCTTATAATTGTATATCAATCATCCTTTTCTCAACCTTAGAATCTATAAAGCCATATGCAATAATCTTCTAAAAAATTATTAGGTTTTCTAAGGAAGTCCAAGTTAATAAAGACAGATGGCCAACTAAATGAAATTGGCAGCCAATTTATCTAAATTCGTGAGACCCTTAAAAAACAATTTGTTATTGTCTTAAAATTCTCTAATTTTTTTCTTCCATTCCTTGCCCTTTTTTCCATCACAGATTGCTCGACATGCCTTGGCTATCATGGTTTAGACTAATACCATGTTATGTGGCAGGCATTATGTGGTTTGCTCTTAAGCTGGAAATATTTTTTGTGTTTAAAAGGAAGATCATTGTAATTTTAAGTATTGTATAAATAATGATACCCATTATTTTAAAAAGATACAACTATCCATAATCACTAAGCCTGGAATTGACTACTATTATCAGAGTATTGATATCCTGTGGGTATTTCGATAAGTGGATATAAATACATATTAATAAAATTGGGATCAGATATTAGAAAAATAGCATGTTACTTTTGAACATAATTTATCTTCAGTATGTTTCTTGTTAACAAGTTAAATCCGTAGCAGCAATATCACTGGCTAAATAGTGTTCATTGGTATACATATATACATATGCATGTTCTTGAGAAAATATCTCATTCTGTTCTCACCATAAATCACTGAAAGCAGCATGGACACATTCAAGGTTTTACAGATTTTAAGGCTTTGTTCTACATTTTGCTAATTAATTTGTAATAAGTTTGAACTAATTTAATTTGTCATAGCTGAGTACAAGGGGGAAATGTTGGCTATTGTGTATAAAATCTGAAAATAATTTATATCAGAATAAATCTACTTACATTCTAATATCATGCTCAAATAAAACTGCCACATGAATTCAGAATTTCTTATCACTGTGAATTAATTAAGTAGCCTTAGCTTTTTCTAGAAAATTATGTTTTACTTGCATTGTACGAGATAGATTCATGAGCTTCATATTCTGAACGATTAAAGGACTGAAAAAGAAATGTTCTGTGAAGTAGAATAAAGACAGAATTTAGAATCAGGAGACCTGTTCTACCATGGCAAATATATTCCTTGGGCTTAATGATTATGAATGTTTTCATCTGTAAGTGATGATGAAAATTCAGACAATCTCTAAGCCTGAATTCTAAAATGTTTTATATGTACTTGATTGCAAGAACTGTTAAGAAAATACTATTTTCTAAGTATTTTCTTTTTTATAGCACCTAGGTCTAAAGTACTTTGCATAGAACAGTCACTTTTATGTACTACACTGATCACATTAAAATCTATTTTTAAATAAGCATGCTAAGCTGCTTATAAATCAAATCTCATTTCCTAGGATTCTATAAAAAAGTAAGAATTGATTTTCCAGTACTAATTATTCTACATTGCTTGGCAGATGGAACTATTCTTCCAGTTGCTTGAATTTTTTTAAAAACTAAAGAGAAAATAGTTAATTGTGGACTCATGCAATCTTATTAATAAGGAAATGTTCAGCCAACTAAAATTGGTTTTATATTTCTTGCTTTCAGCTACAAGAGATATTTGAAAGAATTGGCTCTTAAGTCTCATTTTAAATGGATAACTTTGTAATACATACAGTGATTAGTTCATTTTTGTGACTTTTAAGCATAATATGAATAACTTATTTGTCTATACCTTTATGCCAATTGATTAAGGTAACCTTTTTTGAAACATTTACCATCTTTTCATTTAAGAAACATTGCTTCCCAGCCAGGCATGGTGGCGCACGCTTGTAATCCCCACGCTTGGGAGGTGGAGACAGGAGGATCACGCTGGTTTGAAGACAACCTCACTGTATTAAGAGACCCTGTTTCCAAATAAAAATATAAAAATGGGTCTGGGAGTGTAACCCAGAGGCAGAAGGATTTCCAGAAACCCCAGTACCACCAAAAAAAAAAAAGAAAAAGAAAAAAAAAAAAGAAACATTGCTTCCCTATTATACCATTATTATATTTTAATTATAAAGTAATAATTACAGTCACTTAATATCATCATTTAAAGCTACACAATCAAAATATTGAAAGAGTAACAAAGGATACAAAATGGCTCTCATAAAACACCAGAATTAAATATTTTTCCATTTCTGTTCTGTTTAACCATTCTACCATTCTGATTTTAGAATTTTATTTTATAAATGTAACTGAAATTTTATCACCTGCATAATTTAGTTTCATAAACATTTGTATATGTACACACATAAAATATGTACATCTGAAAGCTGGTGAAATTTAAACAATGTCTAAATATACTCCAACTAATCATATTTTGCTAATATAAATTGCTTGGGTTTTTTTTTTTTACTGTACTATAATTAGGTAGAATGATGAATCAATATTTTTTTTTTTCTTTTTGGTAATGGAAATTGTGCCATAGGCATTCTACCTCTATGATATACTCTCAGTCCTTTTTTTAATTTTTTTTTTTTTTTTGGTAGTACTGGGAATCAACTTAGGAACAATCTGCCTCCAAGTTATACCCCCAGCCCTATTTTTTTATTCTTTATTTTGAAATAAAGTCTCACTAAATTGTTTTGGGCCTAAGTAGCTGAGGCTGGCCACAAACCTGTGATCCTTCTGTCTCAGCCTCCCAAGTACTGGGATTACAAGCATGTGCCACCACGCCTGGCTTCCATTCCTTTTTTTAATTTTTGTTTTTTTGTTTTTGAGTTTTTAAAAGAGGATCTCTTTCAACCCCTGATCTCTCTTGCTTCTGGCCTCCATGATGTGAGAAGCACGTACCATGAACCCTTAATCTCTCTGTTTCCTATCACCATCCCTGAGATCCATGGTCCCTGGACTCTTTCTTAAGTTACATGGTCAATCTTTTAGATTATAGCTACAAGAATGCTACAAGAATGCTGACTGAAGTGCCTCCAAAGCCCATGTATAAAAACACATAACCCTGGTTAGACAATGTTATTGAATGAGACCTTTAGAGGTGATTAGGGCCTGAGGCTCAGCCCTAAAAAATAGAATATTATGATTATTTTGAGAGTGGTTTAGTTCTCATGAGAGTGGGTTCCTGTAAGAGGAGTCTGTACCTTCTCTCCTGTACATATACACAAGGTCTCTTGTCCTGCCTTCTGCTATGAAATGGTGCAGTCAGAATACCCTTGTCAGATGTGGGCCCTTGGCCTTTGACTTGGCCACTTCTGAAACTATAAGAAATAAATTTTCATTCTTGAGACTGAGTACAGTCTCAAGTATTCTGTAATAGCAAAAATGGACTAAGATAAATAATTTTCATCAGTTTGAGCAAAGCATTTATAAAGGGTAACACGTAGTTGAAAGAAAATGACAGAAAATGTTTAAAACTATTAAAGATGGAGTTTGGCCAAGTATGACGATTTAGTTTGCAGGACCAAGAGTCATTAGCTCTTTCTCACCAGCCTCCCCCAGTGCTCACAAGAAATACAGTGAGCAGGAAAGAGATAGAGAGTGTCTCCTTCCCCTAGTTGCTAATGCCATGTCTGTAGTGACTGGCTTCCAGTGAGGATCAAGTCCAAATTCTGTACACTTCCTCCACATAGAACAAAACCTGTCTGTGGCTGGGGAATAGACCAAAAAAAAAAAAAAAAAAAAAAAAAAAATCTCACCTTCCAGGAGTCCATTTTAATTTATCTTTAGGGATCTTGAAGATATTACCTTATAAAAGTTTTAGTGTTTTCTCTAGATATTAAATTAAGAAATCAAAAGTCATAAACTATTGGCATCACCATTTTACCACTTTAGATAAAATGGAAAATTACTACCTTTACATTCCTTTATTCTTCTCTATCAATAATATATCATTTAAAAATTGCCTCTATAGCCAGGCGTGGTGGCGCATGCTTGTAATCCCCAAGCTTGGGAAGTGGAGACAGAGGGATCGCACAGGTTCGAAGCCAGCCTCGCTGGCTTAAGAGACCCTGTTTCCAAACAAAATATAAAATAGGTCTGGGAGTATTAGCCCAAGGTAGAAGGGTTCCATCCCCAGTACCACCAAAAAAAAAAAAAAAAATTGCCTCTATATAAACTTAGGTATATGAGAAATAAAAATGTTTAGGGATATAGATACTTGTATTAAAATATGCAAAGCAACAAATTCATAATTGTGGGAATGTTACTAGGGGCAGTCAGTGGTAAAAATACTAATCTGTAAATTAATTGGGTATTATTTCACTTATTTTTTTAATTATGGTAAAAGGGATAGCACCCAGGGGCATTCTACTTCTGAGATACACCACTGGCTCTTTATTTTTTATTTTGGAAAAGTGTCTCATTAATTTACTGTGCTGGTCTTCAACTTGCATCTTAATGTCTCTGCCTTACAAGTTTGTGATTACAATGTGTGCCATAGCACTCACCCTTATATTCTTCATATAAATACACTATACTATGCTAGTATGTGGTTTATAAACCCTCACATATCAAGTAGAGTGGGTATTGTCTATAATTCAATAAGTCTAATAATATCTTTAAAGGATATCTTCTATGCAATGGTTATAATAGTAAGAGGGTCTAAATAACACTGAGAGGCCTAAAAAGGCATAAACCAGTTCTGGGCAAGAAACAACAGAAGCACATAAAGGCAGAATAGTCAGCTTTATTTTTATAACACATGTTCGTAAATAAATAGAAAATTTATTAATTTATCTTATAAATTAACTCTCTTATTTCCTTTTCTCAATAAATAGTTCATAGAGGTTGTTTTCAACTTCAATATAAAGTAATGAATGGTTTCCATTAGAACATAATTACAAGCACTGAATTCTTCTTTCTGGCTATTCCTTTTTGAAGTAATTCAAAGAGATCTGTTCCTGTGGCAAAAATGACACAGACCAAAGGGTGTCTTGCCATTTCGAATTGCCTAAGAAATATTCTGGCAATGTTTTCAGTAGTATATTCCTTAAAATAGCCAAGTAAGTGGGTGGAGTTGCTATTAGTTTTCTAAAAATAGATTTGCTTACAAATGTCAGGGAGACTTGACAGGATTCTGACTGATAGTTTTACAGTCATTTACCACAATTCAGACCTATCATTTGCTTACCCTTCCCAGAACAAAATGTCCAGACAGTCACAAAGTATGAGAATGAGGAAGCACTGTAGCTTATTCATGCCACTCTAATCCTAAAATCTAATTAGCATTCAGCCTTATCCTCTAGCTATGCTTCTAATGCTTTTTCAGCCTCAGGAAGTTCTGGTTCTCTGATTAATAACAGTGGGTAGCCTTGATCACTTAAGGTGCTTCTTATAAAATCATTGAGAAGCAAAAGAAATCATAGTATCAAAAGAAAGAAGACTCAACATAGTAACAGAAGGTGCATAATAATCCAAAGGAAAACCACAGTGATTTTTTCCAAAAAAGACTTTTCTATTTTAAATAATCTACTGACATATTAGAAAATAAAGATAAAAACTTGATCATACTTGTGCAATATCAATTTGAACAATATGATCTAGGGAGGAAAGAACACTTCTAGATATTGTACCAACTATACTATACATCACACGTGTTTTTCAAATTAGATGATCTCATTCATCTTTATAATGATTTTATGGGTAGGTGAGGGATGTGTAGTAATGGGAATTGAACCCAGGGCTGTCCTACCTCTGAGATACACCAATTCCCAGTATTATTTATCTATTTATCTGTTTATGTTTATTTAATTAATTAACTTTTACCCAGAGTCTAGATAAATTACTACATGCTGGTTTTAAACCTATGATCCTCCTGTCTCAGCCACCCAAGCCCTGGATTGCAGAGATACACAACCAGGCCTGGTCTCATAATCATCTTTTAAAGTACCAATTGTTATCCCTATTTTACAGAGAACTTCAGTGAAAAATAAGAAAGTCTAAATCATTTATCTGTTTTTAGATACAGTAAATACAGAGGAGACTTCAAATTCAGGTCTCTTTAACTCTAATGACCCAAGTATAATTAAGGGATATTTTGTTTCTATTGTTTCCCACTCTTACCATTATATATTTCTCTATCTGCTAATTCATCAATTAACTTCTTACATTCTCAATAATTATACTTTCTTCCAATAACCCTGCATGGACTTTGAGACATCTATTTTAAATAACATTATAATTATGTACAAATATGAGATGAATTTGAATGAAGGATATTGCCTTTATTAGTAAAATAAAGATATATCTATGTGTGTATGTGTGTGTGTGTTTTGCAGATGTGCAACACAGACTGTTGTAAGAGTTCCTGAAGTAATAAATAGCACAATGTAGATATGAAGATTTAATGAGAAAGATTTCTATCTAATGCAATGGATATTGATTCTGGATTTAAGCAAAGAAAGAAAAAAAATAGCCCATGATAATATATACTTTAGAGAAGTACTATTTAAGAGGAATAATTATAATATAGATTTTATTTTTTATTTTTAAAGAAAACACTGGAGTGGCAGATAGATAACTAACAAAAGACTTACTAGTAAAACAAACAAACAATGACAACAACAAAAATCACGTGAGGGGAGTGAGGGAGTGTAAAGAGTGGGGCCAGTCTTTCGTGGTTACGGGAATGAGCCTTCCTATGACTAGCTTCCTGTTCCATTCATGTAAATGTGGGTTGTTTAACAGAGACTTCAGCTGGGCCGAGATTAGATACAGTGTCAAACAACCCTCCACTTAAATTTTAGGTTTTTAATGTCTAGCTAAGTGACACTTGTAAGTTATTTATTGTCTCTTAACTTATATTTTATTTGAGATGATGCTGATTTTAAAAGAATGTAATAGCCGGGCGTGGTGGCGCATGCTTGTAATCCCCGCGCTTGGGAGGCAGAGACAGGAGGATCGCGCAGGTTCGAAGCCAGCCGCGCGCCCTGGTTTAGGAGACCCTGTTTCCAAAATGAAAATGTAAAAAATAGGTCTGAGAGTGTAGCCCGGAGGTAGAAGGGCTTCCAGGAACCCCAGTACCACCAAAAAAAAAAAATGTAATAAAAATTAAATAGCATAATTATAGTAAGGTATATTTTATATGCTTTGATAGAGTTAAAATCTGTCATTATCACCACCACACTCATAGCTATTTTCTAGAGTTAGAGTATAAAAGTAGAAAGAAAATAGATTATATTTCTTGGAAATAACTCAGAGAAGAACTGGTACTAGGGAATCTTCAGCACAAGTAGTTAGAAATCTATTATAGTTAAAAGTAAAGGATGGTATTTATAATTCTGGAAAAAATCAATTACTTTATCTTTCCATAAATGACAATCTTGGTATTTTGAAATTTCTTCATATTCACAAAAAATTAGACTAGAAGTCCTGAGTAATAAGATGGGTACTAAATCAAACAGAAAAATCTTTTGAGAAAATTATAAATGTTACTTTGCAAATGTAATAAGAATAGTTTTTTATTTAATATAATTACATCTTTTTTACATAAAAGCTTTAAGTAAAAGAAACCATATCTGCAGTTTAGGTTAAGTATTCTTTATTAAAAGTCCTTGGAACTAGGAACACTACAGGTTTTGGATTTTTTTTTCTTTTTAGATTTTAGAATACTTGCATATATCTTGGGGGAAAAAATCAAAGCCTAAACATGAAATTTACTTATGTTTCAGATATACCTTATACACATATTCTCAAGATACATTTTTAACAATACGTTTAATGTATCTGTGTTTTAAATGCAATTTGTCTTATGAGGTTAGGTGTGTAATTTTGCACTTGTGTAATTTAGCATATATTTTTTTTAGATTTTGGAGCTCTTCAGATTTCAGATTTTAAGATTAGTCATTAAAACCTGTATTATTATTATTATTCCCTGTTAATGTTTCTCTTCAAATATTTTATGATTATAACTACTATAGTAATTTCTCCATCGAAACATGATACTTAGAAAAAGAAATTTTATAAGCTATAACTTCTACATTAAATTTATTTATTTAATCATAAATCTGAAAACTAAGCATATAAAGAACAATGTTTTGCAGCAAAAATACTAACAACTCAATTAAAAAAGAAAAGGAAATGACAGTTAAATAAACACAAATTAAAAAAAGGTAAAATTATCTGGAGCACATGGTAATTGCATTTATATATTATATACATTCTAGAGGAAAGAGGAAAGTGAAAATACAGAACATAAGAGCCAAAGAAACTTCTAAGACTCCTAGAAGAAAAAAAGTGTGTTAGTTATTTTCCACAGATGTTATGTTGACATTTTTAAAAATGTAATGCAGCCATTTTGACCAAAAACTATTGGAAATGTATTCTGTAAGACAGAAAGGCCAGATAAAACTATGTAGAGTCAGCAAAGACAGAATTATTGGATTTCTCCCCTTATCCTGCATGCCTAGGACATTATATACCCATCATTGCTGCCTCAAAGGAAATCATGCATTTTTTCCCCTACACATATCACTTGCGACAAATAGTATATATTCTCCCTTTTGGTTTTCTATATGCATTGACTATGCTTTTTCTCACTGCCAGAATTCCTGAGCTCCATTAGGATATTTAGCTTTCAAAAATCAGGGATGACTATACATTTGAGAAACACTACTTTACCATAAGCTTAACCAGGTTTCAACTGAAACTGCCACTTCTGTACTAGATGTGACTTTATTACTTGAGCATGTTAACACGCCCATTGATACTCACTATGCAGCTATTGACCTGGAAAATTTATTTTTTATATTTTCCATACAGTCAACTGTAAGCAGTTTTCTTTCAGCCTACAAGGTCAACCTCACTGTGCTATATCAAGGGTATTACAGATCCCCAGCACTGTGTCACAATTTAGTGTGCCAGGAACTTGTTCTTCACTTTCCCATCTGTAAGATTATTGCACTAGTCCATGTCATGGCTAACATCCTGAGAATTAGACCTAGAGAGCGAGAAGTAGCAACTGCTCTATATTTATTGGTACTCATTTTACTGTCCGGGGGTGGTAAATAAATCCAGCTAAAATTCAGGAGCTTGTACTTTCAGTGAAATTTCTAGGGGCTCAAGAATATGGGAGACATCAAGAGTTCTTTCTAAAATTAAAGATAAGTTGTTATATCCGGCTAAAATGATGAGTAATTTGGAGAGAAGATGATTAGAAAATGTGTGACAAAAAATTTGGAGAAGAGGATCATTCTTGAATGAGCAAAAATCATGAGGAAATCTGTATTCCATGTGAATGCTGATCAAACAGTGACCTAGCACAAGATAATAAAGTAGATGGGATAATCTTCTCTTTGGCAACTAGTCAGCTTCTTTCTCTGCTCACCTCTTTCAACACCCAAAGGGCTCATAAAGTAGTCATCGTGGTAGGGATAAAGATTATGCATGCTGATTGGGATGGGTGGGCACTCAGCACCATGGACTTTCACTCCATGGAGCTGATCTGCCCATAGTCACTTCTAGGTGACCAATCTGCCAGTAGCAGAGAACAACATTAAGTGCCCAGCTTAGCACCATTTTTTAGGGGGGTGATCAGCCAGTAGTCTGATGTCAGACTACTGTTATGTTTCTTTATTCTTTTTTTTTTTTTTTTGGAATAGACACTTACTTTGGATATAGATGTGCCTTCATCACATATAATACTTTTGCAAAATCTACTGTTTCCATCCATCTGTAGACAAAACATCTTGCCTACCACCATGTTATTCTATATAGCATTGCTTCTAGTCAAATATTTCACTGCACAGCAAAAAAGTATTGCAATGGGCCCATGCTTGTGGAATTCACTGGTTTTACCATGTTCACTATTTTGAAGGAACTGCCTAGGAAAGTGATATAAAGACCACTTCAAGATTTAGTTATAGTGCTAGAGAAGTGGCAGTACATTGCAGGGTTGGGACAAGGTTCTATAGAAGGTTATATATATGCTCTGAATAATTTTCCAATATGTGGTTCTATTTCTTCAATAGATAGAATCCATAAGCCCAGAATCAAGGGTGATAGTTGAGTAGAATCACTAGCTATTATCCTAAGTGTCCCACTTGAAAAGTTTTGACTTCTGTTTCCCATGGCTTTATGCTCTGTTGATTTAGAGGTCTCATCTGCAGAGGAAGAAATATTTCCACCAGGATACATAGATTTTTCCACTGAACTATGAGTTAAGACTGCCATACAGTCACTTGAGATTTTCATACTTTTGCATCACAGGCGAAGAAGAAAGATATGATACTGGCTGGGATAAGTGCTGACCACCAAAAGGAAGTTCGATTGTTCCATGGTGAAGGTAAAGAAGAGTATGTGTGAAAGATGGGAGATTTCTTAGGGCATTTCAACATTACCATTCTCTGTTATTAAAATCAATGGAAAACTATAATTAACCAAATAAATTCAGTATTGAAGGATCACTATGAATAGCTAAGGATCTCACAAACTGCAAAGAGAATATGACATGAGGAGTGGAAGAAGGGAGTTATCAGCTATGACCAAGTTATCAGTTATGGTAATAAGAATGACCATATTTTTCACAAGTATTTCCTTCATAATTTTGCTATGAATACATGTGCATGCATTTCTTCTCCTATTCATTAAATGTATTGCTTTCATATTAATTTTGTATTGTGGTACTTAAGTTATGAGGTATCAAGAATAGCAAACATCACTCAAAGGCCTTCTCCTCTGAAAAAGAGTGAATGCAGATTTTGGTTACATGAAGGATAGTCATATCATGGTAAGCAGAAGGATGATCATATTGTCTTCATGTAGAGATTAAATCCTGCCTAAGGTAAGTGTCTGGGTGTCAAGATGAAATGAGATGAACAAGTTGACATGGGATGAACATAAACACACAGTTTTATGTGTCAATGAACATAATAGTTTGTGTGTATGTGAAAGTGTTCCCAGATGAGATTAGCAGTTGTGTCAGTGTCTCTGTGAAGTAGATCTTCCTCCCCAGTATGTGCTTTTAGGGAGGTATCATTGAGTCCAGTCCATTGAAGGCCTCAGTACAAGGGATGCTAAGTAGAAATTTACCCCCAGACACACACCTCTATTTTTCTGCCTACCTATATGGCCTGGAACATTAATCTTCTCCAGCCCTTTGCTAGTGTTTATATCCTGGGTTTTCTTGGTTCTCAGATTTTCGATATAAGACTGAATTACACAACCAGATTTAATGGGAAACCAGTTTGCAGATAGCAGATCATGGGACTTATCTGCCTCCATAATGAGACAATTCTTTATACTAGATTTCTCTCTCTCTCTCTCACTCTCGCTCTCGCTCTCGCTCTCGCTCTCTCCCCTACAGACACATACACACTCACACTCACATTATTGGTTGTTGTTCTTTTCTGGAAAATTCTAATGATAATACAACATATAATACTACAATTGCTGTCAAAATGTAGAAATTTACCACTTATTTATGATCCTTGTAAATGGAAGGTTTTAATTTTTATCACAGATATTACTAAAATGATTTAATCATTTTATACTTGACTTAATTTCAAATTTACAAAATCACTGCCACCAATAATATTGCGATCTAATTTCAAAAAAGAAATCATGGTTGCAAATATTTTATCTTTCTCTCCTATTCTCTTGTTATTCATTTTACAAATTCAATTTTTTTCCTGTAAATGTCCATTGTAATCAGTACACTACATTAGGCACTATAGCATTTAATTAGCAGATACACAAAAACCTGAGAAATAACATCAATATGTTTTAGGCTTCTTTCGTCTTATTTTTTTTCTTGAAGATTCTTTTTTTCTTTTGCAGTACTGGGGATGGAACCCAGGGGCATTCTACCTTCGAGCGTCATCCCCAGCCCTATATTTTATTATTTATTTTGTAACAGGGTTTCCCAGAGTTACAAAAGGCCTCACTAAATAGCTGAAGCTGTCTATGAACCGGGATCCTTCTGTCTCATGCCCCCCTTCCTCCCCTCTGCATGCTGGGATTACAAGCATGTGCCACTATGCCTGGCTCTCCTGAAGATTTTAACAAAAGGTTATTTTTAATTTCTGTAAGTTTCTCTGGATATTTAAAAATCTTTGCTAAAATTATTAATATAACAATTTATAAAGCAATACTGAATTCAAGTTTTAATGAATTATTATGGATGACTATTATTCTATTAGTAATATTACTGAACAAAAAAAATTTTAAGAATAAAAATCATGCATACTTGTGTAATTACTGCCTGGATTTAACGATCCTTGTTGCACTTTTCTTCAGTACATTTATAAAAATCAACCTAAAGCCAGGCATGGTAGTACTTGAGAGGCAAAAAAAGGAGGATTGCAGGTTCAGAGGACAGCCCGAGCAACTAAGTGAAGTTTTCAGCAACTTAGTGAGATATTGTTTTAAAATAAAAAAATAAAATAGACATGGAGTCAGAGATCAGATATATAATGCCCCATAGTTAAATCTCTAGTACCACAAAAAGAAAAACAATCAACATAAAAATCATAGACCTCTTAAAATCTTTGTATACATTCCTTTTATCCCCCTGGAAATAATCCCAATTATAGAACTATAGTGGGTTATTATCCCAATTTTTATATACTTGCTACTTATTTATGCATATACATAGAGACTACTTATTTTTCTAACATTAACATGCAGCTTTGCATTTTCATAAATACCTTCAAAGTTTTCTCACTCAAGGACAAAATTAACTATAATATAACTTTCAAAGTTAGAAGATGATAGTACAATAAAAACTAATGCAGATGAGAAATATTTGGAGTCTGTAGAATGGAAGTTTGGGGCAATTTAAGTAGAGGAGAAAATGTAGGCCTCTTGGAAAAGCTGTCAACTGATCAAATATTTCTAAAGAAAAGAGAATGATTATTTTCCTCTACTATTACTTCATTGGTTTGAATCTCCACATAGAAGGATAAATCCATTTTTATTTTTACTAATTTTTTTATTAATGTTTTCATAATTTTAATATTCATATTGCCTAACCAGTTGTGTATTAAGTTTGTGCAAGTAGTAATTATAGTAATTACTATAATTTACCTAAATATCTCTTGTCATTATTTTATTTTCACTTTTGTTATTATGTTTCTTTTGTTAATTTTTGTTTGATTGGCTTTTTAAACATTTTTTATTGGTGCATTGTATTCATTCATCTTTTTGTTTTTGTTTTTGTTTTTGGTGGTACTGGGGTTCCTGGAAGCCCTTCTACCTCCGGGATACACTCCCAGACCTATTTTATTTTTGGAAACAGGGTCTCCTAAGCCAGCACGGCTGGCTTCGAACCTGCGTGATCCTCCTATCTCCGCCTTCCAAGAGCCGGGATAACAAGCGTGCGCCACCCACGCCTGGCGTATTCATTCATCTTAACGGGATGCAAGATGGTGGAGACATACATGCCCACATCATCCAGTTAGCCCTTACCCATTTCCCATTTGATTGGCTGTTTTTAAACCAAATAGACATCGTCTCTTCATGACAGTGTTAATATTTTAAATTTATAGTCACTGTTTTTTGTTTTTTGTGGGTTTTTTTTTTTTTTTTTTTTTTTTTTGGTGATGGTGGTATTGGGGTTCCTGGAAACCCTTCTACCTCCGGGCTACACTCCCAGACATATTTTTTATTTTTGTTTGGAAACAGGGTCTCTTAAGCCAGTGAGGTTGGCTTCAAACCAGCGTGATCCTCCTGTCTCCACCTCCCAAGCATGGGGATTACAAGCGTGCGCCATCACTCCCGGCTTATAGTCACTGTTTTTTAATTTATGTCTACTACTTGTTATATTTATGTTTGTTTATGAATCTTTTTCTCTACCCATTTCTATTTCCTTTCTGGATTCTAAATATAAGTAAAACTAGCTGTTGTTTTTAAGTACTTAATATGGCATTTGGAAACTATCGATATCACTTTTTAAAACTGATTACATACTTAACATAAATAATCAAAATAATTTTTCTAATAAAGTCAAATGCTTCAGTATCCCTAAGTATAGTTCCAAAATAATTTAAGCATGTTTCAGTCATAAGCAAACTTCTTCCTTATTTTCTGTATAACTACTTTCAAGAACTTTGGCATTTTATTTTGAAACATGAAAATGTATTATTTTGATACCACTCAATAATTCAGTGCATTAACAGCTGTTTCCTGTAGAGTTTCATCAGACTAAGCTTATTTGTGATTTTTTTTTTAGTGGTTCCTTAATTTAGGATATATTTGTGACTGAATATTTTATTTACCTCTACTCTTAAATACTATTCTTAATTTATAGATTTCTACTTTTACAGTTAATATTTTTGAATGTTTTAGATTTTTTCATTCTTTTCTGTTATCTTTTTTGCAGATGATGCAGTCATCAGTCTCCCCCCACATCCGGTGGGACTAGGGATTGAACCCAGTCTATTTTATCTCTAAACTATACTCCTAGCCCTATTTTATTTTTTATTCTGAAACAGTATCTCACTAATTGCTGAGGCTCTCAAATGCATAATAATTACACATTATAGTGAGTTTCAAAGTGATACAAACATCCATGAAAACAGCACCTGCTAATGCCCTCTGGGATCCCACTTCACGCTCCCTTATCCTGTTACATGTTAGTGAAGTTGGTTGTGATGTCCTTGTACATAAACACATCACTACCGGAACTGGATTCTTCTTTAATTATTTTTTGCTGGTCCCTGCTTCCCTCTTCCTTCCCTCTCTCCCTCAAGCCCCTTCCACTTTTCTACTTTCCTACTGGTCTCTTTCCTCATTTGACCAAAGTCCCTTTTGTTTCACATTTTATTTCTAACTTCCACATAGGAGAGAAAATATATGGCCCTTGACTTTTTGAGACTGGCTGGTCTCACTTAGCATAATATTCTTTAATTCCATTCATTTTCCCGCTAGTGATTCAACATTTTCTTCTCTGTGGCTGAGTACAATTCCACTGTGTACATATATCATACTTTTTTTATCCATTCATCCATCAGTCTTTTTTTTTTTTTTTTTTTGCAGTACTAAGGATTGAACCCAGGGACATTCTAACTCTGAGCTGTACTCTTAGCCATAATTTTTATTTTTTATTTTGAAACAGGGTCTCATTGAGTAGCTGAGGCTGTTCAAGAGCCACAATCCTCCTGTCTCAACCTCCCAAATTCTGGGATTACAAGCATGTGCCACCACGCCCAGCAGTCTTCTTTTAAAAACAAATTTAGCAAAATGTCTTTTCTCTCTAGTTGCTTTTAATATTTTTCTTCTTATTTTATATGCTTCATTTTGTGGGTTCAGGGTAACAGTCTAAATATGTAGTTTTAAATTCTCTACTTTTCTCTTTGCCAACAAATATTCATTTATTCATTTATTTATTTATTGAATCAGGGATTAAACCCAGGCATATTTTAATTTTGAATTATATCACTAGCCCCTTTTTATTTTATTCTTATTTTGAAATAAGGTCTCATTAAGTTGGTCAGGGTCTCACTTAAGGTTATTATTAAAGTTATCATATCATTAAGGTTGTCATGCCTTATTTTTAGGTACATTTTATATAGAAGATATTCTTTTCTTTGTATTATTTTTACCTCTTCCTTTATAGAAATTTTATAGATGCCTCTATAAAATACATCTAATACATTTGCCTACAAACAAAATTATGAGAGCAAAACATTTTTTTTTTTTCTGGATTGCTGCATGGATCTTTCCCTGAACAACTTCAATGGACCTATTCATTGAGATAACAGTATGCCATATGCCTGAGAATTGTGTAGTGCACCATCTATACACTATACACTACTGCCTTGGGGACAATAACAGTAAAAATGGGAATACCAGGAACCAAGGGATAAGCCAGCAGGTATAAGCATTGTAGGAGGCTAGCTGTTTGTTCTTCTTCTGAGTATATGCTGCCTCAGGCAACAAACACATCTATTTCCAACATTTTTTTATTAACTAGTTTGATTCATGCCGGGACCTGGTTTCTGCCTCTGAGCAGGCTTCCAGTGTCTTTTGTGAGGTTCTTTTGAGTTCCCACTGATGTATAGAATCTAAAGTCTCCTTCTCTTTCTGTGAGCCAAAAGCAAAGCAAGAGAAGTTTGTGTATTTTATTATATCTATTATTTTGTGTTTCCAGTGTTTGGTCCATGGAATGAATTACATTATTTCTTAGACCTGTTTTCTAAATTTTTAAAATATCTAATTTATCAACACTAGTGTTTATATAAGGTAATGTGAATTTATAATTTCATGTTTACAAAAATTTCAAGTAAATAATCCTTATGCTGTTCTCTCAGCCATAACTAAGATGAGAGATAATTTTCTAAAACAGGAGTTTAAAGAAATATAGTCCTCTCCTGCAACTTTGTCAGACATACCGACACTCACTGTGTCCAGGCAAAGGACTGCTGCTATAGATTTACCAGCTCCTCATTCTCAACAATTATCAGTTATTAATAATCTTCATAAAATAAATCTTGCAAATGTGGGCCTTATTCCAAAAAATACTGCAGGGTTAAACTCTGGCAAATCCTGCCAAGAGACAGAGAAAAACTTTGTGTGTGACCTTAAAGAAACAACTTAGCTGCCCGAATACAATAGACCCAAAGAAAAAGACTGTTAACTTTTACCTCAGTGTAAGCACTCCAGGAGATAGAAAAAAAAAATGGCCGCATAGTTAGAAATGAATACGACAGAATAAAGGACAGACATTCTAAATATATATGTGTATGAAGGAAAAGAAATACCGTAAGAGTGGGAGGAGCATTTTTGCATGAGGAAGAGCTTATCATAAGAAAGTCCCAAATGGGAAAGAAAGGAATTAGAAAGTTAGAAGCAAGTTGCAGAGAGTTTGTGACAGGGAAGTGGATTATTAAAGATAAGTGGATTCTTTTAATAGGCTTGTTGTTTAAGGAAGAGTGCTCAGCAGTTAAGGAAATGCATCTGACAATTGGAACTGGGAACCTTGTGGTGTTGTTTGTGGTATTTTGTCTGCCAAACTGTGTTGTGAGTATGCTTAAGCTTTCAGATTCAGAAGATAAGATGCCAATACCTGAATTACCAAATCTCCCCACACTTGTTATATGAACTGAGCCCAAAAGATGGAAAGTTCCAGGAAGGGTTAAAAGAAGATTCCCCTGAGAAGTTCCCAAGCCTTGACTATTCCTGTCTATTCTGGGAGGCTGTCACCTGCAACTGTTTATCTGCAAGACCTTGGAGAGAAACAGAAGTTAATTCTTCAAAGGCCAACAGCCAGCTGAGAGACACCCGCCCCCCTTTCTCTTAACTTTACTGGTGAAGTGTATAAATTTCTTGGGTTTTTCATAATAAAGTGTCATTGGCTCAAAAAGCCTTTGTCCACTCCAGGTTCCTTTTCCAAAGCGTCGTAACTAAAAACTTAAGGAATTCATAGAGGGGAAAAAGAACCGCTGCAGATAAGGATCTGCAGAACGCCGCCTGCCTTTTGACCCATCTTTCTGAGGCCCCCGACTGCTAGTGGACTTGCCCCCCACAGGACTGAACCCGCCGGTAACATTATGCTTCTTTTTGGCTCAAAAAAATCTCTAAACTTGTGATTCTTCTTTCCAAAGTAATTTTAGAATTAAATAATTTTAATCAAAATCATACTTCTTTCCTTAATTAAAACAAATTTTACATTTATAATTATGTCTTAGATGATATCCTTACACTAATACATATCATTCCAGGCTACTCTATGATTTTGGATATTTTTAGATGTTGTTAATGTGATCATTTCAACACTGTTGTTATATATTCCAGGAAAATAAGAATAATAGTTCATCATTTTTTTACTTTGAAAGTGGTTGAAACTTTTTAAAATAGATTTTGACATAGTATTCTTTGCTTCCTCCATCATAAATTTTCAAAGCAGCTCAAGTTCCATTCTTATTATGACTAGCTTAATTTTAAGTTTTTGTGAAGATCTAATTTTAATTCAAAGTGCTCTGTTGGAAAGTTCAAAAATGGCTGCATAGTTACATTAAAATTTCTAAAATAATATAGGTCTTGTACATTTGTAAATTAAAATTTAGTTAAGCCGGGCATGGTGGCGGACGCTTGTAATCCCTGCGCTTGGGAGGCTGAGACAGGAGGATCGCACGGGTTCAAAGCCAGCCTCAGCTACTTAGTGAGACCCTGTTTCCAAATAAAATATAAAAAAGGTCTGGGAGTATAGCCCAGAGGTAGAAAGCCTCTGGGTTCCACCCCCAGTACCACCACCAAAAAAAAAAAAAAAAGTTGCTGAGAGCCTCACTAAGTAGCTGAGGCTGGCTTCGAACCTGTGCGATCCTCCTGTCTCAGCCTCCCAAGCGCTGGGATTACAAGAGCATGCCACTACACCTGGCTGTGACCCTATTTCAAAACAAAAAATAAAAAATAGGGCAGGGGCTGTGTAGCTCAGAAGTTGAATGCCCTTGGGTTCCATCCCCAGACCCGCAAAAAAAAAAAAAAAAAAAAAAAAAAGAAAGGAGGAAGACAGCAAGAATCCTTAGGTGAGCCTTCTCTAAGTCATCTCGGGGAACTCGAAACTGAGCAGTACCCTACGTCCCAGAACTACCTTCATGGGAAATGGGGAACTAAAGACAGAGAAACTCAATGATATCTACAAGGCTGTTTTCAAACACCAAGGCTGAAAAAGGAAAAATAAGCAACAAATCCCCCAAACAAGCAGAGAGGTGAGAACAATAGGATGCACCATGAACAGGCAGGGACTTTGGGAACCCAGAAAAATCTTATATCCAGCAAGCCAAGAATTATTCCACAGATACTGAAGATACCAGTCACAGAACTGCACAGTCCTGCAAGGACAAGAAAGAGAATGACAACCAAATCCATGATCCCATTCTTCCCTAACCCCATCCCACAGCAGGCCCGCAAAGAGGTTAGTGAGCAAACCCCAGAGATGTGAGTGCAGACTCCTCATGGAATTACTGAAAAGAGACCATAAAAAGGGGTGGAAATTCATGCGGACTGTGACTGCATGCTGCACACAGAACTCTGAGGAAACTACAAGGCTTAGAAGCTGTAGACAAACCTAGACTTCTCTGTGGAGAGCCCAAAGTCCTGGCACATGCTTTGAGATGGACCCTGTACCTGGGTCTCACGGGGCAGGAGACCCAGGCAGCATTGGGGCTGTGGACTGATGCTTCTGTTACAGGTTTCCAAGCAAGTGAGAACATTTGGAACATAGTCAGGGACCTACTGTAATAAGTGGACCTTACATGACTGAAAGTATCTACACAGACCCAAAAGGACTGCAGAAGACAAGCGCAAAAGTTTTTAAAGTTTTTCTATGTTTTATTTATCTTCCCTTTTCTGTTCTGTATGTTTCTTTGTTTTCTGCTGTTTGTAGTTGTGTTTTTCTTTAACCCTTTTGCATTCTCCCTCTCTCATTTCTTCTCTATTTATATTCTTCTTGTGGCACCTAGGATTTTAGTGAATGCTGGGTGAGTGTCGGGCCACATCCCCAACTCCTAGTCTCAAAAAGCACTCATCTGGCAGCCACCAACCAAGCACACTTCTCCCTGCACCTCCACCGCAGTCTGCCTCCTTAGCAAAGTGGGAAACAACAGACAGGTAATCAGGACTGGAGTAGCTTTTACATCTAGTCTAAGCAACCCTCAAACCAAGAAAAATGATACAACAACAGCCAAAAACAACAACATTGGCAAGAAAATATCCAAAGCCACAATACAATTTAACTCATTATTGTTTAAGTGATTCTTAAGGTTCTTCTTTGTTTTATTTTTTCTCTTTTTCTCTTCCTCTCCTCTTGTGTGTATACATGCAAGAGATTGTTCTGTTTTGTTTGTCTGACTCCTAGTGAACCTGTCTGCCAGTGCCTTGTAATAGTTCCATTTTCTATCACTATATGTAAATATTCTACACTGGTTACTATAATTTTCTTTTATTTTCATTATTTTTATTCTTTTCTGCAAGTTATGTTGTTTTTTTATACTTTTATTGGTGCATTGTAGTCATACATCTTAATGAGGTACAAAATGATAGAGGCATACATGCAAACATCACTCATTTAACCCTTCCCCAATTCCTACTCCATTTCCTCCCTCTTCCCTCTATCTCATGTTCTATTTAGTATTTGACTTTGATATGTTTATGAATGTACATCATGTGCATTAGGGCTTTGTACTCTTCCCTTCTCCCATCTCCATCAGTTAGGTCACCTTCTTTATTCATCTCAGGTTTCTCCTTATTCTTTATTTCCTAACCATACTCAAACTTTGATTCTACTTGATTCTAAGTTCTACTTACCATATTCTTGCATCCATCACTCTACCCTCTTCCTCTTCACTCATCCTTTACCACTGACTACAATCCAATTTGCTCTTGTATATACCAGCTGACTCCTCTAAACCCCTACTGCTGAAGTAGGGCCAAATAGGTGAACCAACAGGAAGGCCTTCCAGACACTAAGAATAAACCAATCATAGCTGACATGAGCTGCACAGTATTTCACACATAGAATAATGCACAGGTCACAAACTACCCTACCCACACATCACAGACTACTTCCTATTACAGAAGGGACAGACAGGTTCCTGATCTTTAACACCTGGAAACCATCAATGCCACCACTGAAGCTGGCAGACAGAGTCTTGTAGTAACTGCAACTCAGCACTAGAAATCCACAGTCAGAACAACTGAGCAATTATATGGGTACAGACCTCAAATTCAGCATTTTAGGATGTTTAATATAGAGCAAAAAGGTGTGATATCCATATATAAGAGGCTATTCACTTTTAAGGCATACTTTGAAGTTAATAGTTACCTCCAGAATAAGATATTATAAAGGGAGAGAGATTAGACAAAGGAAATCTACAGAATGAGAGAAAGCCATCAAATCAACAAAGATATAAACTTAGAAAATGTGAAATAATGAGAAAAGAGAATAGCAAGAATAGAATGAGTCTCTATTGAGACTTTGAGCCTAAATTTTTCAAAAGAGAAAAGCAGGTCATTTTTTACTGATAAAAGGAAAAATCAAACAAAATGACATAATGATAGTTAACATTTATGCTCGCAACATAAGTATGACCAATTTTATATGACAAACTCTTCAAGACATTACGTCTCACACAGATCCCAGTACAGTAATATGGGGAGACTTCAAAACTCTCACACCACTAGACTGAATAAAACCAGTAAAGATCCCTAGACCTAAGATACACCACTAACCAAATGGACCTATTTCATGTTTACAGAATATTCCATCCAACTACATCTGGATACACATTTGGGGGGGGGGGGTACTGGGAATGGAACTCATGGGCCTTCTACCTCTAGGCTACACTCCCAGGCCTATTTTATATTTTTGTTTGGAAACAGGGTCTCTTAAGCACAGCGAGGCTGGCTTCGAACCTGAACAATCCTCCTGTCTCTGCCTCCCAAGCACAGGGATTACAAGCATGTGGCACCACACCCAGCTTGAATACACATTTTTGAAGCTATGCATGGAACTTTATCCAAAATAGACCATATACTGGGCCACAAAGCCAGCACTAGCAAAATAAAAAAAAATGTGACATAACTCCTTGTATCTTTTAGACTGTAATTGGATACTAGAAATTAACTACAAGAAGACCCAGAGAAAATTCAAAAATACATGTAGACTGAACACCACACTGTTGAGTGAGAAATGATCACTGAAGAAATAAGGGAGAAATAAAGAAATTCCTAGAAACAAATAAAAATATTTCCTAGAAACACAACATATCAAAATCTCTGAGAAACTCTGAAGGCATTATTAAGAGGAAAATTTATAGCACTTAGTGCTCACATAAGAAAAATCACCAAATAAATACCCTAATAACATATCTCAAAGCCCATGAAAAGTAGAAACAGTCTAATCTCAAAGCCAGTAGAAGAAAAGAATCATTACAATTAGAGCAAAATCAATTAATTAGAGAAAAAACCCACAAAATATCAAAAGCTGATTTCTCTCCAAAACAAACAAAAAAAAAAAGATGGCTAAACCATTAACATAGCCAAAAAAAAAAAAAATAGGGAATCAATTAAAGCTACTAAAAGAAGAGATTGAAAATTTGACATTAGCACAGACAGTGTGGAAATCCAGAAGATTATCAGAAACCACTTTGGAAACTATACTCCAATAAAATTGAAACCCTAGTAGAAATTGATAAATTTATAGATACATATAACTTTCCTGAATTGAGTCAAGAATGTATAGAAAATTTAAACTGACAAATAGCCATCAAAGAGATTGAAATAGCAATAAAGAATCGACCATCAAGCCAGGAGTGGGGGTGCATACTTGTAATCTCCACTCTTGGGAGGCGGAAACAGGAGGATTGCACAGGTTCGAAGCCAGCCTTGCTGGCTTAAGAGACCCTGTTTCCAATACTAATACTTTCCAATCTATTCCATAAAATAGAAACAGGACTCTTCCAAATATATTCTATGAAGCCAACATAACACTGATACCAAATCCAAATAAATAAAGCTTAAGAAAAAAACTATAAACCTATATCATCAATAAATTTAGACACAAATTTTTTAAACAAAATACATTCAAAACTACACAAAGACAATTATACAAAAAATCTAGAATAGCCAAAATTATGATGCAGGAGGCATCACAATACCTGACTTTAAACTATACTACAGAGCCATAGTAATAAAACAACATGGTATTGACACAAAAGAAGACACCTAGACCAATGGAGGAGGAGTTTCAGAAACAAATCCATACACTTACAGCCAAATATTTTTTGACAATGGAGCCTGAAACACATGCTGAAAAAAAGGACACATGCTTCAACAAATGCTAGAAAAATTGGTTATCTTTATGCAGTAAAATGGAGAAAATTACACTTCTCACACTTAAGAAGAGTTAAATCAAGGTGGATCAAAGACCTGGTAATTAGACCAGAGACCTTGTAGTTACTTGAAGAAAGCATAGGACCGACACTACAACATATAGGCATAGGTAAAAACTTTCACAAGACCCCAAAGGCACAATAAATTAAAAGAAAGATCAATACATGGGGTTGCATTAAACTGAAGACCTTCTGTGCAGCAAAGGAAACTATTAAAAACCTCAACAGAGAGCTGATGGAATGGGAGTACATTTTTTGCCAGCTACTCCTCCAATAGAGGACTAATGTCTAGAATATACAGGAACTCAATAAACTCACCACCAAAATAAAAATTTAAAAAATGGTTAAGTTAATTAGATACTTCAAAAATAAACACAGATGGCCAATAAATATATAAAAAATGTTCATCATTAGCAATCAGAAAGATGCAAATCAAAACTACCCTAAGAATTCACCTAACCCCAATTAGAATGGAAATCATTAAAAACATAAAAATAGCAATAGCAAATGCTGGCAAGGATGTAGAGAAGTAGGAACTCTGATACAGTGTTGGTGGGATTGCAAATTAAAGTAACTACTTTAGAAAACACTGTGAATGTTCCTCAGAAGAATGGAAATGAACCTACCATATGACCCAACTATACCACTCCTGGGTATCTACCCAAAAGAAAAGAAACCAGACTATCACAGTAATGCATCCATATTCATGTTTATAGCTGTATAATTTGCAGTAGCCAAACTATGGAAGCAGCCAGGATATCCATTAACAGATGAATAGATTATAAAACTATGGGATATATACACAATGGAATTCTACTCAGCCATGAAGAAGAACAAAAGTATGTCATTTGCAGGGAAATTAAACTAGAAAACATTATTGTAAGTCAAATTAGTCACTCAAAAAAGTGAAAGGCTGGACGTTTTCCCTTCATATGGGGAAGCTAGGGGAAAAGTGTGACATAGGAGGAACTCTTTAGACAAAGGAGGAGAAACCATAGTGCATGAAGAAGGGGATATATTAAGTTAGGTGGGAGGAAGAAAGAGAGAAACACCTCAGTGGTCATGATGTACATACACAAACTAATCAAAGCTAATCACTGTGCTGAGCATGGGAAGGAGGGGAGAAGGAGAAAATAACATGGAACTGGGAGAGGGCTCAATGAATACTGAGTGCATGTATGCCTCTATAATCCTGAATTTCAACAAAATGTATGTTTAGAATGCACCCATAAAAATAAATTAATTTAAAAAAAAGAATGTCCTTTGCTCCTACTTCCCTCAATGGTCCTGATGTCATCCCTATTCTACAGCCACAGGGATGAACATATTATGTAGCCCCAGCAATTAGAGCCACAGAATTTGTTGCAAGGATGAACAAGCGTGCTGAGACACCAGTTAACATCATTAGTTCTAGGACCTTCCCTGAGCCACTAAAAATAATGATAGCTCTTTCTTCCAGGATTGCAAAAAAGTAGGGCATTCACCCATCACTACTGCAGTCACAGTGCAAAGATAGTGAAGTTCTTGGAGAGGAAATCAGAGCTCAGAAATAAAAATTAATTCTTGAGAGCATGAAGCCAAGCCAGGAGCTGGAACAGTTCTCAAACTTTTCAGTTGAGTCTAAAATTTCTCTGTATCTGTCTCTCCTTATAGTAGATAATTAGAGTTTGGTTGCTGTCTAACTATTGGGGTTCTACCTCACAGATTATGTATCATAATTGCCTGTTCTCTCTTCTGTATCACCTATTATGTGTTCCTTGAGAATGGAGGTCTCATTTTATGAAGAATTTTGCTCAGTTCCTTTCACAATGCCCAACTCATCTGATAAAAAGGAATGGACAAATGAGTGAGTACTGATTTTCACAGGTACATTACTGTAGTTATTAGTAATTAAAAATAACCAATGGATAATTTCATCTATAATTCAGAGTAAAGCATTTTGAGTTGGCAGAAAACTAGTGCTATTTTTTCTTCGAATGTGCCTCATGAGAAATCGTTATGAAGAACCGGAATACTGGGTTTGAAACTAGCTGTCGACTAAGGTGTCAAGTCACACGATGAGATGAGTGTTGATGCATTACAGAAATGATATAAATAAGGTAGAATGGGATGGAGTTGAAACTGGAGTCCTGGGGATTCCTCATAGACACATCTTTTCATCTCTGCCTTAGAAACTGCTCCTGTTTATGATGCCATCTCCTACAAGACATGTCAAGGTAGGAAACATTTGTGTACCAATGAGTAGTGTTGCCTTAGAGTATCTCCATAGGTAATGTTCCTTTTTGCATTTTTGTTTTGTTATTAAAAAAAACATGCCCTTAAACTTGCTTTGGCAATTGTAATATTGTGTGCATTTATTTTTCATATGTGTGTATATACATATTTTGGCAGTGTTTTAAAATAAGTTACATATATATGGATGCCTCTGGACACCTCATCTGTACATTTTTCAATGTGCGACTCCTAGGAATAAGGATATCTTTTTAAAAACCCACAGTGTAATTCATTAAAACAATTGATAACTATGCATTACCTAATATCTCAGTTGTCATAGAATGTTCTTTGGAGGTTCTTTTAAAAAAATAGGTTCACTTATTACAACTGATTGTTCTGCTTTGTTCTGGAATAACAAGACTTTTGTGAGTGAAGTTTATATAAGCAATTATTTCCTGAATGTTTTCCAAAATACTTGTGCCAAAAATGTTTTGCCACATAGAAAATAATACTGTGAAGCAAATACATAGTTAAAAAGTCTCAGATGAAAGTAATAAATAATCAGCAATATGAAGAAGACAAATTGATTTGCAAGTTGGAATGGTTATAGAAAAGAAGAAATTCTATGCAAGAACTGCACATTAGTACTTCTTAAATGTCCATTCTTCTCCACAAAAAGTGTGCGGAGTCCAAATGAAAAGTAATAAAATAAAATTAACTAGTGAGAAAAAGAAATTTCAGTGTTAAAAGGTTCAATGATAGAACCCAGACATTGAGCTTAAATCTGTAGACATTGAAGGACTTTGTACTAGACAAAGACTTGATGAAAATAACGGGGCAAAAATGAATGCAACAGAAGAGTATGAAAGAGAGGAGTGTGTAAAATACAGCTATCACAGTAACCTAGGTAAAAACTGATGAAAACAGAATGTTTGCTCTTGTGTGTGTATAATATTGAAGACTGAGCTAGGGGCATTCTACCTATGAGCAACAGCTCTAACCCTGTTTCATTTTTATTTTTCAAATAGAATCTTACTAAGTTACTCCACACTGGCCTTGAGCCTCTGACCCTCCTGCCTCAGCCACACTATTACTGGGGTTGCAGGCGTGCGCCACTCTGCCCAGAATGTTTGCTTTCACTTTATACTTTTTATTTAACCAGCAAATTTCAAGAGGATCCTCATGGAACTGGAAACAACTGTACTAAAATAGAAGTACTCCCAGTTTTTACCCTAGACCTGTCACTAATCAGCTATGTGACCTTGTAAAACTCAGGGTCATGCCCAGCCCTCAAAGTCCTCAGCTGAAAGCTGGGAGAATAAAATAGACAAGATAAAGCCCTAAGTTCCTCTTCCATTCTGAAGGCCTCTGTCACAACAGCCACCCTCCATTTATATTTGAAGTTGCTGGAAGTTTGTGATATGGATTAAATATTTATCTTAACAGAATTAGAAAGAACATTAGCAACAAAACTTGGGAAAATGATAACTTCGAGGTAGGCTGATATTTTCTTTATCACTATAATGGAAAAGGATAATAAAACTACCTTGAAAGACAACATGTATTAAGAATATCTCATGACAAAGTCTATCTGAAAATTTTAGGGTTGTGACTATGTTATTTTTCTTAGGCATTTAAGTAGTGTTTTTACATAGGCAGTTTTAATAGTAATTAAACACAATAGCTTTTAATACTCATGTGTAAGCTATAGTCCTAGTTTGTAACCTATATATGACATTTTGGGTTAAGTGATAATAGAGCCTATGTTTGCAAGATCATAAGAGAAAGCATGAATGAAACATCAAGTTTCAGATTCGCTGTTGTAGTAAAGCTAGGATCCAGAAGTGAGTGATTTACACGGTACGTGTCACTATTCCCTAGAATATGGATGTCATATTTTAACTTCCACCCAGGTAAGAAATGAGGAGTTTTGCCAAGGGTCATATGACTCAGAGTCCTCTTTAATGTTTTCATTAGTAAAGAATGTACAACATTAAGATTTTTTCCCTTAAATATATTTTCTCAAATTTTAATTTAATATTTACTATAAAAATTAGCTTGAGTCAGCCTGACAAACAGATCTGAAATTCAATTTCTGTAGTCATTCAGTGCCAGTGACACAGGGTTGCTTTAGGCAATAAAGGGATAAGAAGAGAGAAACATTAAAGCAGTGAATGTAGTTCTTACTCCAAGTGAGTCTTCTTGCTTCAATGGGCCCTTTACTCAGCCAGCCCCTAGCACATCTCAGGGTTCTCAGGGTGTTGAAGTAACATGGAAAAATGTATTTCATAAATTTCTGATCTGAAACTTTAAGGACTGCATTTACTTCTCTGATTTCTACTAAACCTACTACACAAGCAATTCAGTGTTAACTACGTTTTAATCCTTTGTTAACATTTTCAGATCACTGGGACCCTACCTGGTTTACTTCCTTGATTTATCTAAGTTTTCTTTAATAATAATATATGCATACTGCAGAAACACATGATTTATTATAATTAGAAATTGACCTGAAACTAAGAAAGACTAGATTCATTTATCTTTCCTGCTTTTCTTTCATTAAAATGATAGTGACTTTGTTCTCCCACTTAGGAATGAAACAAATTAAAATCTTTTCCTCCTGATAACATATTCAATTTTTTTCCTAACAGAACAAATACATTTACTCCCATGAACATTTTAAATTTGTCTATCCCTTATTTCCTAGTTCTGCTTCTTTTAAATACTTTTAAAGTCATAGTTTAATATTAAATTGTTTCACATGTAGAACTATTAGCATACTGAAGTCTGAAAATTAAAAATGTCTGTAGAATATTCTAAGCTACAGCTCCTGGGGTCTCAGATAAATTATCCCAGTTTCACATTTTCTGTTGGAATCTATCTTGTCAAATACTCCCAGCTTCAATCCTTCAGACCTCTTCACTCTATTAATTCTCCTCTCAGCTCCCACATGCAAACTATTTTTGGTATTAAAAACTCATTTTTAAGGCAATATAATTTCAACAACTAAAATGCCATGTGTGCTTAGTTAGGTTAAATTTAGCCTTGAGAAATTGCACCTTAGCAATTCTGCAGCATCAGTCAGTGCTTCTCTGATCTCCAGTTGTTCTTTCTTATCACCAGTCCACAAAGTGCATAGCACTGATTTCTTCCATTCTAGTAGATATGGCTTTGAGGACACATGATCCAAACCAAGGAGAAAAATAAGGACACTAGATATTCACCCAAAATAGGAAAATAAAGCTCATGAAATCTGGAGAGCCAACATTCATCGCAAAAGTAGACTGTTCTCTAACTTTTCAGTGCCCTATTTAGAGCGTTCAAAGACTCATAAAAATTGTATTAATAAGTAGAACTATTCCAAGAACTTTTACTGCCTGAATTTCTTACACAATTACTGTTCAATTCTTCCAACATTTTTACAGTATCAAGTCTTAGGAGAAAAGAATAAGATATATAGGTAAACAATGCAAACATGCGACATTTAATTTTTGCTTGAATTGCAATAAATGATTCTTAGATATCATAATACCCTACCAGGTATATTACTCCAAATTTCCTGAACCAAAATTTTTCTTGAAAAAGTCAAGCTACCAGAAAATGAGTAGCACTAAAAGATAGATCACATACAAACAAAGAATGCTGTAGCATAGCTTTCCCAGGCTGGGTATGCCAGAACGCCTTTAAAATGGAAGATCATAAAGCAGTTTCGCATCCACCAGACCCCTTCCTCTATTGGAATGTTCATCTCTTCTAACATTTTTGCTTCATTTTGAATTATGTTTGTCCATTACAAACCATGCATAGCAGTACTTAAAAGTTTAACTCAAAAGAAAATTATATGCAACCTGGTAGAGAAACTTATATTATTATAACAATCCTGTCATCTTGTTTCATATGCCCCAAATCCTTGTTTTATGTATTTTGTGATAGGTAATGTTCTCTTTGACCCTCTTTAATAATTTATGGGTGAATTAGAGTCTCACATAATAATGTAGCTCAGAGTGATAGGGACATACGTGCACACAGCATTTGGTGGGTTTTTCCCTGGCCCTCTCCTCATCTTCTGCTTGTCTCCCATACAGGGTGTTGAGATTGACATTGATATTCTCACATATGTACATAATATCTCTGAAGGTGATTCCCTCATCAATCCTCTCTCTCCTCCTCCTCATTCCCTGGACCACCTCCCTGGCTACGTTAGCATTTCTCCTCCATTATCTGAAGTAACTCCATCATTCCAATTACTCTCTAGCTTCCATATGAGAGAAAACATATAACCCTTCACTTTCTGTTTTTGGCTAATTTCACTTTGGATAATATTTTCCAAGTCCATCTATTTTCAATCAAATGATATTATTTTGTTCTTCTTTATTGCTGACTGAATCTTTAACACTAGTGATTTTTTTAAAAGTCATTAAATTATCCTCAATAGCTATGACCCATTTATTATATTATTTGCAAACTTTGTTGGCATGATCCAAGAACCGAGAACTGAAAGTGCTAACTTGTACTTTTTATATTTGCTTTTGATGAATAATTATGGAGGTTTCTATTCTATCACCACATTTTAAACTATGTATAATTTTATTTCCATTTAATTTTAGCAAATGCTCCTAATTTTCTTATGCCATGAATGTTCTTCATCTGTGAATTGTGGTTTATATCTTAATCATGGGAGGATCAGAGTGAACATCACAACTGACTCCTCAATATTCATTCTCAGATGGTTTCAAAGTCAACTAGAGATTGATTGGTTTGCCTGGTGTTGTTCAGTAGACTGTGAGAGCTTATTTTCCGAGGAACGTTGGGAGAAAGTATTTTATTTCATAAGAAACAACCATAAGAAAAGTTCTCTTTTTTTTGTATTCTGGATATTGGCTGCCACTGTTATAGCTACTAATCTACCAGACCGAGGTCAAACCCTTACTAAGAATAGTAAAGTGATGGAAAAAACTGGAATCCTTAAGGATAACATTGAGCTATTTTTATCAACACTGAACTGTTAAATGAAAACCAGACGTATATACACTGGACCCACTTTGAAGCAGGACTTACGTTATCTGTTTTTATAGAGATTGCCATCTGTTTTTCACGATTCTTACCTGTATGGATGGCTGAAGGTTATTGAAACAATTGTTGATATAGTTTTTAGTCTTTATTGTTAGTCAGAAAGACTAACAATAAAGTTGTGACCTCTCACAAGAATAGCACATGAATAAAAAGCAAGGGCTGTGCAAAAGCAAGACTTAAGTTCCCTTTCTACCCGCCTATTAAACATGTGCCACCCCTCTAAACTTTAATGCTGTTCAGGTTAGAAAATAGTAAAAATAATATTACTAGGTAAATTTGATGAAAAAGTTAAATCGAATAATGATGCCAAAAGACTTAGCACAATGTATTAGATATGCATAAACACTGCTTATTATGGTAGGATGATTCTGTACATTACCTCAATATTTTGTAGCAACAAAAACAACTTCAAACCAATATATGCTGATAATAACCATGACTTCCTCTACAAATGGGATTCAGGAATTAAACTGATATTAAATTTAACTTTTTATGTTCTATACTGCTAATAGGAAACACAACATATGAAAATCTCATAGGATATTAATATGGTTTCCTACATATATAGTATTCATTTTAATAGCATGTATCAGTAATTTTCTTTTCTCTTTTTAAATCCCAATTAAGTTCAGTCCCTGTTCTAGGTTTTGAGATTTGGGAAAATAACTAAGATCAAAATTTTCTGAATCCCATCCCCAGGTTCTTTTATTTGATTAGAATCTCAGGGATCTTGGCATTCACTTCTGATAACACTGCATTCTGACTCTACCTACCTACCACACACACACACACACACACACACACACACACACACACACACACACACACACTTGATATTTTAACTTATTCGATCCATTAAGAGTATATTTCAAAGTTTGACAAATATTCCATGTTTGTCAACCATATGTAGATCTAGTTATACCAAAAAGATTTAACTTTTAAAATGTGTAGGCTCAAGATATTTTTTTTAGTTGAAAAGAATGAAATCTAGCGAGATATTATCATATTTTAAAAAATCATCCAAATAAAAAGGAAACATATAGGCTTAACTATATGTAACTTATAGAGTTATGGATGTTAAATGTAACAAAAATAAGGAGAGGTTAAAAAAGTAATTTAGAAACAGAATAAATATTGGCCTTTGGTTTATAAGGTTGTAAATTTTTTACTTTTTTCTGAGGTGTTCAATATATATGCTTTTGTAGAAATGTATTCATATTTTAAGATTTGAATCATAGTCAGGTGTTTTAATTAACATACATTTTTATTCTTGCCAGGAAAATGTATGGTTTTCATCTAAAATAAGCACATATGACACAATATTTAATTATATTGTATAAAAATCAATTGTCAACTTAGTGTCTATTCCCGTATCCCTGTGACAGGTATTGACATTGATACAGTGTACAGTGAAGCCTATCTTAAATCACTTCCTATTGAAATATAACACAAATGTGCATGTACATGCAGAAACACACAAATTATGGCATGATGCTGATAGCAAAAATCAATACCAAAAAAAGTCAGTAGGCATTTCAAGCCAAATTCTGACTTTCCCTATTACGTGTTAATATGAGAGAGAGCAACCCAGATACCAACCGGGATAAATTCCAGGATTTCCCTTGGTGACAAAAATCGTGACTTCTGCCAGGAAACAGTGATAATACCAGTGTTCCAGAAGATTAGAACATGAATTCTTAAGAGCCTTATACCTCTATACACTCACTGAAGGGGGGCCCCTTAACAGCAGAGCACATTTGTTTCAAAAATATCAAGGGAAATTGGGCCATTGTATAATCCGCCCACAAGTACCCATTGAAAGCAGTTGAAAGGTATTTTCCAGAAGTATAAATAAAATGGAAATCAAGGGAGGTCCAATTTCTATTCATTAATAATTCAAATGCTTAACTCTGCCCCCTCTAATGCATTTAGTTCTAGAATCTTGAACCAGCAGGCTTTGATGAGAATGCCAGCCTGCATTTATAACAAGAGAGTGATAAATAGCCAGGTTCGGTGACTTGCTATGTTGCCCAGTAGCAAGGACAAACAGCTCATTAGATTCCTGCTGATAACTTTCTCCCTTCTGCTTCCTGCTACAGTGTCTGAAAACTTCTTGGGAAAGTTCTGAGTCAAAGACATTAAAAAAATGGAATCATAAAATACCTATAACATAGGGAAACAGAAACAGGGGCACTGGCTTTTTAGGAAAATAAAAGAGAAGAAAAACATATGCAATCATTTCAGTCAGATTATTTTATTAGTCAGGATTCTAAACCTAATTTATGACTGTGATATGGAAGTTGCCACTTTACAAGTGAGGGACGAGCATGGTAAAGAAGACATGCTAATTGCTGTTTAACTTGGCCTTGGTTGTGATATGGTTTCATTGTGTCCTCAAGGGTTTGTTCATGCATTGACATTTAATTCTATGAGGTATTGAAAGGGTAGAAATAAAATCTGAGTAGAATATTTAGTGATGTGGCCATTAGCAATTAATTGCCTATGATTAGATAAAGCCATCAGGGTAGTGCCCTCATGAATGGATACAGGTGACATTTTAAGAAGGAAGGAAAGCAGAGAGACATTATACCTGGGCTCCATCTCCTGACATGTGGCACCTGCACCACCTTGGGACTCTGCCAGAAGAAGACTGTCACCAGACTGCAGCCCTTCGGCCTGAGACCTACAAAGCCATGTGTCCAGTCTTCTTTCTTTTAAAACTTATCCAGTCTGTGTTTTTGTGTCGTTGACAGCAGAAAGCAGAGTGATACAAAACTATATTTGTATTATAGTATGCTCAGAATCTATGTTATATGGTGATATTTAAAGGAGACAAAAAATAAAAATAAAGGAGAAAAAATGGTACTGAGGGAAGTGTAGAGACATTAGTACCCACTACAAAAAGAGGCAAAGTTCTGCAATTTAAAAATGAAAACAAGGTGGTAGATAGTTAAGTATTTATATAAATAACTGAGTATGTTTAATTTTTAGGCTATTCTTTCTCTTGGTCTCTTTTAAATTAAAAGCTATCACTTCCAAAGGCCAAAAAATCATTATCTTTTCATGTAATATTTTGGTTTTTTTCAATATATTCTATTCATCTAACACATACAGAGTACCTTGTATGTATAATCCCGGAGGATAAATGGTACACAAAGGTCTTCAATTAAATTGCATGCATTCTGTTTGGTAAAACAAGTATTTATTAGATCAATAACAATAATAAGTGGCAATGTAATTGCTAGTACTGTGCCCTTATTAAATAATTATTCAAATTTTGAAACTGGAGACACAGAAATGATGTAATATCCCCTGTGTTGCATAGATTATAGAGTTAAAATTTAAATCTAGGCTTTTTGATATTAAGCACATTTTCTTAGTCTCTGTACTATATATATATATATAAAGTAAAGATACCAGGTTAAGTCACAAAACTAATCAAATTATTAAATTAATAGTATAATAATACAACAAATTAGCCGGGTGTGGTGGCGCACGCTTGTAATCCCGCGCTTGGGAGGCTGAGACAGGAGGATCGCACAGGTTCGAAGCCAGCCTCAGCTACTTAGTGAGGCTCTCAGCAACTTAGTGAGACCCTGTTTCAAAATAAAATATAAAATGGGTCTGGGAGTATAGCCCATAGGTAGAAAGCCTCTGGGTTCCACCCCCAGTACCACCAAAATAAATAAATAAATAAATAAATAAATAAATAAATAAATAAATTCAACAAATTACAAAGAAAGTAAGATTAGAATACATATAAAAATTCAAAGAGGTCTTTATAACTACACCCTATACACCTGTACCCCATATAATGTTTTATAATTTTGTTGGTAAAAAAATTTATGAAGAAAGAGAAAGTAGAGAAGTACACATTTCAATTATTTTTCTTTCTTTCAATACATTGTAGACGTTAACTAGTATTATTCAATTATCTAATGACTCTATATAGCTTTAAGGCATAATTGGTCACCTTTTATGTAAAAAGTACACATTCTAGATCAATGAAAAACTTTCCAAACCAAATTTAAATTTATTTTTGATTGTTTGTTTTTTGTTTTTTTTAGAACACTTACTTTTGGGGTTGGAGGTGGGGAGGTATATAGCTCCAACCTTATATGTGTGAGGTCTCAGGGGTCAATCATCACCACTACACACACACACACACACACACACACACACACACACACACACAGGGGGGATTGAGAGAGACAGAGAGAGACAGAGAAAGAGAGAACAACAAAAATGCTACTTTTACAATAGGCAAGCAATCTTGTACTATGGAGCATTGAGATACAGTAGTGCTTTGTTCATTATAGATGATGAAACTGAGACAGAGAAAATAACAATCTGTGTTGATTGATTGTGTGACCATATATTTCAACATAGAATTCACAATAGTTTTTTGAATGCCAAAATTCTAAAGAAACTTTGGTAGTGGTAGTCTTCAGTGCCTATTATAATAGCACATGCAAAAATTTCCTTATGTTGGGCATCCTAAAATATTTCAAATCTTTTCTCTTTTTTTTCAGTACTGGGGATGGAACCCAGGGGCATTCTACCTCTGAGTTATACCCCCAGCCCTATTTTTTGTTCTTTACTTTGAAACAGGGTCTCATTGAGTTCTAAAGGCCCTCACTAAGTAGCTGAGGCTGGCAGTAAACCTAATCCTCCCATGTCAGCCTTCCAAATAGAGGGATTACAAGCATGGGCCACTATGCCTGGCTATTTCAAATCATTTTAAATTGCACATGTAACAGGAAATAATGCTTTATCATTACAGCTTCAAATTAACTAGCCTTCTGTAACAGGCCTACCTCAGTTACTGAGGCTAGTCTGGAATCTGTGATCCTCCTCTTTTAGCCTATCAAATACTAGAATTTCAGACCTGCACCACCACACCTGGCTGTTATTGGATTTTAAATTCACTTCTAAGCTAAGCTTGGTGGTGCAGGTCTGTAGTGCCAAAGCTTGAGAGGCTGCTATAGGAGGATGGCAGGTTGGAAACAAGCCGCAAAAACCCAGCGTGACTCTGCTCCCAAACAAAATACTGAAGAAATGCTGGGCATGGAGCTCTGAGGTAATGTAACAGGGATCACTAAGGGTTAGTCTGGGGCAAGAAGGGCTCAGCCTTGAAATTGTAGTTTACCTCTGCTCTTGTGTCCAAGAGCACAAATAATTTAGCTTAGAAGACATGGGAATCAGGGTACAGGGTCTCATAGAAGGAGGCAGGGAAAGGCAGCAAGACTCATGCACAGGGGAGAGGTCTCCAAAGGGTGTCTGCAGTGGCTGCTCACACAGGGCCTTGGTGACTGATGTTGAGGAGGCGTTAAGTCCAGTTAAGTCTCTGTTGCCCGCCACTCTGCTTATTGGTGCTACAGCTCTGCAAGCCACTCTTGAGCTGCACTGCTGCGAGCCCAAGAAGATTTAGAGTCAGAGGCATCACTGCTGCTGCTGCTGTGGCCGTCCTCCTGCTGCTCATAACCACTGCTTTGCTTGAGGATGGCGCTGCTTCTCTCCATTACCTGTCTACTGGCGCTGGTTTCTGCATAGCTGGCTCTTTCCTTATTGGTGCTCTGCTTGCTTTACTCGCTGACGAATAGCTTATATATCTTCGCAACTACTTTGATTGGTTCTTAAATCTGAGCCCTGATTGGTTCTTTGATTTGACACGTGGTACGTCCATTTTCAATCCCTTTTTGGAATCCATGATCAATTTTGACCTAGACATTATGGGAAACTACAGGCCCCAAACCTTATTCTAGCTCATGACCTATTTTTTTTCTTTATCAGTAGATTGCATCTGGGTCTAATCCCCAGTACCAAAAGTTAAATTTGATTATTTTATTTTATTATTTTTTGGTACTGGGGGTTGAAGCCAGAGGCATTCTACCTCAGAGCATTACCCCATTACTTTATAGTTATTATTTTTTTTTTGCTAAATTTCTGAGGCTATATTGAACATAAAGTTCCCCTGTCTCACTCTCCCAAATAAAAGGATTATAGGAATGGACCACTACACATGCATGTAATGGGATTTTTTTTTATACTGGGGATTATTTATTTATTTATTCATATTTTGGTGGTACTGGGGTTCTTGGAAACCCTTCTACTTCCTGGCTACACTCCCAAACCTATTTTTATATTTTTATTTGGAAACAGGGTCTCTTAAGCCAGTGAGGCTGGCTTCGAACCAGCGGGATCCTCCTGTCTCCCCCTCCCAAGTGCGGGGATTATAAGCGTGCGCCACCACGCCCGGTGTTGTACTGGGGATTTAAATCATGGGCATTCTATCTCCAAGCTATACTACCAGACCTTTTTATAACTGGGAAAAAAAAAATCAGTGTTTTTTAAATTTGGAAACAGGTTCTTGCTATGGTGTGTGTGTGTGTGTGTGTGTGTGTGTGTGTGTGTGTGTGTATATATATATATATATATATATATATATATATATATATATATATATATATATATATTGGCGGTACTGGGGTTCCTGGAAGCCCTTCTATACTTCTATATCCGGGCTACACTCTCAGACCTATATTTTTTAGTTTTGGAAACAGGGTCTCTTAAGCCAGTGCGCCTGGCTTTGAACCAGCGCGATCCTCCTGTCTCCGCCTCCCAAGCGTGGGGATTACAAGCGTGCGCCACCAACACCTGGCGCTGTATATTTATTTTTTAAAAATGAAGTTAAACCAAGATACATTTTACATTGTCACTAAAAACTCAGCCTTTTTAATTTTTATTCTAAAACAACATTGTGTATATTTGCTAAGGTTAGACTCAAATCTCTAATCTGCCTACTCAATTAGTAGGATTAGAGCCATATACTAAGAAGTCTGATTTAGAACAACAATACGAGTGGAGTGACAGAGCCTAAGAGAAGAAGGCAGGCAGGAGGAGGGAGACTCAATGAAGCAAACACTTCAGTGGATATAATGTACATATATAAATATATCAACTCCAAGCCCAGTATCTTGTGAGAAAGTAGAGTTGGAGTTGAGACAAGGTTCACCAAATGCTATGTCTCTATCACTCTGAAATTCATTATGATGTACATTACAATGCACCAATAAAAAATTAAATTGCAAATAAACCAACGAGTCTTACATTTTGCTAAGCTGTATGAAAAATTCAAATATTTTAAATTTAATCAAAAAGGACAAGAAAGAAGAAAGCAAGTACTCTCATCATAGGTGATCATGGAGTAGATATTTATAAAATGTTTCATGTGAGTATAGTGGTATAGTGTACAAATAGCTATCAAATTTGTGTGCTTTCCCTGATATGATTTTTCTTTCTTTTTTTTTTTTTTTCTTTTCTGTGGTACTAGAGATGGAACCCAGGGACATCCTACTTCTGAGCTATACCCCCAGCCATATTTTTTATTTTTTATTTTGAAACCAGGGCTCACTGAGTTGCAGAGGGCCTCACTAAGTAGCTGAGGCTGGTCAAGAGCCTGTGATCCTCCTGTCTCAGCCTCACAGGTACTGAGATTACAAGAGTGTGCCGCCACTCCCAGCTATGATCTTTCTGTTGGGTTTAAGGCAAGAACCTCTAACAAAAAATTATCATAGAGATTCACTTTAGGAATAAAACATGGAAAAGACTGGAGTACAAAGAGGCTATGTACAAAAATTAAGGAAGATCTAGAGAACTGCAGTATTATCCACAGAATACTCTTTGGCTTAAGCTTTATAGTTATTATCTCAGACAAGGTTTTTTAAAAAAACAACTCAGGGGGTCGGGCGTGGTGGCGCAAGCTTGTAATCCCTGCGCTTGGGAGGTGGAGACAGGAGGATCGCGCTGGTTCAGATCCAGCCTCTCTGGCTTAAGTGACCCTGTTTCCAAATAAAAAGTATAAAATAGATCTGGGAGTATAGCTCAGAAGTAGAAGGGCTTCCAGGAATCCCAGTACCACCAAAAAAAAAAAAAAAAAATCCAACAACTTGGACCTGGGTGTGGTGGCGCACACTTGTAATTCCTGTACTTGGGAAGCTGAGACAAGAGGATCACAGGCTCAAAGCCAGCCTTGAATTCAATATAGGGAGGCTCTCAGAAACTTAGACCCTGTTTTCAAATAAATAAAATCAGGGTGGGGGCATAGCTTGGAAGTAGAATACCTCTTGGTTCATTCCCTAGTACCAAAACAAAAAACAACTCAGGTATTTGCAGTAACTGTGTTGTCCCTCTTGGTGGACATGTTAAGTTAAATTTCAAGAAGTCCTTTGCACCTAGTCCATAGGCACCTAAGTTACCTAGATGTTTTTTTTTTTTTTAAAGTCTATTTACACCTAAAGGTATATTATTAAATACACTTGGACTAGAAGTCTTAAGGTCAGAAAAGTTTAATTTGTATTAAAGCATCTTCTAAATCTTTAACATATTCCTTTCTATATTTGAAGACTAGCATTATTTTCAATTTAATGAAGTATAATTGTCTCACTCAATCTATATTATTAAGAGCTCATTATGTGCTAAATGTTATAAGTTGGATATTAAACTATGAATAATTAAAATTATCAAGAAAATTGGATGACAGAAATAAATTAAAACAAATAGATAAATTCCAATCAGAGTAAAGGTGGTAAAGGGAATGAAAAAGGTTAAAGAGGTAGATCATAAAGTAGGAAGTATCTCTTCAAGTATCCAGGAGAATTTTCAGAAAAAGATTGACATCTGCAGTAAATATTGAAAAATAAAAAGAAAACAGCCTAGAAGAAAATAAAAATAAAGGTATAACTAGAAGAAGAAAGCAGAGTATAACAAGATTGGCAGAGCAAGCAGAAGAGAGGGGTGTCAGATGGTTTTGAAGACCCAGAGACTATCTATGAATACCTTATAGGGAGTGGTAAGAAAACTTAGATATTACTTTAAATATAATAAGACTTTAAGTTTTAATGTAAGAGAATGACACAATTCGCTTTATATCTAGCAAAGGCTTATCTAGCTTCTCTGAGAAGAGTATGTTGGTAAGAGACATTGGAGAGATCCAGGATGATCAACAAAAAAGATGTTATGGTAGTACAGAAGAGAAATGGAAGTAACTAGGCTTACAGTGGAAGCAGCATAAATTCACCTAGAGCAATTATTTTAGAGAGTTAATCTACTGACAGTTTCTAAATTGAGACTGAAAACAAGATGAATACTCATTATAAGTAATGAGTTTTATCCAACTTTATGAAGAAAACTATAGTATAAATTAAAAATATAATGGTAAAAAGGAGGAGCAGGCCCATATTTTACTTTGTATTTTATTTTGATAGGGCAGAAAGGGAATCAAGAATTTAATTTTTGAATTTTAAACATGAAATTCTGGTGAACCATTTAATTGAACGTGTCAACTAGACATCTAAATCTGCATATTTAAAGCTGAAGATGAGAGAAGATTGATTTAAAAATATAGATTTGGGAATCACTGTCACATGTAGTATTTAAAGTGTTGGAACAGATGATTGTACAGAAAATTAAAATTAAGTTTTGAAATGGAGAATAATGCCCAAACCAGTCAATATTTAGAGGAAGACTCTAGAAAGAAAAATGAAAAAGGGTGACCCAGAAATGGGCTACAAAAGAGGAAATTATTCTAGTTTAATGCCTTCCATTTATTAATTCTTGTTTTAATTTCCTGAGCTTTGGGGTCTTATTGAGAAGGTTTCTACCTATATCGATATATTGGGATATTGGATATATGTCTTCCTGTAGTAATTTCAAAAGCTATGGTCTAATATCCAGGTCTTTGATCCATATAGAGTTGATTCCTGGTCAGAGTAAGAGATAGAGAATTCCATTTTTCTACAAATGGATAATTGGTTTTTACAACACCCTTTGTTGAAAAGGGTGTCTTTTCTCCAATGTAAGTGTTTGGAACCTTTGTCAAAAATCAACTGATTTTAAGTATGGGGATCTGTTTCTATACCTTCTATTCTGTTTCACTGGTCTACATGTCTGTTTTGTACCAAACCATGCTATTTTTATTACCATAACTTTTTAGTATAAACTGAAGTCAGAAATTATAATGCCTCCTTTTTTCATTCTTATTGCTGTGAATTGCTTTGGCTATTTTGGGTCTTTTGTTTCTCCACATGAAATTTAAGAATTATTCTTCTCCATCTGTGAAGAATCACATTGGTGTTTTGATAGGGATTGTAGTAACTCTGTAAATCACTTCTGGTAGAATTGCCATTTTGATATTATTTATTCTGCCTATCCAAGAACATGGGAAATCTTTTCATCTTCTAAGTTCTTCAATTTCTCCAGTGGTTATAATTTTTATTATAGAGCTCTTTTTCCTCTTTAGTTGGATTTATTCCTAAGTATTTTATTGTTTTTGAGGTTATTGTGAATGGAATTGCTTTCTGGATTTTTATCAGTAGATTCATGGTTAATATGTAGAAAAATCACTGCTTTGTGTTAATTTTTTATATCATTACTTTGCTGAATTTGTCATCCAGCTCTAGAAATAAAAAGTTTCTGCTCATCAAAGAAAATCATAGTCTGAAAAGAGTCTACAGAATGGGAGAAGATGTTTGCCAGCTATAGAGGCAAACATCTTCTGATAGAGGACTAAAATCTAGAATATATAAAGAACATACAAGACAACACTTAAAAATCAAGGAATAAATTAAATAAACACAAAACAAGAGATAAAATGGCCAATAAATATATAAAAAGTTCAACATTAGTAGCAATCAAAGAGATGTAAATCAAAACTACAATAAGATTCCATCTAATCCCCAATCAGAATGGCAATCATCAAGGAGTCAGACAAAGTAAACGCTGGCCAGGATGTGGGAAAATAGAAACTCTTCTACATTGTTGATGAAACTGCAAATTAGTACAGCTGCTATGGTGATCAGTGTGTAGATTCCTCAGAAAATTGGGAATGGATCTGCTATATGTTCCAGCTATACCACTCCTGGGTGGTATATTTCAGTCCAAAGGATTAAAAGAATATGAGATATACACATAATGGAATTCTACTTCACAATAAAAATATCATTTTTAGAAAAATGGATGGACCTGGAGAACATTATGTTCACTGAGATTAGCCAGTTACAGAAAGTGAAGGCTCATATATTTTCTCTCATATGTGGAAGCTAGGGAGTAATTTGGATAAAGAAGGACCACAGATAATGGAGAAAGAACTCCACTGTGGCCAAGGAGGTGGTCTAAGGGAAAAGGTGAACAAGGAAAGGAAAAATTAATGATGAAATTATTCCCATTTATATTATGTACATATATGAGAATACCAATGCCCATCTCAATGCCCTACATGGAGTAGAGGATGAGAATGGGGAGGAGGCTGAGGGGAAAGCCCACCAAGAACTGTGTGCATGATTGTCACCATTAATGTGAACTATATTATGATGTGAAACTATAACACATCAATAAAAGTATAAAAAAGGAAGAGTAAAGTATGAATTTGTAAGGAAGAGAGATGGATGTTTCAAGAAAAAATGACTGGCTATTTAAGTCCAATAGTTTGAAGAGTTTAGGTGAAGTAAGAAAAGAATATTGACTGTTAACCTTGGGCTTAATGGTCTCAGGGATGGTTGACAGCAAAAGACAGTCAGATAAATGGAACAGTAAATAGAGATGTCTAGTCAAGCTCTCATAGGACAAGAAATTCTTGAGTATATTTGTAAGCTGATCAGAATGATAGAGAATAAAAGAATTAAGTAGATGAGGGGCCACAAAAGTCCTTAAAATTAACGAGCATGGGTTCTGAGAATATAGAAAGATAAGTATAAACTATCCAACAGATAATAGTGGAAGTTTCTAAAAGCATTCTAACAAGCATAAAATTGCAAATTATGGATTTGAAGCTTTGATAATGAAGATTTACTTTCAAAATTTTTTATCTCAAAAGTCAGGGATGTCCTCAAGTATAATATTTTTCTAATATATATATATATATACATATATTTGGTGGTACTGGGGTTTCTAGAAGCCCTTCTACCTCCTGGCTACACTCCCAGACCTATTTTATATATTTTTTTTTTATTTGGAAACAGGGTCTCTTAAGCCAGCGCGACAAGCTTTGAACATGCGCGATCCTCCTGTCTCTGCCTCCCAAGTGCAGGGATTACAAGCATGGGCCACCATGCCCAGCTTCTACTCAATAATTTAAGAACAAAGAGATAATGCAATCCATCTCTCGCTGGCTTAACCAAAGATTTAAGCCAGTTGATATATTTTATTATTATAAGTAGTACACATTAAATTTGAGAATTAAATTAATGTGTAATTCTCATTTTATGAAAATTGTCTAAGATATCTTTTAGCATTAAAGGAAAATTAAGAAAAAACTACTCAAAAATTGTATTTAAAAAAAATGAGATTTCAATACAAACTAAGTTAAATTTTATAAGAGACAAAATTACTAAGCTAATGAATAGAGTATGGAAATATATAGATAAGCCAAAAAAAGTTTTGGTTTATTCCCTTTAATGCTTTCAGGTATCCACAATTGCTACTTTATATTCCTAAAGCCAGCAGAATAAAGGTGTTTTCTCAACTTTATGTTTTATACTTTTATTAGTGCTATATATAGTCTCATGTAATACAGTTCAAAGTGATAGTGACATACATGCACACAGCACTTGGTGTGTCAATTTTAAAAGTGAATCTCACTGCGGGGCATGGTGGTGCACGCTTGTAATCCCCGCGCTTGGGAGGCGGAGACAGGAGGATCTCAGCAGTTCAAAGCCAGCCACTCTGGCTCAAGAGACCCTGTTTCCAAAAAAAAAAGTATAAAAATAGGTCTGGGAGTATAGCCCAGAGGTAGAAAGGTTTCCAGAAACCCAGTACTACCCCCCCCAAAAAAAAAGTGAATCTCAGTGATATAATAAAGGTAAGTTTTTATAACTATACCTGAAATTAGTCATTGGAGGAAAAAACATAGTAAAATAGGATCTTTTATTTATTTATTTTTGTTACTAGGGATGGAACCCAGGGGCAATCTACCTCTACGCTATAACCCTAGACTTATTTTTTATTCTTTATTTAGGTACAGGGTCTCACTAAGTTGTGGAGAGCCTCACTAAATAGTTGAGGCTGTCCTCAGACCACGATCCTCCTGTCTCAGTCTTCCAAATTCTGGGATTATTAAGTGTGCACAACCATGCCTGGCATAATATAGGATCTTATTAAAGAAGAAAAAATTACAAGGATAGAGGATTTTAGTTTTTCAGCAAGTTTTAACTGAGAACTGAAAGAGCTGATTATCCATGCTTTATATTAGATTTAGAATTAATATCTGCATTAAAATATGATTGCAGCTTTCACTAAAGGAAAACAAGAAAAATAAAGATTACTCTTTAACTGAATACCCCTAAAAAAAACAACTCTCATAAAAAATAAAAATAAGAAAGGCAATAAAATGCTGGTAAGATAAAGCAATCTAAAAGGAAGCAAGGATAAAGGTATTAATTTTTCTCTACTTACCCTAGTTTAGAGATTTCTTGAATGCACTTTATGGCTTTTAAAAATAAAATTTATTATTTTTAACTGCCCTTGCTCACCAATATCTCATTAATATAACTTGTATCACCATTGACTTTTCTTTGGAATTTATATCATTTTTCTCCTAAATGATTTTTAAATCTCCCTAGACAAATAAAATAGAAAAATTAAGTGAGATCCCATGTTGGAGAATATAAAAATAATTTTGTTTTGAACAATTAAAATCTCTCTCTCTCTCTCTCCTCTCTCTCTCTCTCTCTCTCCTCTCTCTCTTCCTCTCCCTTGCCCTCTCTCTTTCTCTAGGACTGTTATAATGTTCACAGAGGGTGTGAGAGAGGAAAATAGGAGAAAAATATAAAAAGGGAAGAGTGACTGGAAACAAAGAGTGGGAGGTAGATCAAATTTAATTACTTTGTGAAATAAAATTGACAAATTATAATTATTCCTCATCAGAATTCAGAGAGCTACACTAAATTATATAGTTAAAAAATCAGAATGATCCTCAAAGATGCCTTCATCATCTTTAACTTAGAGATTTTCATATGTGGTTTGCCAGAAGAGCTGTATCAGAGGTTAGAAAACAAATTAAGTTTATATTTATACTTTTTATAATGACTAAATGGACTCCATCTTTGTTTTTCACATTTAAAGTACGTGAAATTTTGTAAACATTATTTGGGGATCTATTTCCATTGATTATAAAATCATATAACTTGAGACTTTTTTGGTTCTGTTAATAATATGAGGCTAGGGATACAGCTCAGTGGTAGAGAGCTTATCTAGCATGTGAGAGACCTTGGGTTCAGTCTCCAGCACTGAAAAAAATATATAAATAAATAAATAAATAATAAATTCTATACTAAGTAATCCCAAAAGGAATTTGGTGAATATATAAACCAAAGCTAAACCAAGAATTAAATATTCTCTCCCTCTCTCTCTCTCTCTCTCTCTCTCTCTCTCTCTCTCTCTCTCTCTCACTCATACACACACACACACACACACACACACACACACACACACCCCTCATCAAACATATTTGATAAACTGAGATTTTTTTTTTTTTTTTTTTTTTGTGGTGGTACCGGGGTTCCTGGAAACCTTCTACCTCTGGGCAACACTCCCAGACCTATTTTTTTTCCTTTTTTTTTTTTTATTGGTGCACTGTATTCATACATCATAGTAGGATACATACTTTTGTAGACATACATGCACACTTTTCCCAGTCAGCCCCCACCCAATCCCCACCCCATTCTCTCCCTATCCCTCCCTCCCATGCTTGGCTTTGTAGTTGACATCTAGTATTATGGCAATTTATCTAAAATTAAAAATGATAATTTCTCATAACAGTTTCATTTGTCTGATATCAAGCTTTTGATGACTTAAAGATAACATTTCAATATTTCTTTTTGCTTTCTTTCTTACCAGAGAATCTATTTTTTCTATTTTTTAGGTGAAACTATCATATATTTATATATTTATTTTTCAGAAAAAAATCTATCCTAATATGGAATATGGAGTCTAGGTACCCAAAACGATCTTGAAAAAGAACAAAGCTAGAAGATATATATTTTCTGATTTCAAACCATATAAAGCTACAATAATTGAAACAGTGTAGTACTATTCTAAAGGCAGATATATAAACCATTGGAGTTAAATAAAAGCCTAGAGCTAAATTCTTCCCTATATTGTCAAGTTATTTTTGACAAGGTTTCCACGAACATTTGGTGGTGGAAATGATAATCTTTTAACTAAATATTGTTAAAAAATAATAATTACATGGAAAAGAATAAAATTGGACCCTTACCTAATCCCATATACAAATATTAACTCAAAATAGATAAAAGACCTAAATATAAATCTTAAGACTATAAACTTTTAGGAGAAAATCTGGGTCATAAAACCTCACAACACTGAAATTGGCAGTGATTTCTTGGTTATGATTTCAATGGCACAGGCAACAGAGGAGTATACAGACTCCCTAAAAAAAAAAAAAAAAAATTGTATATCCAAAGACAATGTAAACAGAGTTAACAGTTACTAATAGAATGGGATAAAATATTTCCAATTGCTATATCTGAAGGTATATTAATATTCCAACTAGAAATCCTAAAAATTAACAACAATAAAGGCAAACAATACAAGTTAGAGATAGGTAAAAGACTAACATAAATAATGAATCTCCACAGATAACCAATCTTAGTTGTCTGTTGGATGGAAAATCTTGTTTCTCTGGTTCTGGTGTGTGTTACCTATTTCTTCTTTGTAGTTAATCTCTTTGAGTATTTTCTCTAGTGCTGGTTTTGAAGACATAAATTCCTTCAGTTTCTGTTTTTCATGGAAGCTTCTTATTTTTCCATCTAATTTGATAGAAAGTTTTGCTGGGTAGGAAATTTTTGGCTGGAAGTTGCTTTCTTTCAGAGTTTGGAATATGTTACTCCAAGCCCTTCTGGCTCTCATGACTTGGTTTGGGAAGTCTGGAGTGATTCTAATTGGTTTGCCTCTGAATGTCACTTGGCCCTTTGTTTTTGTTGCCTTTAAGATTCTCTGCTTGGCTTCCACATTGGTCATTTTGACAATTATGTGGCGTGGGGATCCTCTTCTCCGATCCTGTCTAAAGGGAGTTCTATAAGTTTCCTGGACCTGTGTATCAACCTCTTGCTATATGTTTGGAAAATTTTCTGCTATTACTTCTTTGAAGAGATTGTTGATCCCTTTGGTTTCACTTTCTTTTCCCTCCTCTATTCCAATTATTCTTAGGTTAGCTCTCTTAAAATGGGCCCATATTTCTTCAATATCAGATTCCTGCTGTCGGATATTTTTTTCTAGATTAGAAACTATGAGTTCATTTTTGGAATGATCATCTTCTAAGAGCAAGATTCTGTTCTCCATGTGGTCTAATCGGTTGTTGGTGCTTTGAATTGAGGCCTTTACTTCATTAATTGCATCCTTTATCTCTTTTTGGCTCTCTCTGAGTTCTTTTCGAAGCACCTCTATTATTTCTACAGTTATTTTCCTGATTTGATCTTCTAGAAATCTCTGATTTTCTGTTTTATCGGGTTTTGATGTTGTGGGGTTGTGTGCATTAATTGCTCCAGTATTATTCCTCTTTCCCATGATTTTGGATGTTTGTGCCTTCTCTGGGTTCTTCCCTTGGGTCACTATGACTTCCCTTAAGGTGTTCTGGATCTCGAGTCAGTAGTATCTCGGACCCCACTACTCCTTTACTGGGTTTTATCACAGAGTCTCCAACCCAGAGAGTCGATAGAGGCTGCTTTAGACTGTGGGGGGTGCCAGGTTGCACGTTCTCCTATGGTGTGATATCTCTGCCACCACCCCTCCCCCACTGGGTCAAGTCCCAGGGAGTACAGTACTGGGATTTCCCCTCTGTGGCCCGCAATTTGACTCACTGTTCTTGAGTATGCAGATGTAGCTGTACTGGCCTCGCTGAATTCGCTGCTGCTGCCGCCGGTGGCAATAAGGCGCCACTGCTACGCCCTCGGCTATGGGACTGGCGTTTTTCTTCTTGATTTTGATTTCTACTCTGAATCCCTGCAGCGTGTGCTGAGCTCGGCCACTGGGAGCTTTAGATGCTCTCTGCGCAGATAATTCCCGCCTAGCTGTTCCGCAGTGGCTCACCTCGGCTTGCTGTAGCCATCCCGTGAATTCGCCGGTGCCTCCGGCAGTATGGCGCTGCTGCCGCGTCTGCCGCGTCCTCGGGCATGAGGCCGGTGTATCTCCTCTGTGGCTCTGTTCTCAGTCCGCTTTCTCTCTGGAGCCTGGTGATTTTTTGTTTCACTGGTGATGGTGTTTTCTGGCTATGAAAGGCGCTGATTTTGTGGTAATGGAGATTTGTTGTTAGCGGGGCTCTTAAGCCCCGCTTTTCTCGGTCGCCATCTTCCCGGAAGTCCCAGACCTATTTTTATATGTTTATTTGGAAACAGGGTCTCTTAAGCCATCGCAGCTGGCGTCGAAATGCATGATCCTCCTGTCTCCGCCTCCCAAGCGCGGGAATTGCAAGCGTGTGCCACCACGCCTGGCTAAGCTGAGATTTTATAGAGCATTTTTTTTTATCAGCATTGATGCTCCGTCTCATATTGGACTGGGACGTAATGCCAGGCACTGGAAGGCCTGAATTGAGGAGCTACTCTCTAGACTAGAGCTGTGTTACAGATGGAACAAGCTGCTCAGCTGGAAAGCAGCAAAAGATGAGATGCTGCCACTCTCAAAATACTCATTTAAAAAAAAATTCACAATTTAATAGATACAAAAAATTTCTCCTTCACATAAAATTAACTCTGTCCCTAAATAAAAAGCAATAACTGAACTCTGACCTCTGCAATATACCCATAAAACATGCATGGCAATATTTAGGATGAAGGAACACAAATATGGAAGTACTTTCCTTAACCTTTATACTTCATGCCATTTTTATGAATTGCATTAATTCTCCAAACTTTCTTTTGCCCATTTACTGGATTATACCTCCAGCACTTCTCCTGCTGCTGCTGCTGCTTGAGGCAGCCTACTTGATTTTGCTTACCTTGCTCAGGGCCTTGCACAGAGCAGCAATGTTAAAATTGCAGGGAACATGAGATAAGCCTTTAAGTGCTTATTCGAACCACTTTTCTGGCCTCATCATCCTTCTTACTGAATCCTGAAAATCGATTCTTCCCTGAAGAAATATACCCCTCCATGGAAGCCTCTGCTCGTAACCTCTGATTATTTCATGAGCCTCTTGCCGCTTTTCAGATGGCCCCAAACTTTCTGCCCATCAGAGCTATCTGAAACCAACCCTAGATGGTGGACTATAGGCACTTCAATATTAGCCATTTCTCAGTCCAGAATATTTCAGGTAATGCCATACTTTTTGCTTTGTCTTAGTTATTTCAAACCTTTATATTTTTAACAAATGATTTGAATTTATGGCAGAATGGTCTTTTTATTGATTTTCTTGATTTTTATTCTCATTCCTGTTGGAGAGTAATTTAGCAGGGTATTTTTTGTTTGATTTGTTTTTGGTTAACTATCACTCAATAGACAACCTAACAAGAGCCAGGATGACAGTGATTTAAATGCATGGATTTTAAAAAAAGGTCCACCATTTTGAGCCATGGCTATATAACTAAATATCTTTGTGATCTTAGGTAAATTATTGAACTTCTCTGGGCTTCAATTTCCTTATTCTGCAAAATGACAATAATAATAATAATAATAATAATAATAATCCTGACTTTGTAGGTTTGCTATAGAGATTAATGTTAAATACAGTTAAAATATAGGAACTCAGAATAATATGACCATAATAATTCATAATAATATCTTTATGAATATGAGATATTATATTTTACTTGCCACCAGGATATGCTCTGAGTCATAATAAATATGAACAGGTAAACATTAGGCTTGCCTTAAAAACACACTACAGTGAATACTCTAAAATAGGCCCACTGAAGCATCTTTACACCCATGGGATGATGCTTTGAATAATAAATAGCTGACCCATACTACACAGGACACCCAAATAATTGTTCCTGCCAGCTTTGACCTTGCAGAGCTCAGACAAGGTGGAGCCACGAGATGCAAATGACTACAAGAAAAAATAGGGCAGGAAAGAGGAGATAAAACATCATAAAACAAACAAGCAAGTGTTCTGCCTCATCCTTTGTACTGTGCATGTGCTTTGGGTTAGTTACTCTTACTATTATATTCTTTGTGGAATACATACTATATATACTCAGATTCTCTTATATAGTTATATAGATAAATGAATAGCATGAAAAAAATTGAAAAAACATTGCCCAGGAATCATCACACGTGCCTGAATCCTCAACCATGGATAGCATTTATACTGGTGATAGAGATGTGCAGAGTACTCTGAGAGAAAAATATCAGCAGTATGGTTGCATCTATAACTTTATCAGTGGACTTGCTGAAGAAACCTAAACTTTAAAAATGCTGTTTCTACTCTAAAGTCAGAAACAGGTTAATAATATATGTTTATCAATATAAACCCTCAAGGAATCATTCTGCAGGAAATATTGAATATAGTTGCCTTATATACAAAAACATATTCAATATTTATTATGCAATGTGTGTAAAGAGATCTGGGGACTCTTTATGGAGATGAAATGTCTATGAAATGTGTGGTATAGCTCCTATAGCTCAGAGACTCTGTATAGACAATGAGGAAGAAGTATCACAGTTTGTGTAGGTGTTAAAATATCTCAAAATATTTTGTGAGACTATTATGATAGTTTCAGAGAATAAAATTTTTAAGAAGTCATAAATATACAACAGAAATATGGACTCTGAAGTCCACGTGAATGCCAACCCTAAGATGGAGAAGGCTACAGCTGGAGAGAGTGGCAGCATGTCTACTTCACTGAGGTGAGTGTGGTGAAGAGGGGCGGTAAATGGAAGAAAAAAAATGTATCCTTATAAGAAGGTTTATTTTGAATGATTCTTGCCAGCAAGATTTTTTTTTAATTGATATATATTGACTTCTTTCATCAGAATCAGCTAATCTTACCTTGGCAATAGACTATTCCAATAGTCATACCAAATCATGTCTCATCAATAATTACAATGCATCCTCTGTTCCATGAAAATGGAGCTTATCATTTCATTATAGGCTTTCTCCTTGAAGCCCTTCTAAGGCAAAGATTTTTGAGCCAATTTCTTAAAAAAGAAAAAAACAGAATTTCAAGTCGGGCGTGGTGGTGCACGCTTGTAATCCCCATGCTTGGGAGGCAAAGACAGGAGGATCATGCAGGTTCTAAGCCAGCCATCCTGGCTTAAGAGACCCTGTTTCCAAATAGGAAAGAAGTATAAAATAGGTCTGGGAGTGTAGCCAGGAGGTAGAAGGGCTTCCAGGAACCCCAGTACCACCAAAAATATAAATAAAAAAGAAAGAAAGAAAGAAAGAAAGAAAGAAAGAAAGAAAGAAAGAAGAAAAGATAATTTAAATAGGCAGAATTCTTTTTTAAATATACCAACAAATTTCTAATATCTATAGGGAAAGTATAAATCATACATATGTAACATAATTTTGTAAATCTAGGAAACTCCTGTCCATGACAAAGGTATAGTTGCCAAAAATTTGTTATAGTTGCATTCTTAATGTTCAATGTGAGACCTTTGTTTCCCTCCGACCTCAGTTTTGAGGTAGGTTTCAAAGGACAGGGAATTATCTTAATCTAGGAAGAAATTTAGAAGAAAATAGTCTGGAAGCCATTCATCATTTGGTAGCCACAGAAGCTCAAATGGTTAGCACACTCCTCCAAAGAACTCATGACACCAGATGAAGGTAAAGCGCATCTGGAAACTTCATTTTCTGATAAGGAATCTTCAATGCATTTTAAAAAGGGGATGCCGGGCATGGTAGCACATGCTTGTAATCTAAATCGGCATTTGGAAGGCTGAGACAGGAGAACAGCGCAGGTTCAAAGCCAGCCTCAGCTCCTTAGTGAGGCCCTTTGCAACTCAGTGAGACCCTGTTTCAAAATAAAGAATAAAAAATTGGTCTGGGGGGTGTTGCTCAGAGGTAGAATGCCCCTGGGTTCCATCCCCAGTACCACAAAAAAATGTTAAATAAATAAATAAATAAAACAGGGGCAACTGTGGCAAAATTGGGTTGTTCTTTTTTTACCACCTAAATCATTCCTTGCTGTCTCCTGTACTAAAACACTGAAAAAAATGTTAATAGTGACTAATATTTGCAAAAACAAAGTGTGTGTGTGTGTGTGTGCGTGTGTGTGTGTGTGAGAGAGAGAGAGAGAGAGAGAGAGAGAGAGAGAGAGAGAGAGAGAGAGAGAAAAGAAAAGAAAGAGTAACTTTATAGGTACTGAAAGGCAGCCTGAAAGAATAAAAGGTATTTTAATAGATATTTTTTATACCCTTTGGACACTGATTTTAGTATGAATGGCTGCTATAAACTTACATTTACTGTAAGACAATTCTCATGCTCTCTCATGTTTCTGTAGGTATTACAACAGAGACACCAACTGCCTTTTATCCACACTCTCATTTCAAGGCTGTTTTTGTAATAAACAACCTTGAGCGACAGAGATTATGAGGCCTTTTGAAGCCAAAAGCAGCTTTGCTTACTGTCCATTATAAAATTCTCAGGTTCTCTAAACTTGGGGTTTTCTCTTGTAATACAACTCCCCCCTTGTGTAGATGGGACCTGGCTCTTTTCATGTTCCCTTTGGGAACTGAAGTATTGGAACCACTGCAAACATGAGGGACTTGCTGCTTGCTTTGACATGATAAATAAAATCATTATCTCTGACCCAGGAGCCTCATGTATTCTTCCAGGATTCATGAATCTGCAGCAGGCTGACTTATTATACTGTAAATGGGTAAAATCTCAGTCTTGGAAATATTGCTCCTTATAAAATGCAGTTTGGGGTCTAAAGGAGACTACGATTTGAAGATAAGCTGTGTTCCAAGAGGTAAAAAAAGAAAAATTGGGCTGTATTGAGAAGGAATTCATTTCTTATGTAGTCTCACAAGAAAACTGAAAATTTTAATAAATAATAAAAATAGAAATATGTATTGGGGAAAAGCAGGGATCCTAAGCTATAGAAAAAGTAAAGATGGTCAAAAGAAAACTCAGGATATTCTAATGATAACTATGAAAGTGGTAATTAGCTTACATATGGTGGCTTGCTGTTTACAAAGCGTTTCCATACATGGTATTTTATTTGAGTTTTATAACAATCCTTAAGATAGTCTTTATTATTTTCTTAATTACACAGTTGAGAAAACTAAAGTTTAGAAGGGTTATATAACTTGCTAAAGGCTAAAATAAATGTTAAGAAAACAAACAGTAGAAAAAGACTTTAGTAAATTAAATAACTAAAACAAAATAAAAATTTGGTTATAGCTTCACAATCACTTGTCACAATTATTCTCATTGTACTATGAATACTCCATTTTTGTTTTACCGAATTTGCTTATATAAGTGTGTATTTATCTTCTATTTATCTTACTCTCGTTATCTATGATCTTTACTTTTTCTTTTTAAGCTACAATTCTATAAAAGTAACATAATTTGTATTCTACCTACCTCCTTTCCATTCATCCAAATGTACTCACTATACTTAAACATAAATCCACTTTAAAATTCCTTCTCATTCTAAATGTGGAAGACTGTATGCATGCTGGTAATTATCTTAATTTAGACCTTACCTTCTGAAAGCACTTTAGATCTTCAGATTTCAGAATATCATTTTTTTTTCATTTGTTATTTCCAGCTTCCTTTCTGGCTATTTCACAATTCAATTTTTTTGTATATATCATTTTCCCATTGTTTAATAAATATAACATTCCCCAGTGTTCTCCCTCTCCTTTCTCCTCAATCTGCTTTCACTGAGACATCTCATTATGCCCATGATTTGGTAACCATTTGTAATTCAAAGGAACACCAATTCTATGTCTCTGGCTCTATTTTTTTTCTTGAGCTGCAGACCTGTATATCAAGGATCTTAGTTAACACCTTAGTCTGATACCCTATGAGAGCCAAAGGTTCAATTGTCCAAAACCAAAACACTTTCTCTCTAAATCTTTTTTTTTACAATTATTTTTCTTAATTGAATGAACCACTTTAACTTATTTCTCAAAGCTGAGAAACTCTATCCTTCTTCCTTACCCCTCATATCCAATTGGTGACAAATGTGGTTCATTTCTCTGCAGATATTTCTATAACATTCACTTATCTTCTTTTAACAATCCCTTAACCTTCATGTAACCCTTAATATTTAAGTCTGTACTAGAAATTATCTTCCTACCTAATTTTAGTCCCTTTTATCATAGATACAGTATATTTAATTCTTCCTGCAACTCAAATTTTATAATTTCATCACCCCAAAATTAATATCTTTAATTTTTCCCAATGTTGATACATACTATATGACTAATAACATTCATGGACCTAACTTTTTCTGTATCCCTACCTTTAGCACTTAGACATATGCCCATGTGCACACGTGTATGTTCATGCAAAAATATGAACATATGCCAACACATACTTCATATTTTTCCTAATGTGTAATAATCTTTCATGCCCCTGTCATATTCAGATAACTACTTGAATTTTCTCTGCTTCTCTCACCTCTATGCAATGCTTTCAATTAAAATTTAAATCTTATTCTTCTTTAAACTTCTATTCATTTCAAACAAAGTTAAAAGCTTTCCAAGTCTTACATATAATGAATTTCCACACAATTCATTTTATTTATAAAATTTTGCCATCTTGTTTGTCTCCTTGTACAGATTGTAAACTTTTTGATTAAAAGTATCTCACTATTCATTTCTATATTGCAGGCCAAGCATGATATCTAAAAGTTAAAAGTGCTAAATATTGCTCACTTAATAAATGGTGGAGTAAAACAAAGTTCCTCTAGCCTGAATACTCAATTTTAATTGTTGTTATTATTTCTGTTGGTTTTTTGTTATGTTTCTTATATCCCTTCCTGCAATAATATGATGCAACTAAGGAAATTTCTAGATAATATCAACCTTAAACTGCAACTGAGTTAAGGATAAAGTATAGAATATAGATATGTAACTTTTAGTAATTTTTTATCATAATTTGTTATAATAATATTACGACTAAAATAAAAGTCATTATTTATGGCCTAGGCATTATTATTTTCATTCTATATGTGAAGAAATGGAAGCTTAAAGATTATAATGACTTGCCTAATGTGATACTGGTCACAGAAGTAGTTTTAAGCATTTTACTTCTGATACTGGGAAGGTAGAAGAAATACACTTTTCTACTTCTTGGAATTGAATGGGTCCTATGAATTGCTTAGGCAAATGAACTATCAGCCTGTGCTACAAGATAGAGGGTCTAAGAACTGGCATCCAATTCACAAGCTATTTCCTCTCTCTGATTCTCTTTTTCCTTCTCTCTGCTACAACAACAACCAATTTCTAAAGTTGATGTCTGCTCCATATGCCTGAGACTTAATTGAGGACAAAGTGAGATTAAATCACTTGCTGACTCAGATCAAAATGTAATATGAGCAGGAATAAAGTTCTGTTTTGGTAAGATTTATAAATTTTTGAATCATAGGAAAATTTGGTTCAAATTGACCAATATTCCATAGAAGCCATAACTTTATTATAAAAGTTTGTTTAACCACAATCTAAATAAAACCAATATTTTCAGAAAGTCAAGAAAAACATGTAAAAAACAGATGTTTAAAACTTATAAAAAATCCCATGTCTTTGAGTTATAAAATAATGGGAATTTAGACACTCATAGTTATCACTCTCTTTTCTCTGCAAGATTTGGGCATTGAAAGACTTATGAAATATAGATAATAGAAAAGCAAACCAACAAAAAATTCAGCTTCAAGCAATTCAACAAATAGAAAGAAGAACTAGAAACAAGCAAAAGAGATTATACAGCCAACATACATTCCAGAAATAACAATCTGGGTCAGAACCAGGAACTGCTGAGTTAATGAATGTGAATCGGAAGAAACAGGGTCAGAAATGAAAGAAGCATATGATCTAAAATAGAGAAACAGATTAAAATTTTAGACCAAGCATCAAAGCAAAGTCAAAACATTTTTTTAAGTAAGTCAAGATATTTTAGATAGATAGTATAACTGACAGTCTAAGTCAAAGAGAAAAACATTAAAAGGGTCCCCTGAAATTCAACTACGTCAAGCCACCACCACCACATGATTCAAATGATAATAAAATATTGATTTCAGAGCAGTTCTATATAAACTTTCACATTTAATCATCAGAAAGAGCGTGTGAGGAAATGAAGGTATACATCACAGCACTAGAACTCAAGCTCAGTTTCATCTGGCACCAAATTATGTGTTTTCAGACACTCTGCTAAATGGCCTTGTGTCATTTGTCCTTTTGTCTCGTACAAAAAGGGTAATTACCAATAAGTGGCTTAGCCTCTCAAAATAGAACCAATCTAACATAGGGCATAGGACAGAAGTAAAAGCTAATCTCAGCATGATAAACTGCAAAGAGGGCTAGCATGTGATCTAAATTTGCCTAACAATGAATTAAATACACACACAGGAGGTCAAGTTTCTCCTCCTTCCTTCTCCTTATCCCATCCTGTATGAAACAAACACAAAACATATCTCAAAGACAAAAACAGATCCTCATCCTAGACAGGAGTTTTTTAAAGACAGATGTAAGATTCTTAAAATAGGAAAAAGGGCTTAACTATGTTTTTATTACAATTGCTTCATGATTTTCTTTTTCTCTCTCCCAGCTATGTGTTTAGTAAAGGAAGAATGAGGGAGATTCCAGGGACAGAAGAAATGAATACTGAAGTTTCATTTATGGTCCAACTCCATAAACAGAGGGGGAAACCACAAATACCTATTTGGACCAACACTCTAATAAGCAGCTGTGTTTCTTTGCCTTCTCTGGTATGCAAAACCCCTTTAGAAGATGGTTGTTGCTGATGTAATATTAGATTCTTAACCCTGAATTCTAGTTTTTCCTATTTTGGAAACATTACTGATAACCTATTTATTGACATATTAATTTGCATAAAAGCATAAAAATGTCGCCACTGCTTTGACCTTTATTATCATATATCATGTCAAGATTCGGTGCCAGCTAATCTACCAGAAACATTTAATCTTTTGAAGGAATAATTTATCTTTCTCCCAGGTTTAAATGAAGTAATATTGGTTTATAGTTTAGAGTAAAACAGTAAAAATCTATTATTTACAGTGGTTATGATAATTGTCTAATTATATCTGATATTAAACAACATTTTAAGATAGAATTTACTGTTTTCAGGTGAGAAAGCTGAGGTCCAAGTAGTTTACCTAACATTCCCAAGGTCATACCACTAACAAGTAGAAGAAAGAAATGGCAAATATTGGTTTGTATACAAAGCTGATGCTCTTTCAACTAACTCACAATGAATACCTTTCTCTGATGGAAGAAACTGTACACTAGATTTTAACAATTGGGTATATTGGTCCTTAATCACCATATGAAACCCTGTCTGAAAATAAAATAAAATTTTGTCCAAATTACTGAGGCTATAGTTCAGTAGTAGAGTGCTTGTCTAGCAGGCAAAGTCCCTGTGTTCAATCCCCAGTACCACAAAAGTAAAATAAAATAAAAAATAAATTGCAACTCGCTACATTGGCAGCTGTATTAAATTTATAAAAGTTTGGAAATATTACCAACATAATAACACAGTCAAAAGTAATTTACATGCTAGGTAACACACTTTATATATGGCAAACAAAAAGCTAATCGAGAGTGACAATATGTGGGTAGATAAGAAATCACTTGAAAATCTCATGTAGGTTTTACATAGAAGATACTGCTATCCATGAAAACTTGGGGTTTCTTAACACTTTGCGGTGCCCTGGAACCACAACAGGAAGCAGTGGCAGCCCAATCACGTGAGAAGCTCAATTCTCTACACGGCGGGAGTGAGAGCTTTCTATCTTACAAAAACAGTTCGGATGACTCTATATAAAAAGTAGAGAAGAAAATTATACTTCCCTCCCACATATCAGTGGAAATGCTTCCCATGGAGTGACTCAGCCTGAAACTCTAAACAGGAGCCTGGGCCCAGCATGCTCTAGGCAGCCACAGCAGGTCCACATTAGCTGCCTGCAGTATTTGTGGGGACAACACAGAGCTAAGGCTGCCAATAGCATCACAAGCTTCTACCTTGTGAGCAGAATCTAGTCTAGAAAAAAGATACTGAGTCTTTACGCTCTGAAATGTGGCCCTTTTCTACTTGATCAAGAATATTTTCAAACAGCCAAGAGAGCACACTCATTCCCTCTCTATTAATATAGTAAGTATAGGGTGCTGTATCACTAACAATTTGCCGTATACTCTCCTCCTTATGTTATATATAAAGTTTATTCAATTTAATGAACTTTGGGGACAATTTAATGAACTATGGGGACATATTTATTATTTTCATATTTTATTTTTTCACAGATATAGAAAATTAGACACAGATGTTAAGTAACTTGCTCAAAGCAGCTATCTAAAGTTGTGGGACCAGGATTTTATCACAAGCTGACCAATGTCAGCTCCTTATCAGGAATCATTGCCCTCGTTAGCTCCAATTAATGTTAAAATCAGCCTAGAAGTCAGAACAATCACAGTTACGAGGCAACTGCGGTAGGAATCCAAAACCAGTAGGTAAACTTGAAGACATTATTTTTAAGATATTTTCTAGGTTCAACATTGAATTATTTGGTTTTGCTAGGGTAGGAGTTCCATGCACTGACTTATCTTGCCCATGAGTTCCATATCCCTACTATGCCCCCAAAAAAAGCATATAAGACACTTATTTAATGTATAACATGTACAATCTCAGAATGCTGCAGATTTAGTTCTAAATCAAAACTTTTTAAAAATAAACAGTTTATTATTGAAAGATACAAAAAAAATCAAGAAAGTGAATTGAATGTATTTTCTAGTAGCAAGAAGAGGAATGTCATTTTGCACTGCAAAATGAAAAACTGGATCTTTAAATGTCACTGATAAACTTATCACATCTACTAAATTGCATGGAAAGTTCACTATCGTGATCTTCATATGATAAATGTGTTTTCAGTTAGTTTTTGACAATTTCAATTTCTTACATGAGAATACATTCTAATTGTGATATATTCTGCTTCCTAATTATACTGGAAACCTCTTGGAAGAATACATCTAGTATTTGGCTATTTGAAAAAAAGAGTAGCAAATACGAAGCTCATGAAATCAAAACTATTTTTACTATTTGCAGTTAATTCGTAGTTTTTCTTCCTGTAAAATCCATTTTAATAATGCTTTATTCACTCACTGTCACTCCATGCTACCAATTTACTGAATACTTATTCAACTTACTACGCTGCACTTTTTACACTTTTGATAATTTTTATTGCCATTTCACACATTTCTGCAAGCTAGTTCCTAATTCTAGCATTTATTTGATCTGCAATTTTTGACTCCACGTTTGTTTTGTTTGGTTTTGCTTTGTTTTTTGGTGCTGGGGCTCAATCCTGGAGCATTGGTCATGCTAGGCAAGCCCTCTACCACTGAGCTACACCTCAACCTTCAACTCTGTATGATGGTGGAAAATTGACACTTGGTTAGCAGAAGCCCTACCTCAAAATCTGAATTTGGATATTTTCCTGAGCTAGCAATATGTGGTATAATTCTCTCTAGCAATACTGGACAGCAACAGTGTTCAGTAGCTCCCAATCAGCCACATAATCACAAAGATAAACAACTGATTCACTTCATAGTATGCTGTGTTGCTAAGATATGATATTCCCCAGGTTAGAGGTGCTAAGTGCATTTTCGAGTTACTTTATCATCAACTAACAAATAATTAATTGGCATATAACCACACTGAAGCAAAAATTTGCCTCATATTCCTTAGTTGATAAAATATACATAGAAGCTTCTATTTATTTATTTATTTATTTATTTATTTATTATTTGTGGTGGTACTGGGGTTCCTAGAAACCCTTCTACCTCTGGGCTACACTCCTAGACTCATTTTTATGCTTTTTTATTTGGAAACAGGGTCTTTTAAGCCAGCCCGGCTGGCTTCGAACCTGCACCATCCTCCTGTCTCCACCTCCCAAGCGCGGGGATTACAAGCATGTGCCACCACACCCGGCCATAGAAGCTTATATTTAATACTTTAGAAGAAATGTCTCTCTGCTAACTAATTCAAATGAAATTTCTATATTTGAGCAAGGGTAATTATAAATTGTATTTCAACTATGATAGCAATAATTTGCCTCTTTCATGGGAGTGATGCTATAGACAGTTTTTCTATAAGTACCAAAATACTAGAGAATATATTTATATGATACAGCCAAGTACAACATAACTAAAAATAAACTCAAGACTTTCTTTATGAGAAAGATTCTACACCATAGTCCTCTATCATCTAAGTCAAATACAGTCAAGTGGTGTGTGTGTGTGTGTGTGTGTGTGTGTGTGTGTATTTCTCTCTGTGTCAATTTTCATATTTTATTATTTCTCAATCTCTTCTCTGCTAGTTTCAATGCTCCAACATATGAATCATCACTTTTGTAAATATCTTTCATAATCCACATTATATACTCTACTCCAATACCTGGTGAACTGGCCTGACTCTATTTCTTTCCATTATTATTACTAAAATTGAGTTTGAAATATTTCCCAAAGGTTAAAGACTTTGTAACTAGCTAGACATTGTTGGGAGGTGAAACTATAAGAAGTAGAGAATAGTGAGAGATCTTCCTGTCATTGGTGAGGGGGAGAGGGAGTGGAGGGTGAGGGATCTGCTAATGAACAGTCAGACTCTGGTCCCTTCCTCTCTCTCTCTCTCCTTCGAATCCCAACCATGAAGTGAATGGCCTTGCTCTGCCATATACTCCCTGCCATTGACTGGAGCCTCCCAAACAATGGGCAAAATATACCACTTCTCTTTATAAGTTGATTATCTCAGGTATTTGTTACTGTAACAGCAAATTGAATAATACAACCATAATATGTTTTCTCAGAAACAAACTACTTAAATATTCTTCATGTTATTCTGCCATTTACAGTGATTCTTTGCTTCTTGACTTTAGTTTAGCATTATATATTTAAATTTATTTTCATAGTTTAACTTGACTTACTTCCTTAATTTATGATGTGTATTCTACATGTGACTTTCCTTCCTTCCTCAGATATATTCTAAACTTTCCTTTTACCCCTATCATTTTTTCATTTACCTTTAAAACTATTTTTCAAGATGCTTTAAAATTATTACTTTTTCCATGAAGACTTCGGTATCCTTTCTAATCTCCAACTAAATATTAAAGACCAGAAAAACCTTACATTTAGCTTGTGGCACTTAAGATATTGTACTCAAATATAGTACTATTTATCTACTAGTTTCTAGCCTTCATAATACCGTCAGCTTGTTGAGGGATGAGTTCATATCTGTTCATACTTGAATCATCTGCAACACCAAGAAAGATGCCCTGACTAAAGAAGATACTCAGAAATATTTATTTAGTGATTAAATATACCAGCATGATAAACAATGTAAGAAAATTGTAAATCAGCAGTTGACCTTTCTTTCTTTTCTTTTTTGTCAACTTAAGAATATAGGTAAGAAGTAAGAAGTTAGCCATTCCAGGCTAAATTTTCCTTCTATGATAACTGGATGAATTGTCCTTTCAGTGACTGTAAACATTTTGGAAGATAAAGACCACAGTTTAAAGTCTAAAATTCCTGACTGCCCCCCCAACATGATAGTAACTATATTTTATGACTTTTAACTAAGAAAAAATGCATTCCATTATGGATTTGGAGCTTCCTTGAAAATACACAGCAGTATTCTCTTATCTTCATTCAGTGTCCTTCAGTTTTTCTATTAAAAAAGTTTTAGAATATTTTTGAAATTGTCCCTTCCAGAATATGGAATACTTATTTGTATTTCTGAATCATATGATGTATTCTACAAATGTGATGGTATTCACTAATTGCATCACACTTATTTATTCATAATCTAAATATCTCTTGTGTTTAAACTTTTTCTCCTTCCCCTCCTCCTCCTTTTTCTCCTCCTCCTCCTTCTTCTCCTTCTTCTCCTCCTTCTTCTTCTTATTCATATTACTTTATTCATTGCTAATGTTCAGCTCCTATATCATAAGCCATCACCCTGCATAAGTATTAAGACTTCAATTTTTACCTATTTCACTATTATGCGCTATTGGTTCCTTTTTTATTTACTGTTTCTTGCATTATATTCCATTAATCACCAGGTGATTCCCTTTACTCTCGCCATTATGAGATTTTCTCTACATATCACTTCCAAGTCTTTTGTCCCTCTTGTTTATTATTTGCTTTCTTTTTCTCTTCTATACCATGAACCAATTGCTATTCATATTTATAACCCAAACTTGCATTATGAAAAAGGCATACTCCTGAAAAATTATAGTAAAAGCAAATTTTTTACAAATAAAATATTACTGCCAATGCATTAAAAAACTTATTTCAGAACAGTCTACTAGGCAATGAATTTATCACAGTATATCATTTTTACCAGTGGACACACTGAACAAGTTGACTTAAGAGATTGACACCTCTTTCTGTGTAACCTCTTATTTTATTCTACTCCCAGTACTTTTTGAAATAATAGGTTAACAAACAAACAAACATCACTTTCCCCTTCCCCTTTATACTACACTCACTCTTAGCCAAAAGGGTGAGCAGTAAGGTCTTCACCTTGATAGCTGAGTCAGCCCTCCCAACTCCTGAACAGCCTTGCTTTGGCTCCTCATTCCTGTCTTCGCTCTACGTACCCTCATGCTTCTCTGTGATAGCATTACCATGCTTCATTTTGCTCTTCTGACTTTGCTTTGCTTCTGCTACAGGCAGATTAGTTTCTAATCTTAGATTGGGGTCTTACATCTTGCTTTCTTTTCTTCTGGATTTAATGCTTAATTTAATTTAGCTTTTCCTTTTTCTCATGCACAAAATGGAGACCTAAGTCCACCTACTTGCAAACACAGGAGACTTGCCTGCACCTGTCTCCATGATCAGCAGGATATGTGGTCTTTGTAAATAAATGATACCTTTTGTAATAAAAATGTCAAAGTCACAGAGTCAACACTGGTACTTACATTCAGCATATTTCTGAAGTTGAGAAAATTCTGAGGGGCTGAGGTGGGCCCATTTTTCCTGATTTGTCATGGTGGAGTTGAGTTCTCTTACATAACAGGTGAGGGAGTCTTTATTCAGATGTCGGGCAGAACTCTATGCTTCAAAGTTTTCACACAGTATGATTCATGGTATAAGCTTTCAAAATACAGTTTTTTGGCCACATGAAACTCCTGTCGTTTCAATAATGTGCTAAAGAACTGAGAAAAGAAAAACATAAAAGATCAAAATATTAGCATTATTACACAAAAAATACATTGACAAGTTATAAAATGTCAAAGTCTATCAACACCTAAGTCATGTATTTCAAACTTATTTTATTTTGTATAATAATCTTTAATTGCTTACTCACTGTCATATATATTTCCTAATATAAAATATAAAGAAGTCAAAATAAGCAGTATATTTCCCTGCACGTACAATTTTTCTAATATACTAGATTTCTAATAATTGGTTGGATTGATGCTCAATAGTTAACACAAATTTAAATCATGCAATCAATTTGGGGGTCTGAATTTTTTTCTAGCAATTTAATAAAAAGAATAAATTTTATGATTGGCTTTAGAATTTTTTAAAAGTTCAACACATTTGCCAAATGTTTGAACGATGTGTTTAATGATAGTAGATGATTCTAGTGTGAATCACACTTTAAAATAAATGCCTAGGTTGTCATGGACTTGATTCACTAGCAAATCTGAAAAGGAAAACAAAGTAAAAAACCATCTGCTTTCAACTTTTTATCAGAGACTATAATCAATAGTGCAGTGATTAATCACAATGGCACTACTATCTTCGTAAAAAATTGTATATTTGAAAAAATTACTTACCTTCCAAAATTGGAAGACTTATTTGTATAGTATCATTTTCTAAAGTCCCAGTTCTTAACTAAACAAGGCTCTTTTGGCTTTAGTGTCTTGCTTTGCCTTAGCATCTCTACTGTTCTCCCACATCATCCCCAGGACTTCACCATCCCAAACTTATCATCCTTGTCTTAAACAAAATTAATTAATTCATCTAAAACTTATTCTTTTTTTTTCAGGATTCCTGAACTTAGCCTGATAATGTGGTAGTTTGCCTTTTAATGAAAAAGCAGAAAAAGAGTCCTGATGTGCTAACAGAGGACAAATTAAATTGCAAAGCACAGTGAAAAGAACAGGGACATACAACGGACATTCTGTATGTCTAGTTCTAACCAATTTCCTCCTGCTTATTTCATTCTTCACACTGATTTCACCCTGACTCCGCTTCTCTCCAGTTGCATGCAGTTTTGGTATAAAACGATGTGTTCTGTCCTCCCCTATCCAAAGAGAGACAGATGATTCAGTCACATTTGGCACATTACACGCTGTCTCCTGGGGCTCTAAGTGTTGAGTGGAGAGTGATTCAAGGACAGGGTAAAAACAGCTTTACCTAATCATTACAGAAATAATTGGATACCTGTTTCTCTCTGAGCCTGAATCTCCAGCTATCTTGTCCTTTCAAGAAGCTAGTGGTATTCTTTTAATAAAGGACTAAATGTATAAATATGACAAGATATCCTGAATTCCATACATATGTACAATTAATTAAATAGTTTAATGAATACTTTATAGATTAAGTGAATTCGAATTACTTTATATTGCTTAAAACTCAAAAATCCTTTTTTTTTTTTTTGGTACTTGGCATACACCACCATACCCAGCAATATGTCATTTGTATTGTGGGCTTACAGTATCTATGACAGTCTCTTAATACCACTACAAAGCTTCATAAAATAAGTATGCAAAGAAAATACTAAAAGTTTCTCATTTCATGAAATAAAAAATTGACCCTGGGTGATTAAAATGTGGTAAATGTGGTAGAGACTACAAAAGTCTATTTAGTATTCATTCTTCCTTTCTTTCTTGGTAGCATTACCCCATTTTTATTAAGTGAATATGTATCCTTCCAAACAATGATGTCTCTATGTTTCCTGAATGAAGAAGTGACTAATTAACAGGCAAGTAGATAGTGGTTGAGACATAAAGGATAGTTCTATTAGAAAAAAACATCTGCCGGGCGTGGTGGCGAACACTTGTAATCCCCGCGCTTGGGAGGCAGAGACAGGAGGATCGCGCAGGTTCAAAGCCAGCCGCGCGTGCTGGCTTAGGAGACCCTGTTTCCAAATAAAAATGTAAAAATAGGTCTGGGAGTGTAGCCCGGAGGTAGAAGGGCTTTCAGGAACCCCAGTACCACCACCAAAAAAAAAAAAAAAAAAAAAATCTGGAAGTGCCCTTTTAGCCATTTTTAGCTCTTTCTCCTGATGACATTTTAACTGTAAATCCAGCACTTTCTTTGACTATTTAGACATAGGAGATGTGCTAAACATGGGATAGCCCAATAAACTGGACCAAGGTAGTCAAATGACCAACACCAAAACAAATTTGAGCTATTTCTTGCTTTTGTAAATAAAATTTTATTGGAGCAGAGACAAAGCCACTAGAGAAAACAGCAAGGAAAACTGGTTATTTTGAAGATATTTCAATACTCAGTAAAAAAATTTAGAAATTTGGGTATTACCCTAAAAGTAGTAAAGAACAATGAAAAGACAACCCAAAGACTAGAACACTGGTCATTCTTGTATTTTGAAGGAAAAAAGTCAGTATCTTCATTGAATTTTTTCTTTCTCTTGTATTGTATTACAGAAGTTTCTTAGTTGACCCCTTGAGGTCTCTCTCCTTGCCTTAACAGGGCCAGTTCCTAACACCTTCTCGTTGTCCTTGAAGGGTCATGAACTAAAGTGACTTCAGAATATGAATAGCTATAATAGTAATAATCAATCCCATCAGTGTACATAATACTCATGTTGCCTCTAAGGGGGAAATAAATATTAAATAATATAAGTATTTGGTAAATGTTATATTTGAACAAATAAAAGAGCAATAGAGAGATGGTATGAGTGAGTGTGTGACTTGAAATTGAAGGAACAGGTGAGGACTTGCTAAGTAGGCAGTATTCTTGTAAAGACCTAAGGATCTCAGATCACTAATTATTTTAGATTTGAGTTTCTTATACGTAATTAGCTAGAGTGCAAGTGGAGAATCATTTTCTAATCACATCTTTTAATGAGTTGAACCAACATATCCAAAGCCTGTGAAGAGAGAAATGCTGCTAGTGAAACATCAGAGCTAGAGGCACAGCTATGCTTCCTGCTCAGAAGGTGACAAAAATGACGGCAGCATTTGCTTATAATCTCTGCCTTCTCACGAATGGGTAGAAAGAATGTGACACTATTCAATTGGGAATCCCTATGGTGCACTCACAGATTTCCTGTTCCCCCGCAGATGGCTTTCTTTAGGCACATAAAATGAGTGCCAGGAGGGATCCACTTTACTGGCTTTTAGAAAGCAGTTTAATTCTGGCTTTCTCATCCAGTGAACAGATGTGCCACCTTGCTTAGTTGGTGGCAGGAAATCATTATGTGAGAGGACTTGAAGAAGGTTCTTTGGTCCATTGTACTTGGGCTAAAGCATATTCTCCATAATTAACAAAAGACTCAACCGCCTTATGAAGAAGCATTAAGCAATATCTAGATAACATAGTCTGATGGGTTGGATATGTTATTCTTAGTCACATTAAATGTGGATATTTAAATATTGTTCAAAGTCAACATGCCAGAACTTCAATCATTGACTAAGAGCTGGTAAACATTCAGGCACACTGAAGAACATACAAGTTTAAGTTTAAGGTGCTAAGGTGGCTGAAAATATTGACTGGGTCACAAGGATATTAAACATCAAGTTGTAAGGTAAGTCATCGGAAAAAAATCCAGGGGATGAAAACATGCAGGGCCAAATATTAATCATAGAATTGCTAAATAAAAGTAGTATTGAGTTAAATAGAATAGTAATTCTATAATTCAACTTGTAATTATGATTCATTTGATAATGAAAAGAAATCTAAACTTGAGACCCAATAGCATGCTAGGGACTAAGCAAGATTCTGGGTATGTAGGGATACATTAAATAGATATGGTATCTGAAATTGGGGATCTTGTTCAAGGTGAAAGATCTAAATGAAATTAACTACACAAATATATAGTTTTAAGTTGTGATAATTTATAGGAAGAAAAGGCAACATAATTCTGTAATAGGGTCCAATAGGATGTCCTGAATTAATCTGGAATGTTCAAAGAGGAAACAATAGAAGAAGACTGAATTAAACAAAATGATAAAAGCAGATTAACAATTATACACTCAAGGCCAGAATCATTCTGAGAAGCTTAGAAGTGAGGAAAACACTAGAAATATTAGAAGATCTCTAAAGAAAGCAACTATGATTGGACCCTGTTGGGAAAAGAGCAACAGGGAACAGGAAGGCTGAAAAGTAATTAAGGATAGATCGCGGTGATCCTTAGAGGTCAAATGAAGGATAGCACAGGATGCTATGACTAAATTGTGAATCCACTGAAGTGTTTTGTGTAGAAGATGAACTTTTTTGATGTTTATTTTAAGAAGCCCATTCTGATCAATAGTTAGGAAGGAGACAAGAACCAAAGTGGGAAGAGTGGTTAGGAGGCCAGTTCAGCACTAAGAGCTCCTGGCTCAAGCTAGAGAAGCAGCAGTTAAGATGAAGGTGAACAGCTGAAGCCAAGATATTGTTTTGAAACAAAAATATTTTTGTACTAGAAACTGAACCCAGTGGCAGTTTACCTTTGAATTATCCTAGCACTTTTTTATTTATTTTAATTTTGAAACACATCTCACTAAATTGCTGAGGATCTAAGTTCCTAGGTTGAACCTATAATCCTTCTGTCTCAGCCTCTCTGAAGATGTGCATCACCACACCTGGATTGAAACAGGATTTGATAACAAATAATTTGATAACAAATATATTATGTTGTATGCAGCAAGAAGGGATCAGGAATGGCTCCTGTATTTTTGACTGAAGCAAAGGGAACAAAGTGGTAAAATTTGAAGAATACTCAAATGCTACCGAATACTACCAGGCTTCACATGAAGGGAAAATTTCAATATTTTATTTTAGGGGCTTTGTAATATTTGAGATGAGTATCAGACATTTAAGTAATGAGGTAAATATAGAGCTAAGAAAAGGGATATGAGGCATGGTATGATAAATTCCCCTGTGTAGATGATATTTGAAGAAATGAAGTGCTAAGTCAGTCTGGTGTGGTGCCATGAAACTGTGATGCTAGGCTCTGCTGTAAGGAGAGAAGTTGCCATATGGCTGCAAAGACTAGAGTCAGATGGTAACCTCTGCTTCTTTCTGCCTCCAGAAGCCAGCGTAACTCTTGAACCAAGGTCACACTTTTTGTACAGGGATCAATGGCAAAAGATAATAGTTCTTATTATTTCTGTTCAATGATGACTCCTTACTCATCCATATTTGTTTCAGAGATTTCCATTGAGCTGGCTGAGAATTTATCTAATCAGTATTGTAGTCTGAGGCTATTCCTACCCAATTCTTCTCTTCTCTTATCTCTCTCTCTCTCTCTCTCTCTCTCTCTCTCTCTCTCTTTCTCTCTCTCTCCAGATATCAGATATACATCATAATCTGAAGGTTTTCGCTGCCCAATCCTGCTTGTTTTTTTCCCTACTTTCTACCTTTCATAGGAATAATTTCTTGGCAAGCTTTTATATCCAGTTCCATCTCAGTATTTCTGGTAAAGGATCATAAGTATAAAGAGTCCAATACAAAACAAATGGTAAACTTAAAATCTGTAAATAAAGTCAAATGAAAAGGTTATATAGGAAGTATAGACAAGGGTCAGGAAAACTAAGAACAGCTGCCGTGTACCTTGCATTAGCAATAACCGGGAGCTCATCAACCCTACACCTACATGGGGGCTCATCAAGATCCAGAAGGGAGCAAGAATATTCCAGTTACCATCCAAAGGAGCAATGTGCAAAGGGTTATTTGATGGGAGCTGCTATGGTTCAAATATTTGTCCCCTGATCCTATGTTAATATCTAATTATCACTGTAACAGTATTAAGAGGTGGGACCTTTGAGAAGTGATTAGACCAAGAGGGCTCTGCCCTTACAGTTGTGATTAATACCATTATAAATGGAAAAGTTTGTCCCCCCCCCTGCTTCCCTGCCTTCCACTATGTGATGACATAGTGATATTGCCCTACCACAAAGTAAGAAATTATCTTAGATTTCTCAGTGTCTAAAACTACAATAAATAAATTTCTGTTCATTATAAATTACACAGTTTCAAAGATCCTGTTCTAGCAACATAAAATGAATTGTGATGAATGTCATGCCCTTAGCAAAAATACACATCCTTCTTAGAGTCACCTAACTGGGCAGGAGGTAGGGAAATTCCTTCTCTGATGTTATCCTTCTTCAAACTGTCAGTCTCTTCTAGTGTTTCACATTGAACAAATCACATAGGCCCATCTGGGGCAAGAGTGTGGTAGGAAAAATATGGTCAAGGAAATACCTCCCTCATCTCACTTCACTTCACCCCACCCCAAACAAACAACTAGAACAATGTGTTATCAAGGAAGACAATAGAAAAATGAAATAATTCTTCAAGGAGACGGTAGAAGGTATTTTTCTAAAGCTGCCAAGCAGTTAAACAAGATGAGGACTGAATGACCCAGTGACAACACGGTAGTCACTGGTGACCTCAGTTGTTGGTGTTGCAACTTGTTTGGGCAGGTGAGACTGTGAAGTGTTGCATGAGTGCAACTGAGCATAGAAATGAAGGTGGCGAATGCCATCGACTCTTTGAGAACAGTAACTGTCAGAAGCGCAGAGATTTCCTTTGATGAACAGAAACTTTTTAGTTTGATGCTATCCCAATTGTTAATTCCTGTTTTAATTTCCTGCGCTTTGGAGGTCTTGTTAAAGGAAGTTACTACCTGTACTACCTGTACCTATATGTTGGAGTGTTGAACATATGCCCTCCTCTAATAGCTTCACAGTCTCTGGTCTGATTTCCAGGTCTTTGAACCATTTCGAGTTGATACCTGTGCATGGTGAGAAGTAAGGATTTAGCTTCAGTTTCCTACAAATGGATACCTCAGCAAAGCCAGGAAGGAAGGGTAGAGGAGGAAGGAGGAAGAAGGCTGAGGCTCATTAATGGGAAAGCTACATGTGACTATGTGATGTGAATATAACATTGTTAACCTGGACACCCAGTATTGAAAGGAAGGGAAATGGGGGAGCAGGCAGGGAGGACACCGAGTGCTGTGTAAATATATGCCATGGTCAACATGATCCACATTTTGATGTGAAACTACAGTGAAACAATAGAAGAAGAAGGAGGAGGAGTGGAAGGAGGAGGAGGAGGAGGAGGAGGAGAAGGAGGAGGAGGAGGAGGAGGAGGAAGAGAAGGAGAAGGAGGGACAGAAGTAGCTAGACAGAGGAGCTGGTTCATGTGGTGCATGCCTAAAATCCTCATACTCAAAAGACTTGAGGCAGGATAATCTCAGGTTCAAAGTCAGCCTCAGCAATTTAGACCCTATTTTCAAAACTAAAAATAAAAAGAGTTGGGGATATAGCTCAAAAGTAGAATACTTTGAATTCAATTCTCAGTACAAAAAGAATAATAATGATACAAAAATATAGCTAGTCAGAAGAAAATGTAAAATCTGCTTCTCTGCTTCTCTCCTTCTCTCTCTCTCTCTCTCTCTCTCTCTCTCTCTCTCTCTCTCTCTCTCTCTCCAGATATCACTGGAACAAATTTTCAAATTTCTTGAAGCGTTTATTAGGGAGAATGGTTCAAATTTCAGAAGAGAGAAGAGATGACCTGCATAAAGTCCTAAAAAAGTAGAAGGAAATATGTTCCAGAAAAAACCTGAGGGTCAAAATTAATCTTAAGGATGGATACAGAAATAAATAGTTTCATAGTTCATAGATTTATTGCTTAGGAAATGGAAACTTTTCAGTTGATTACTTTTGTTTTCTCAGCAATACATAAATCTCAGTTAATGGCTGAAAATTGAATTGGGAAATGCAGGAAAAAGAGGGAAATTACAGGGAGGAAATATGAAAAAACTATATAAAATGTAGAAAGACAGTTTCAATGAAGGCATGAGGAGAACACTGAAGACAGAGCACAAAGCCAATTGGCTACCAGTATTGATTCATTTAGAAAAACAACAACCAGCCTGTTTTTAAATATTTAGTTGGCCGACTAAGACATATGGAGAGCAAATATTTATAGTCTTACCAACTTAAATCAGATAAACCTGCATTGCCATTCAAATTCTGAGCCATGCTTCTTCCAGGTGTAAAGTGAATCACTTAACCTAACTAAGTGTCAATTTCCTTTCTCATCAAAAGTGAATAACAACCACCCACCTCACAAAGGCATTTGCATTTAATAAAATAATATATATAAAATATATAATAAAATATTTTCAGTAAACATGATTTCATTTTGTTTTATAAAAAAGGGATTTAAGGTGTGTTTGTTGCATTGAATTTGGACTTACATAGTATGTACCCTGGGGAAAAGACTGAATATCTACCAACTTTTCAAAAGATAATGTGGGTGGCTTAATATGAGATTCATAATTGCATTATTTTAGAACTCTGCTGATACATAAGAAATCTAAAAGAAAAAATTCAAAGGAAACCTTTGGTGATGCAAAAAAGAGAAATATAACAAGCTTTGTACTGTATACATTTTGAAATCGGGATTTTTTTTAACTTGAATTATTATTTTACCTTAGTCTGTTTAAGAACTTTAAAGTGAATTTTCAGTTCATATTCTTTCCACATACAACTTTAAGAATGTCTCTTAGAATAGAGTCTGGCAGGCTAGGTGAAAATGAGCATCATATCCAGGAATGAAATCTTTCTCAACATGAACTCCTGAATGTAAAGCAGTCAGGCAGATGCTATTTTCCAAGAATTATGACAATCATTTTTTCCACATGATCTTATAGGACCCTGCTATATCACTTTAAAAGAGCATATCTGTGTCTCCCCCCCATGTCTGTGTCTCCCCTCCCCCACTTTTATCAGTGTGACAGAGGATGTGATGGTATGTGGTTTCTGAGTCTAGACATAACTTCTAGACATATGCCACATACTTCAGCTCAGTCTCTTTCTTGAGATACTTGTTCCTGAAAGTTAACCTCCATATCCTAAGAAGAACCAGCAAGCTCGTAAGAAGTCTGCTTGAAAAAGTCATATATAAGTGTATCAGGCAACAGTCTAGCTTATGTCGCAGTTGAAAACCAACATCAACCTCCAAATATGCACAAGAAAGACACATGAAGATGAAGATGTCTTCCTATGGTTGTAACCCAAGCCAACAAGTAGCCCCATGCTCCAAGCTTGGCGTCTTCTCAGCTAAGGCACCAGATGATGTGAAATGAAGAGAAGCCAGTTTGTTGCATCCATTCGAAATTCCTGACCCACCAAATCCATGAGTGCAACACAAGGGTGGTTTTATAACACTAAACCCTGGTGACTTGTTATGCAATAGTAGCTAGAACAACTTACTTAGGTTATAGTGTTTTATAATCAGAAAGAAATTAATTACTTTACTATTACTTTACTATTACCATTATAATTGTTATATTTCAGCATGTACTGAATGAAGTGTGTGTGTGTGTGTGTGTGTGTGTGTGTGTGTGTGTGTGTGTATTTAACCTAGGTTTTCTTCTAACTTGGGGCTTTATGGGCATGAGTTCTTGGAAAAATAGGGTCATAGAATTAAAAAAAGAAATCTAGAACAACACATCTTTTAGAACATAGATTCTAACTACAAAAAGAGAAAATATTATTTTGAAGGCATTTGTTGTTTTTGTTACTATTTCTCTCAGGAAATAAACCCTGTTTATATCTTTGAGAAAGATTTTTCAGATACAAATATCATCTCACTTATTGATTGCCTATGAAAAAAGATATGGCTACCAATCTTACTAATACATAGTTGGAGGGAGAAGAGAGGACCAGGGTGGGATGCAGAGAGGAACACACCAAGCTATGCTCTCATGGTTGTGCCACTCTGAACCTGTTTACAATGTATAATTATAGTGCAGCAATAAAAGAATAAAAAGACAAATTCAAGCCAAAATGAAGAGGATAAAATCAAGAATGATAAAGGATGGCCATTGCCTTTTATCTTCAGCAGGGAATAATGATTTGAGAAGAAAGAAATAGAATAGTTTTCTCGATTTATCTGATCTGGGACTTTATCAGCAAAAACATATTTCCTAAAATACTGATTATTGCAAGTTGATAAATTTACCTTTGTAATGTTCCGTTGCCAGCGTAAAGAAGCAGAAACTCACTAAGAATGATTCCCTAGTGTATTGACTCCTTTCCTGAGGAAGCTCTAACATAATGCATATTTAGACTTTTATTGAATTAAGAATGCATGTGCCTACCAATTATACAATTTTCTTCTATTAATTAAAAAATAATAACTCCAGTCTTAGGCACTTCCTGAAATTGATGACTGCTGGCAAGGAACTAATATCTGTAAAACCTTTAATCCTTAGGAAATAATCTACTTTAGCACTCTTATTCAACTTCAGGATAGAGCTTGCAACTGCCTAAGGAAAATCACCATGAAAACAAACTAGGGACTTTTTTTTTTTTTTACAAAGACATTTGGTGTCTTCTCTGAGAAATAAGTTATGCTTGCCCCAGTCCCAGGATATGAAACAGAAAGCTCTATTTAATTTGCACACAGAGACATAGATGTCAACATAGAAAAGCACATATTTTGACTGTACATAGCTTTATTTTCTTCTAAAAACTATTAAACTTTCCACATACATCCTGGTTCACCTCAAGTAACATTTACGTCACTTTTCTCTTGATTTTCTCATTTGTTACTAGCATTAAAATATAAAATGCTGCCTCCTTTCCCTGCTTAATAAAATATTAAATATTTGTTAACTACCTGAGGGCATAGATCTAGAGAGTTTTTAACCATAAACTAAAATATATTTTAGAAGCAAGTTTCAGAAACTTGGAATAGAATCATATTTTAAAAATGAAGATTACTATGAATTTCATCTGATACTCTAAAAGAAAAATATACTTTGTCTCCAGACTTCTGGTCATTGGATGACAATGCACCTTTGTCACACCTGGCCTCACTCATTGGTAAGAAGCCTCCTTTATCAAATTATCTGCACTGTTCTCAAGGGACTCTTTCTGAAATTCCATCTGTATGTATGACACATCTGACATTCCTTAATGGTTCTTTACTACTTAGCATATGAGGTACAATTTTCAGTTAAACTCATACAATTTAACCTGGCTTAAATTAAACCCATGGCATTTCAGTAAGGTATCTTTGGAGCTGAATTGTCCTAAAACTATCACTTTGATATTTAAATTCTTTGTAACCCATTTTCTCATCTTGGGCCCAATGGTAATACAAATAATCTCAGAAGGACTAAATCCATTATGTAACATATCTAGTGGCTGCAACATACTCGATGTCTATTACAGTAAATGACCCAAATGAAAGAAGGATTATTTTTATTTGTTATGCTTTTATTCCTAATCGTTATGAATTTATCTCCAAAATTGCAAAGCAAGCAGTTTAATACTGAAATGGTTCTACTGTTAATGGCCTATAGAAAAAAAAATAAAGTTCTTATAAATAGGGGAAGATAAAATAATATCAATTTTTGAGCTAGGATAATTGTAAGATAGGGTACACTGCATTTCAGAGACCATTAAGGACACCCTCAAAAAAACAGCAATCTGACAAATGAACCATATTACAAAGGCTCTGACATAAGTTTCTAAAAGAGGATACTAAATACATATTACATTTTAAAAATAATTCAAGGGTGTGATGTGAGGTTATGATATTTTAAATCAGGTCTATCTTTAAAAAGGTTGGTGAGGTGCAGCTACTTGGAGAGCAGTGTAGAAATAGCACACCTTGGCCTCGCCTGGTTAGAATAGTCTAAATTTAGCAGCACTTGCAAGCCCGGGAGATCTCAAATCACCCTGTGTAATTTACTTTCAGTTAATGGATGACTCCATTAAGGCTCTTTCACAAATATATATCACTTCTACTTAGGCATATAGTTTTCATCTTCAGACCAAGACATAGCAGAAAATAACTGAAAATCAGATTATTTTGCCTGTGTTTCTATTAAACAACAGATATAGTTGACCCCAACATAAACAAGCAACTAAACACACATGAATGCATACAGGCATGTGCACATGTATGTACACACATTTACATAAGCACCCTCGTGCGTATGAACATATTTTGTCAGAAACTCATAAGGCATTTTGCCTTGTATCTTATAAGTGGTTAAACTGTAAGTTTCATGTGCTTCTTGATTTAATAGAATATTTTTGGTTTACAATATTTTTCTAAGGCTCAGATTCTTTCCATATAAAATATTAGTCTCTGAATCTTAACATTCTATTTGATGCTCATTAGATATGATTTTTGTTGAAAATTCCTTTTTGAGGCTGTAAAATGAGACTTATATGTATCTTTTTTTCTCATGAAAAATAATGCATTAATGGTAGATAAAAATTTTAAGGTGAAATATGTAGAATATATAAAATACCATTATTGTTAGAGTAATACTAATAGTATTTAGCCTCCATATACTACTTTATATGAGCACATAGATACTAATAATTAACATAGTCCTAAATTTATGAGTTTAGTTAAATCACTGAAGCACATTCTTTATCACATCTAATGACAGATAAAATCAGTATAAAATGTTCTGATAGAATTCAAAATACCTTTTATAAAACAATTCAAAAGTGAACCAATTTAATTTATGGACTCATTCTTATTTGTCTTCTGAGGATTATATTTAATTGTTGAAATTTTTTAAATTAAAACATGAAAACTCTCAGTGGAATAAAAAAATACAAAAGCCTTACCTTTCCTCAAGATGATTCTTATTGAAACAGAAGTATAAACATATATAATTACAACTGATCTTTTTCCAATGGCAACTAAACATCTTTTTTCCATACTTACACAAACTCACAACTTTTTATGGTCTGGACCTTAAGCATCCCTCAAAGGCCCACAAGCTTAAAATCTTGGTTGTCAGTTTATGGTGCCACTGGGAAGCAACAGAATCTTTAGAAAATGGGGCCTGGTAAAAGCAAGTTAGGCCATTTAGCAATGCCATTCAAGGGGATGTTGGAACCTGAGGCCCTTTTTTTTTTTTTCTTTCTGCTTCTAACCACCATGAAATATATAGGCCTCCTGTGGTAGTAGCTCCTGCCATGATTTGCTATCCTGGACCCAAAGTAATGAGACCAAGTGATCATGGATGAAACATATGAAGCTTTAAAGCAAAATAAACATTTCCTTCTTTATCTCAGGCATTTTGACACAGCAACGGAAGCTAACATATACCTTTTAAATTCAAGGTATTAACACTATAGTACAATTTTTTTTTATTTTCTTTTTTTGCGGGTCTGGGGATGGAACACAGGGGCATTCGACCTCTGAGCTACACCCCCTGCCCTAAATTTTTTTATTCTTTATTTTGAAACAGGGTCTCACTACGTTACAGAGGGCCTCATTAAGTAGTAGCTGAGGGTGTCCTTGAACTGCAATCCTCCAATCTCAGCCTCCCAAATGCTGGGATTACAAGCGTGTGCCACCATGCCCAGCTTATAGTACAATTTTATATGTTATAAAACATAACTTATATTACCTTGCCTATTTTTTAGCAACTTGCATTTTGTAACTCAAGTTTTTTAAATGTATTCCTATATGGATATTTATATGTAGCAGCCCTGAATAAATGATTGTTACTGCTACAGAGAAAAGTATTAATTACATGAGTACACCCAATTTATTATTTTAGTCTTCTATTTATGGAAATTTAGGTTTTATCTCTAATATCTCATGTTAAAATCAATAATACAAGAAACAGTCCACCTATGTCTGTTGACAAGTATCTTACATTGAAACATTATGTTAAGTGAAATTAGCCAAGCACAGAAAGAGAAGGGACATACGTTTTCTCTAATATGCTCAAGCTAGGGAGTATTAGGGATACCAGAGGGACCCCAGATAATGGAGGGGAGATCTCAGGGAAGTCAGGAAGGAAGGGTAGGGGAGGAAGAAGGTTGAGGCTCATTAATGAAAATGCTACATGTGATAATGTGTATACGTGTGAATATAACATTGCCAACCTGAAGATTCAGTATCGGGATGGAGGGAAATGGGGACAAGGTGGAAATGGAGGGCACCAAGCACTATGTGAATATATGCCATTGTCAACATGATCTATATTACAATGGGAAACTATAGTGCACCAATAAAAATAAAATGAATCAATAAAATTAGTACATTATAAATTGACATCATAATGAGGTTTAGAGTGATAGAAATATACATGCATATCGCACTTCTGTGTTTGCCAAACTACTCCCTCCCCTTTCTATACATAATATTAAAATTGGTATTGATAACTTCATTTATGAATAGGATGATGTAATCTTTTTCCTTCATTAAATTTCCCCTTTCCATCCTCCCATCTCCTTACTACAGTCTACTCAATTCCTCTTCAAAATTGACTTACCTTAGCCAGCTTCTTAAAGCTTTGCCCCGCTCTAGGATGAACCCCTAAAGTTGTTGTCATGCAGTCTCTTCCCCTTGAATGTGAATAGAATCTGTGACATGTTTCCAACCAACAGAACATAGAAACGAGGATGGGGCATCATTCCCTTGATCAGATTAGATTATATGGCACAGTTAAGGGATTTTGAGATGAAAGATCCTAATCAGTTGATTTTAAATTTATCAAAGAGAAGAGTATTCTAAGTAGACTCAGTCTGGCCACATAAGTTCTTTATTTCTTTTTTCTGCTTTTTTGTGCACTACTGAACTAGTGGGGCTTCAACCAGGGCATTCTATCTCTGGGCTCTACTCCCAGCCTTTTTTGATTTTCGTGTGTGTGTGTGTGTGTGTGTGTGTGTGTGTGTGTGTGTGTGTTGTTTGTTTTAAATAGCAGGTTCTCAAGTTCTCACTAAATTACCATGTGTTGGCATGAAGTCTGAGATCCTCCTGTCTCTGTTTCTCAAGCATTAGATGTGTGCTATAGTGCCTGCACAAACAATTCTTTTAAAGGAATGTTTGGAGATCAGAAAATAGAACAATTTGAAGCAGCACAGTCACTCACTCTAGCATGTGTGTGTTTGTGTGTGCGTGTGTTTTGCTAGAAATTCAATTTAGGGGATTTTCACCTTTGGGCTACACCCCAGTCCTTTTCACTTTTTATTTTGCAGCAGGGTCTCACTAAGAGAAATTGTGACCCTCACATTGCAGCCTCAAAGCGGAAGAGACTACATGACGGCAACTTTGGGTTTCATCCTAAAGTGGGTCCTTTACACTTATAGGCAAAGCTGTAAGAAGCTGCCTAAGGTGAGTCAATCTTGAAGAAGAATTGAGTAGGCTGTAGTAAGGAGGTGGGAAGATGAAAGGGGAGATTTAATTCTCCTTTTCTTTCTTCCTCCTTTGCCCTCCATCTCTCCCTTTCTCTCGCTTCTTTTTCCCTTTCTCTCTCTTTCTTTTTCGCCATTGATGGGTTTGAAAAAGTGAGCTTCTATGAATCCTGGATCCTCAAGGGAATACATTTTGCCAAAAATAACAGGGAGCAAAAACTTGGTATTGATATCTGAATAGATATCCCACTGAATATACCATCTGCCTATAGCCTTTTCATATTTCCATTGGAATAATCATTTATTGGTATTGATGGAGGATTGGTTCTAGGACTTCCTGTGGAAACCAAATTCTACAGATAATCAAGACCTTTATACAAAATGGCATAATATTTGTATATAAACTATATAAGTCTTTTGGATATGTTAAATTTTCTCTAGATTGATTATAATACACCAGAGAGTACAAATATGATATATTGAATCAGCAGATGAGGAACTTGCAGATATAGAAGTCTGACTGTATTTCCATTTTTTTACTTTATGTAAAGAATTCATACAACTCATTTGCTTTAAAATGTTTCAGTTGCTAGTGATAATATCAATAACAAGAATAATGCAATGATTTTAAACTTCACTTCATTTAATTATCAATTTTTATTTTATAACTTATTATACACATTAATACTATATTCAGTTTTAAAATCTTCATTAAGCAACATTAAGTATAAAACATTTAAATGTTGGTATAGTTTGCATATGGAATGTCCTTCGGAAAAGTTCATGCAATGCAGAAATGTCCAGAGGTGAAATAATTGACTCAGAGTTCTAACTTCATTAGTGGGTAAATTAATTATTGGACAAATAATTTGAATAGATTTACTGGTTGATAACTGTAGACAGATAGGTTATGGTTAAAAGGAGTTATTCACTGGGAGCATGACTTTGGGAATTATACATTTCCCTGTTCCTTTTTTCTCTCTGTTTCCTCGGCCACATCTAACACCAAGCTATTTCTACCTTGGAGCTAGTCAACCATGAACTGAACCTCTGAAATCTTAAGCCAAATAAACATTTCTAAATTGTTCTTTTCAGATATTTTGGTAACAATGACTCAAAAATTAAGTAACACAGTGTCTAATATGAACCATTCTTTGGCTGTATGAACAATTGTTTGGTTGGCCCATATCTCCTTGATATTAATATTTAAAAGATACTAGCTTTCAGTTTTAATTAAAGTTCATACTATGGCCATTTATAACAATACCTTTATAATATAAATGACTATATAAGGAATGAGGATGTAGAGGTGAAATTGTTTCCAATATTGGCTTATAATACTGCAAAACACACCAGGAGCCATCTGAGGGCTTGTCTTATTTTCTATGGCTTCAATACAAAACTGCTTTGCTGGGAATAGCTAGTATTTGGAGTTACTTATGTTGTTCACTTAGTTGCCACAACTAGATTGTCCATAGCAGTTTTCAGTGCTCAAGAATGACTACATTAAGAAGGCTTTAAATATCAACAGCAAGTCACAACAAAGAACAAGCATGGTCAGACTTTTCTCATACTCATTTTAGGCTATGGATATAGTTCTTCTGATAAAAATAAAAATAGAAAACATGCACAGAAATATAAATCTGGGCAAAAGAATGCTAAATGTGTAAAAGAGAACAATAAATTCTGCATTAGATTAAGATCCTACCCCACGGAGCACAAACGAACACGATTTGCTAAGTGGGGTGGCAGCTTCAAACGAAGTATAATTACTTGGAGAGCAGAATCTGTGTTATCAAGAGGTGGCAGAGCAGTGTGAGGAATATAAAGTGGTTGTGATGTCAAATGGCAGCAGATCAAGGAGTAAAGAGAGAAAGAAAAGAACAGATCAGAAGAAAGCCAAGAAATGTGAGTGGGAACATTAGGTAATTGACAAAGAGAGAATGTAAACCAAGAAAATCATCGGGGTAGTCAATACAAACTAGAAGAGAAAGACAGGGTACAGATACTCAGATCAGATTCTCTCTGAGTGACAAGTGCATATCACTGGTTCAGTTTCTGGGGGAAATAAACACTATGAAACAGGTTCTAGCTCAGTGATCTCAGTCTATTTACAAAGCGGTTTAATCACGTTTATCTTTATGCAAGGCAGCTTGATGAATAATGGAGTGCTTCAGAAGAGAGCAGAGAGGTGGAAATGTGATCCTGACTGTAGAGATCTCTGACTGCGGAGATTAGGAAAGCCTACAAAGAGGGCCTGGAATAAAAGTTTGACCTTGAATTATGTGTTCACCAGAACAATAGGACATGAGAGAAGGCGTTGCAGGCAGCAGAAATGCTCAGTAATCAAGAAACATCCAGGCAGAGTATGGTGTGGGTGGATGTCAGGAACAGGAAACTGGTCTAGGCAAAAAGAAACTGGAACTGGATGAGTGATCTGAATATCGAGAAAAGATAGGAAGGGAAAGAAAGGCAGTCAACATATGAGGCTTCTCTTTAGTCTTAATGATGAGATTTCTCAGTCATATGTGAAAACTGCCGCATGCAGGCTGTCATTACTTTATCACGTATGTATCTATTCAGTCAGAACCAAACCATATATGTGAGTGAGAAAGATGATGGAAAAGCTTGGCTTCACAAGGTTCACCAAGAGAGCTGGAGGAGAGGGAGTTGCTGTTTTCTATCTTCACAATGTGCATTAGGTAAATAGTGGGTTAAGAGCAGGAACAGAAACCAGGCATGGTGGCACATACTAGTAATCCTACTACTTGTGAGGATGAGACTGGAAGGTTGCGGAATTGAGGCCAAGCTTGAAATTTAGAGATGCCCTTGGCAACTCAGTGAGACTCTTGTTTCAAAATTTAATAAAATAAAATAATATGAAATCAGCCCGGAAGTGCAGTTCCAGGATGGAATGCTTCTGCCTTTAATCCCCAATACAAAAAAAAAAGTCGAAATGGAAGAAAAGATACATTTTCAGAGTTTTTCATTATTGGTAGTGTTAAGATTCATAAATTTTCTTTGTAAGCTGGGTGTGGTGGAGCATAATTGTAATCCCAGCATTTGGAAGGCTGAGATGGGAGGATCATTCTGGTTTGAGGACAGGCTCCGCTACTTAGTGAGGCTATTTGCAACTCAGTGAGACCTTATTTCAAAATAAAGAATAAAACATAGGGCTGGGGGTGTAGCTTGGAGGTAGAATGCCCCTGGCTTCCATCCTCAGTACTATAAAATAAATAAATAAAAATAAATACATTTTATTCTCTATTACTTAACCAAGCCATTGAAAATAACTGCTATATTCTCTCGAGACAACATAGAGTTTGGAAACTTATTAAATGTTCATGTTGTTTAAGAGATGTTTTCCTTTCTTTCTTCATCTCTTTTTTCTAAATAAATGCAAACAACCAAAATGCATTCCTGTGTCTCACACAGAGTTGTGTTAGAGCCAAGACATTTTGTGTTAGAGCCAAGACATTTTAAGGCCACCTGATGGGACATAGCATATATCCAAACTTGTACCACAGCCCAAGAAGCAAAACTTTAGGCAGTATGACCAGAACATTTTACCAAGAAATAAGAAGCAACTTGATGATACCCACTTATTCATTTTTTCATGGCCACAATCAATGTGACAAGTTAACAGTTTCATTAAGTATTGAAATAATGGAAAATGCAGCTTTGTACTTTCATACTTAAAGGAATATATATATATTCCCCTGTCTCAGGCTCCCAAGTCCTAGGATTACTTGCGTAAACCATCATGCCTAGGCTATTGCTGCTATTAATAAGCTTTTAAGGTGCTGGTGTTATGGCTTGGATTTTAAATGTCCCTTCAAATTTGATATGCTAATGGCTTGGTCATAAACCTGTGGCTCTATTGGGACATGGTGGAACATTCTGGAGGTCAGGCTTAATGTAAGGAAGTTATGTCACTGGGGGGTATGCCCTAAAAGGTATGCCGAGCCCTTTTGTATTTCTTTTTGCTTTCTGGCCCCCATGAGATAATCAGCTTTTCTCCAATACATACTCTCATCATTATGTTCTGCCTTACCAAAGACCCCAAAACAATGGAGCCCAGTGAGCATGGATCAAAACCTCTGAAATCATGAGCCCAAATAACACTTTTTTTCCTGTAAGTTATTATCTCTGGTATTCTGTCATTGCAACAGAAAGGTGACTAATGCATTTGGTAATGTTCACTTTTATCAACAATGTTGTACATTTGAATATAGCTAAGAATAATAGCTAATAATTATAAAGTATTCTCTCTGACCCAGGTACATTTTTATTTACTGGCTAGCAACTTTCTGGATGAGATGATATTTCCACATTATAGGTAAAAAAAAAAGTAAAATGAAGTTGGTCATGTTGGTACATGCCTGTAAACCCAGTACTCAGAAGGCTGAGCGAGGAGGATTGCAAGTTCAAAGCTAGCCTCAGCAACTTAATGAGACCCTTGGTTTTCAATGAAAGAAAATAGGGCTGGAAGTGTACTTCAAAGTTATAATGACCCCCCCAGGCTTCAATCCCTATATCCAACAAACAGACAAACAAAGAGTTTAAATGAGTTTGAATCATTTATCCTGTATCAGATACTCAGTAGGATATGGCATCAGCATTCAAACTCACTGGATCCAACAGAAGAGATTGAACAGAGCCAATTGTTACTACCATATTTTGTTAGTATTCTATACATGAACTAAATATCTAAGGTTTATATTTAAAAACTGAGTATTCAAAGATAAAAAGGCAGAAGAAAAGACTAAAAGATTAATATCATTTCTCTATATGATTTTTAACACTATGCAATACAGTTTAATCTCTTGATTCAACTTTACCACATTTTGGACATCTGCACTCTGTCTCAACACTTTAGCTCTCCTACATTAAATTTAATCCTCAGCTTTCAGAAACAGTAAATTTACTTTTGACTTAATTTCTATGCTCTCAGAAATGGTTTCTAAAAAGGATTTTCAAGAAAGTTAATTGATTTTACACTGAGCTCTAGTACAAAGAATCAAGAAATAATAGATTTGGTCATGGTAGAGAGAGAAAATTAAATGTTCAATATTAATTTTGTTAGTATTCTTTTTAATTTACTTTATTTGATGGTCCAGAAATGCAAAACATTTTAAAGTGCTCCTCAAGTTTTATTGAAATTGTGAAACTTTTTATATTTAGTAAACATTGATAAACTGTTTATGTGTGTATAAACTATCTGTTCAGAGCATTTTGTCCACTTTTACACTGAATTTTGATATTTTCTTACTAATTTTCTCAATATATTTAAGAAGGTATTAATCATTTCTATCTCTCACATGTAAATATTATTCTCACTTATAGTTCAAAAACATTGCCAACTTATTTTAATTATGATAAAATAACTAATATTCTATTAAAGTTACCTAAAATTAGAAAACTTTAGTTTTATTCTAACAGCCTAGCAAAACATATATAGAGAGACAGAAAAATGTGTAATAGTCACAGGTATTACAAGCCAGTTAATAGATCTGTGCAGAGGTTAAGGAGAAAGGAATAATGAATGATAAAAAAGAGGGGAAAAAGTGAAGCCATAATTCAAACTGAAATCTTACGATAATTTTTAAATGATGAGTACCCATTTAAAAAATGAGAGTAGGAGAATCTTATTGTGCTTTTCATATTCTAGATAAAATTCTGCTAGCACTTAAAAAAAAAAACACTAGGCAGAGAGGTACTAGTGAAAATGTTTCTCATGGGCATGAGTACATTAAGGATAGAGACAGAGGCCATAGCAGGGCAGATAGAGAAGAAATTGACAAATCTATAGATACTCCAGAATTAAAATTTTAGAGTTGATGATCTATTGGCCAACTGAGGGGTGATCAAAGATGACTTAAATGTGAAGTGTGAGACTCTAGAAAAGGCACTTATTATTTTTAAGATTATAGATAAATTTATTAAAATTATGTTGCATTTCTTATACTATAAATTTAGTCCTTACTTATTTATATTCAGATTCATCCCAATTTCCTTACTATATTTTCCTGTCTTCTTTGCCAACTGAATTTTGCAAACACTGTCATGGGTATGGAGGGTAGAAATAAGAAAATATGTGAGGTATTTATTTCTTGCTTACTCTACCTGGGTGTGGAAGCCTCAATTTTTGATAGTGGCTGCATCTTCTATATGGTTTCAGGTCCTCACCTTAATGATTATTACACTGTGGCCTTAGCATCCCTCTAATAGTTGTGACTTTGGATTCTTGTTAAATTTTCTGTTTATTGAATGTCTTCAGACATGAGGTAGTAACATCATGCTATTCTCTGGCTTCTGTTTCTTCCATTGTCTTTCTTTTTTTAATTGATGCATTTTCATCTCACATCATAACATAAATCATGTTGACAATGACATACATACACACAGTACTTGATGCCCCCTCATTTGCCCATTTCCTTCCCTCCCAATACCAAGTACCCAGATTGACAATGATATATTCACATGTACACACATAGTTGATGATAGTATTTTCATTAATAAATGTCAGTCTTCTTCCTTCCCTACCCTTCCTCCCTGGATCCACTGAGATTAGTCTCCATTATCTGGAGTCTCTCTGGTATCCCAAATACTCCCTAGCTCATGCATATTAGAGAAAAGACATGACTTTTCACTTCCTGTGCTTGGCTAAACTCACTTAACATAATGTTCTCCAGGTCTTTTCATGTTATTGCAAATGATGTAATTTTATTCTTCTTTATTGCTGAGAAGAATTCCATTGTGTATATTTTTCATAATTTTGTAATCCATTCATTTGTTGATGGACACCTAGATTGGTCCCATAGTTTGGCTGTTGTGAATTGTCCTGCTATATACATGGGTATGTATATATTACTGTAGTTCTCTGTAGTTCAAAAGGTTTGAGTACTGAAAGTTCTCAAACCTTTGAAAAGATACCCAGTAGTGATTTAAGATCATATGGTGGATCCATTCTTGGTTTTCTAATGAACCTCCACACTGATCTTCATAATGGCTGAAGCTCAGGAATTTTTTTTTTTTTTTTTTTTTTTTTTTTTTTTTGGTGGTACTGGGGATGGAACCCAGAGGCTTTCTACTTCTGGGCTATACTCCCAGACCCATTTTATATTTTATTTGGAAACAGGGTCTCACTAAGTTGCTGAGAGCCTCACTAAGTAGCTGAGGCTGGCTTCGAACCTGTGCAATCCTCCTGTCTCAGCCACCCAAGTGCAGGGATTACAAGCGTGTGCCACCACGCCTGGCTAAAGCTCAGGAAATTAAAACAAGAATTAACAAGTGGGATAGCATCAAACTAAAAAGTTTCTGCTCATCAAGGAAAATCATTAAGAGTGGAAAGAAAAAGCTTACAGAATGGGAGAAGATCTTTACCAGCTATCCTTCTGACAGAGGTCTAATATCCAGAAGATACAAAGAACTTAAATGACTTTACATTAGAAAAATGAGTAACCCAATCAAGAAATAGGCAACTAAATTGAATAAACACTTCAAAGTATTAAATACATATACATTTCATGTATTAAGGTATGAAAATAAGGCATACTAAGTGATGTACATTGTATAAGCAAGAATATAGAGATGGATACAGAATACAAGTAAATCAGAAATGGTGGTACATTTCTGTAATTACAGAACTTGGGAGGCTGATACAGGAGGAACACAGCTTCAAGACCAGCCTTAGAAACTTACCATGACTCTCAGTAACCCAGAGAGACTCTGTTCTAAAAAAATAAAATAAAAAAGACTGGGGCTATAGCTTGGAAATAGCCTGGGTTCAATCTTCAGTAACACACACACACACACACACACACACACACACACACACACACACACACACACCATATATTCAAGTATACATATTATACACTATGTAATAGTGTATATATATATATATATACACACACACACACAGTATGCAATTAACATATATCATATAATGTATAAATATATGTATACACACACACACACACACACACACACACAAACACACACACACACACACAAAAGGATGAAGGGGAGATAGGAGAAGAAGGAAAATGTTACTTCCTGGACTGAAGAGTCCTATCTCAGAAAGGCATAGACTATTTCTTAAGAGCAATTTTTCTCCCTAGCTTGTGCACATTATAGAAAACATATGACCCTTCATATTCTATGACTGGATAATCTCATTTAATATAATGTTCTCCAGGTCTTTCCATTTTTTTGCAAAGAACATAATTTTGTTCTTCACTGCTGATTAAATTCAACTGTATATATTTTTCATAATTTTGTAATCCATTTATCTGTTAATGGACACCTAGACTGGTTTTATAATTTGGCTATTGTGAATTGGAATACTGTAGGGACTCCAGATAATGGAGAAGAAATATCAGTGGAGCCTGGGAGGTGGTCTAAGGGAAGGGGAGAAGAAAAGACTGAGGTTCATTAAGGAAAATACAACCATCAACTATGTGTACATATGTGAATATATCGACGGCACGCTCAGCATTTTGTATTGGAAGGGGGAAAATGGGTGGAGGGGCACCAAGTACTGTGTGCATGTATGTTATTGTCAACATGATTTATATTATGACATGAGACTATAATGATCAATAAAAGCATATTTTAAAAATGCAGTTTTAGGTTTTCAGCAAAATTAGAGAAAAAAACAGATAGATCCCATATATCTCCTGTCTCAGGACATACATAGTCTTCCCCAATATGAAAAATCCCCTACCTGTTTCTTTAGTCACAATTGATCAGCTTGCACTGGCACATCATAATCACTCCATTTCCAGACATCAGCATTACTGCAGTATGTTCTATGGTTTGGAATAATGCACAGTGGCATTATAATATCATACAGAGTAGTTGCACAGCTCTAAAAGTTTGCTGTTATCCATACCTCCATGTTTTGGAAAACACTGAGATTTTTACTGTCTCCATAGTTCTGTTGTTTCAAGAATATCATATAGGTGGAATCACAGAGTATATAATTCCATCAGATTTTTTATTTCTTTACATTGTAAGATTCACTTAATATTTCTCCCTTTCTTTTCAAATTGTTAACCATTTTTATTATGATTGTATCATAAGCCTTTGCATAAATGTGCCCAAGTATATTTATATCCATTCTCTTATGGAAGGAAATCTTAAAGGTTTTTAAACTGTTTATTTGGTTGACTTTTTTTAACCCAGTGTCTTGCACTTGCTAGATAAATACTCTACCACTGATTTACATTATCATCTCCAACTTTCAAATTTCAATAATTAATACTAAAGCTGTTGTAAAGGCCTATATAAAGGTTTTTGTATGGACATACATTTTCAAATCCTTTAGGGAAATGTCAAAGAGCAAAACCGGTGGATAAGAGTATGTTTTCGTTTTATAAGAAACCACCATCAAGCTGGGAATGGTTTGGGTCTAGACTCATGTTTGTTTTGTTTTTGTTTATTAGGGGCTTTATTTTTTGTATGAGAATAACCATTTGTTAAAGACTATCTTTGCACTACTATATGGCCTTTGTTTTTCAAATATTAGTAGATAGCATTTATGTGGATCTATTTGGGCCTCTCCATCCTGGTCCACTAAACTATTTCCCCTTTCTTTTGCCAGTACCATCTTGTCTTGATTTACATAGCCTTATAGTAAATAATGAAATTAAGTAGTGTGAATATTTTCTTTTTCTCCATCAACACTATGTCAGCTATCCTTTTTTTTTTTTTTTTTGCGGGTCTGGGGATGCAACCCAGAGGCATTTTACCTCCGAGCTACACACCCTGCCCAATTTTTTATTCTTTATTTTGAAATAGGGTCTTGCTGAGTTGCAAAGGGCCTGCCTCACTAAATAGCTGAAGCTGTCTGCCAACCATGATCCTCCACCAGTCTCAGCCTCCCAAATGCTGGGATTACAAGTGTGCGACACCATGCCTGGCTCTATTTTTTTTTTTTTATTGTTTATTAGAAACTTTAGAATCAGTTTTTCTATATCCACAAAGTGATTCCTTGGATTTTTGCTGGGATTCAATTACATCCATAGATCACATTGAGAAGAACTGACAACAATATTGAGTCTTCCTGTTCATGAACATAGAATACCTATGTATTTATTTCTATTTTATTTCATTCATCAGAATTGTGTTTTTCTTACATAGACTTTAAACATACTAATTATTTAATTTTTATTTTTGTACTGGGGTTAAACCCAGGGACATTCTACCTACAAACTGCATAACAGCATACTACTACTACTACTACTACTACTACTACTACTACTACTACTATTATTTTGAAACAAGATCTCAATAAATTGCTGAGAATGTCCTTAAACCATAAATTCTCCTATCTCAGCCTCCGAAATACTAGGATTACTGGTGTATACTACTATGCCCCTAGTACTTTTAAATTTTACATGCAAGTATTTTTGTTTGTGTTAGATACTAATGTAAATGGTACTGTGCTTTTATTTTCAAATTCCACTTGTTCATCACTGTGTATCAAAGAGCAATCAAAGTTTGCATGTTAATTTTGCATTGTTAATGTTAATGCATGTTTTAATGTTAATGCATGTTTTAATTTTAATGCATGTTTTAATTTTAAGGCATGTTAGTTTTAATGTTAATATTGCATTGTTAATGTTAATTTTGCATGTTAATTTTGAATTCTGCACTCCTGTTATACTTGCTTATAAGATCCACGAGTCTTGTCATTATTTCAAATTTGCTTCATAGGTAATTATGTTATCTATGAAAAAAGATAATTTTATTTATAACTTCCTTATCTCCATTTATTTCCTTTTCTGATGTTATTGCGTTTATAGGTATACTTAGAACAAGGGTGAAAAGGAATGGTAGACACAATGCCTTGCTCCATATTTTTGTGGGAAATCTTCAAATTTCTCACCATTAAGAACAATGTTAGCTGTGGGAGTTATTGTAGTCTATTACATTGAGGAAATTCTCTTTTGTACTGAAAATTTTTATCATGAGTGAGTATTGGGTTTTATCAAAAGACATTGCTAATCATATTGATATGATTATATGATTTTCCATTTTCAGCCTGTTGATGTAATGAAGTTTATTAAATTGATTTTCAAATGTTTAACCAGACTTGCATAGTTGAGATAAATTCCATTTACTAATGGTATATAATTTATTTCATATATTGTTAGATTTGATCTTCTAATGTCTTGTGCAGGATGTGTGGTTGTTAAAAATGTAAATATTTTCATGTTTTTTTCAAGAATTGACCCCTTAATCATAAGTAATATCTTATTTTTTACCCTGTTAATTATCTTTATTTTGAATTCTGTCTTTTAGGTTTTGAGTATCTTATTATTCCATATTCTCCCCTTTTTTCATATAAAGTAATTAATTTTTTTCTAGCTGTTGCACTAGAGTTTGAAATATATATTTATAATTAATCTAGGTCTAAGTAGCATTATACTAACTCACAGGTAAGATGAGCTGTATAGCAAATTTAACCTAATTTCTTCCTTGCATCACTTGTATTATTGCTGCTTATTTTGGATGTAAGCATACATAAATATTTGTGCATATGTAAGATACATACATAAGCATACATAATAAAATATATTATTTTGGACATACTATTATATTTTAAATTAATTAAGATAAAAATTAAAGTTTTAATTTTAACTTCAATTATTCTATATCTGATGTTCTTCCTTTATGTAAATCAGAATTCCTGACCCACATTTCCCTCTATCTAAAAAAAAAATGTTTTTAACATGTTTTGCAAGAATGGCAACAAATAACCTCATCCTTTTTTAGGGGGGTAAGTATTTTGTTTCTTCTTCACTTTTGAAAGACAACTTTGTAGAGTCCAGATGTTTTGTGTTTTCTTTTTGTTTTTTTTTTGTTTTTTGTTTTTTTTTTTAGAGAGATCTGAAGTGATATTACTTTATTTCCTTCACATTAAACCAAACATGAACTTTCCCAGGGATTGCTAGGGTGGGGGCAGAAGGAAGGTGGTGTTCAGAAGTTTAGGGGATGTGGCTGAGGCCAGCTGGCAGGGCAGCCCTCACTGGGACAGCCGAGGAGAACCGAGGAGAACCGACTGCCCACCATGCAGGAGGCATTGTTGGAGGGAAGGAGAAAGTCAGTATGCAATGTCATTGACAGATATAAGTTTGTGCACTTCAATCAGGCAGTCAGCTGGTGTTAGGGAGCTGGGAATCAGCTCAATGGTCTTGGAGTTTCCCTGGGCAGATACAGTGGCTGCCTCCTTCTTCTCAGCCTTTTCTACCACAAATCTGGTTCTCCCTGCTTCCTGATGAGCCACCTGTTTGGCGTCCACCACTTTTGTGAACTCCTTTTTGAAAGTCAACTGTGTCAAGGACAGATCATCCAGAATGAGCCCACACATTGCTGTTCACTCCTTAAGGCCCTCATTCAAGGAAGTGATAGCAGAAAAATTTCCAAACATAGAGCAAGAGCTCCATACACAGGTCCAGGAAACTTATAGAACTTCCCTTAGACAGGATCAGAGTATCCCCACGCCACATAATTGTCAAAATGTCATCTTGTGGAAGCCAAGGAGAGAATCTTAAAGGCAACAAAAACAAAAGGCCAAGTGACATTCAGAGGCAAACCAATTAGAATCACTCCAGACTTCCCAAACCAAGTCATGAAAGCCAGAAGGGTGTCGAGTAACATATTCCAAACTTTAAAAGAAAACAAGTTCCAGCCAAAAATTTTCTACCCAGCACAACTATCTATCAAATTATATGGGTAAATAAGAAGCTTCCATGACAAACAGAAACTGAAGGAATTTATGACTTCAAAACCAGTGCTAGAGAAAATACTCAAGGAGATTAACTACAAAGAAGAAATAGGTAATACACGCCAGAACCAAAGAAACAAGATTTCCCATCCAGCAGACAACTAAGCAAAGAACAATAAACAATATCTCAAATAGAAAGAAAATCTTAACATGTTAGTAATTAAAAATTATCTCTCTATAATCACACTGAATATAAACAGCTTCAACTCCCCAATAAAAAGACATAAAGTGGCAAAATGAATTAAAAACCAGAATCCATTCATCTGCTGCTTACAAGAAACATACCTTATAAGTACAGATAGGAACAAACTCAAGGTAAAGGGCTGGTGCAAGGTATTCCATGCTAATGGAACTCGAAGACAAGCAGGAGTAGCAACTATGATATCCGACAAATTAGACTTCAAAGCCAAACTTATTAGAAGAGACAAAGAAGGTCATATTTTACTGGTAAAAGGAATAATCCAGAAAGAGGAAATAACAATAATCAACATCTATGCCCCAAACATAGATGCAGCTACTTTCATAAATCAAACTCTTTGTGACATGACATCACACATAAGTCCCAATACAATAATACTGGGAGACATCAACACACCTCTCACAACACTAGACCTATCTTCCAGACAAAGGGTCAGTAAAGATGCCTCAGAACTAAAGAACACCATAAACCAAATGGACCTGGTGGACACATATAGAATGTTTCACCCAACTACAGCGAAGTTTATATTTTTCTCAGCTGCTCACGGAACCTTCTCCAAAATAGATCACATCCTGGGACACAAAATGAGCACTAGCAAATTTAAAAAACGTTACATACTTCCCTGTGTCATTTAAGACCATAATGGAATGAAACTAGAAATCAACTATAAGAAGACCCAGAGAAACAACATAAACATGTGGATACTGAACACCACACTTCTGAATGAAGAATGGGTCATAGAAGATGCAAGAGGTGAAATCAAGAAATTTCTAGAAACAAAAATAAAGATACAACATATCAAAACCTCTGGGACACTTTGAAAGCAGTATTAAGAGAAAAATTTATAGCACTGAATGCTCACATAAGAAAAACAGAAAATCTTCAAATAAATAACCTAATGACACCTCAAAGCCCTTGAAAAGCAGGAACAATTGAACCCCAAAGCCAGAAAAAGACAGGAAATTATTAAAATTAGAGCAGAAATAGAGAATAAAAAAAATACAGAAAATCAACAAAACCAAAAGCTGGTTTCTTGAAAAAATTAACAAGATTGATAAACCACTAGCCAACTTAACTAAAAAAAGAATCAACCCAAATTATGAAGATAAGGGATGAAAAAGGAGACATTACTACTGACAGTGTAGAAATACAGAGGATTATCAGAAACTACTTTGAAATCTATATCCCAACGAAATGGAAAATCTGGAGGAAATTGACAATTTTCTATATAAACACAACCTTCCTAAACTGAGTCAAGAAGATATAGAACACTTAAGCCAACCAACAACAATCAAAGATATTAAAGCAGCAATAAAGAGCCTACCATCAAAGAAAAGCCCAGGACCTAATGGATTTCCAAGTGAATTCTTCTTTATAGAAGAGCTAATACCAATACTCCTCAGTATATTTTGTGAAATAGAAAAAAACAGAACTCTCCCAAATACATTCTATGAAGCCAACATCACATTAATACCAAAAACAAACAAAGACAGTTCAAGGAAGAAGAACTACAGGCCTATATCTTTGATGAATTTGGATGCAAAACTGCTAAACAAAATACTAGCAACACGCATTCAAAAACACTTAAAGAAAATCACACATCATGCCCAGATACGGTTCATCCCAGAGATGCAAGACTGGTTCAAGATACAAAAATCAATCCAAGTAATCTATCATACAAATTTTTGCTACCAGTGATGACTGGAACATTATGTGGTAGAAAGTGGCAAAGATAATAAAGATAATTGGTTTCTATAGCCACAAGATGAGAAAGTGCTTACCTTCCCTGTACTACAATGTCCTGTACCCCACTGAATTAGCCAAAGATGACAGCTCTATGCTCAACATTCACATTATGTAAGGCAAAGTTCACCAGCTTTCGGTGACAGCAAAGGCCAAGCAAACTGGCCAATCGACTCAAACATTTTGGCAGCCATGTTTCCTTCTGACAGAACTTCTCATCCCTGCTTGTACTCTGACTCCACTTGAATTCTCTCACAGTACAGAATTTCAAGTTGGTGGGCTGTTTTCTGTAAACATTTAAAATATTTTACTCCATTTGCATTCATATGGTTTCTGAGTTGGACATTCCTCTACAGGTAAGTGTTCCTTCCTCTGAGACTTTTCAGGATAATTTTCTTTAATTTTTTGTAGCTTGAGAATAATATGCCTACATGTAGGTTTTTGTTGTTAGTTGCTGTTTCAGTCAACATTCTCCCTGCTGTAATACAAAATGACAAGCCACACAATGTAGAGGAAGGAAGATTTATTTGCTCACATTTTTTGAGATTTAGAAGTTCAGACTATGCCAGACAGGCATACAGAGCTCAGGACAAGAAGGAGGAAGTGGAAAGAGAGCATGCTAGACTCCATTCTCACATTATAATGGCCAGAAGCAAAGAAAGAGAGCAGGAGAAAGACGAACTAGATAATCCCTAAGGCTATAGCCTCAGGGACCCCCCTCATAGCAACCAAGCCCACCTCAAACATTGCTACTTGCTTCCCTGGGGAACAGTGGGACAGTCTAGATTCTAACCCTTACAGTTGTAATTGTTTGCCATTTATCTTGCTTTGTATTCTGTAAGCCTCCTGGATCTGTGGTTGATGTGTTACAATTTGAAGAAATTCCCATTCACTATTATTTTGAATATTTATTCTGTTTTCTTCTCTTTTTATCCTCCCAGTATTCTCACTATGCATAACTTTCATAATTGCTTCTAGAATTATGTGATGTTCTGCTGTTTCTTTCAGTCTTTGTTCTATTTGTTCAAAGTCTCTATTGATATATTCTAAAGCTCAGAGATTCTTTACTCAGCCATGTCTAGTTTACTAATAATCCCATCAAAGGCATTCTTTGTTTTTGTCAATGTTTTAGATTGCTATTTTTTTAAAGAAGGGTTGTTCCTTAGGATTTCCATTTCTCTGTTTACATTATCCATCTATTCTTTCAAGTTAGCTCAACACAGGAAAGTAAAAAAAAAAATTATCTAGTTGTATATATTTAAAGTAGTTTTAATCATGGTAGCACACTCTTGTAATCTCAGTACTTGGGAAGCTGAGACAGGAGGATAGAAGGTTTGAAGGCAGCCTCAGTAACTTAGTGAGGCTCTCAGCAACTTAGTGAGATGCTCCTTCCAACAAACTACCAAACAGAAAAAAAGTGGTATAGACCAGAGATAAAATGCCCTTGGTTTCCATTACCAGTACCACATGAAAAAAATCAATCATATTTTAATTTATTTGGCTCTATCTTAGAAAGTACATAACCCAAATCATCATTTATTATGCTGTGAATAAATAAAATTGACAGCAACTAACTTGTTTTGAAAAGTAAAATGAAAAAGCTATCAATAAACTTGACAGCCATCAACAAAATAAATTCACTCATAAACAAGATGTTCTTACAAATATAACAGGTAAACATCACAAAGAATTCTGTACTGAATATACTCAGATTTTAATTAGCCACAAAGATTGATTTACTCACTTTCTAATACTTTCAAAAATGTGGTTCTAGTATGAAAACTTCCAAAGAGATAGTAATTAATTCCAAATATATGTGCTTTTAGCCTAATTAAATGTTTCATTTTAAATCTTCTGAATAGTTTTCTTAAAATAAATTTCATTCATTTATTCATTAGGAATAAATAATTTTGGATTATGGGGATGGAAAAATATATTATGTGCTGGTACTAATTTTGAGCTATGTTAATAGTTTATAAAAAGTAAACAAAATAGGATGTCTATTTTATAATAATTATGAATAATAAAAGTAAACCTTAAGTCTTAAAACAATGTAGACCATATTCCAGATAGATTTAAGTGATAGCTTTTATAGGATTTCAAGTAGAGAGAATTTTTCCTCCCAATAGATATTTGCTAAGGTACAGAAGGGATTTTTTCACTGCCTTGGGATTGTGAGTGGGGGGAAGTCATGGCATCTGGTGAACAGAGGTCAGGAATGCAATACAGCCCTCACAACAAAGGATTATGCGGCTCAAAATGTTAGCAGCAACAAGACTGGTAAACCTCATTACACAACATTGCAGTGTAAGCTGGTGCTTTTTAGATATTGAAATGTGGAAGTTTAGGTGGATTATATTCCTGTGGAGCTGGTGATTATTTTATAGGCCATATAATCATCTGAAAACAGTAGTCCTATTTTTTTAACATATCCACATATATTTACTAAGTAGTGATTCAAATAATATTCATTTTTAATTAAACTGTTTTTCTGAAATTCTATATTTTTATCCCAAGTGCTAAGTTATCATATTTTTGTATTTTTTATGGAATATAAAACTAACTTTAGGCTTCTGCAGGCGCCCTATCCTGCAGTTCATGTGCAAGGACAGGAGCACCTGACTGCATCCATGCTGGCTGCAGCTCCCCCACAAGAACAGAAGCAGATGCGGGGAGAATGCTTGCTCCTACTCATTTAAACAATGCATTCAAAATTGGCTGGGAAGATCATGGGCATGCTGCTGGAGATTGACAACTCCCAGCTGCTGCACATGCTGGGTTCCCTGGAGTCTCTACACTCTAAGGTGAATGTGGATGAAGCTGTGGCTGTTCTTCAAGCTCATCATGCCAAGAAAGAAGCTGCCCAGAAGGTGGGCACTGTTGCTGCTGCTGCCACCACATAGACAAGGGAATAACCAATCCAAGCGCCAAATAACCCTTGCAGGATTCAGCTTTAAGTTTGAAGAATTGCTTGCTTGTCCCATGGATCTCAACATCAAGAATCACAAGTTGCAAAATCAATAGGTCATTTTGAATCAAAAAGTTATTTATGAAGGGCTTAGAATTTTTCAATTCAAATAATAATATATTCTCTGGGTTCTGGTATGACCCAGACAGTGTTGACATATTTTTGTATTGTGGGTTTTGATTTTTCCCCCTCAAAAAATTGGTTTTATTTGATGTACTCAAGTCTTAAATTTCTCAATAAAGACAAAATCTCCATAAAAAATTATCTTTATAAATGATACTAGCCAAGCAGAGAAAATATAGTTGCTACAAGGATTGATTCTTCTTTTTTCTTTTTTTATTTTCTTCTTCTTTTTTTTTATTTTTGGTGGCACTGGGGTTCCTGGAAGCCCTTCTACCTCCAGGCTACACTCCCAGACCTATTTTATATTTTTATCTGGAAACAGGGTCTCTTAATCCAGTGAGGCTGGCTTTGAACCAGCACGCTCCTCCTGTCTCTGCCTCCCAAGCACGGGGATTACAAGTGTGTGCCACCACAAGAATTGATTCTTTAACTGATGTCATATTCTAACTTAAAGGTCTACCAAACAAGTCAGCTGTCCACTCATACATGTCTAACACAATACTAAGGCACCATCCACAAAGCATACAGCAGTGTTCCTCAGGTGGTGCCCAATCGACTAATAGCTGATTTCAAATTCTATGCAGTGATATGGTAACAGAATAATGAGACTTGGAGTAAGACAAACTTAGACTAAATTCCAACCTTTGATTGTATTTAACATCTCTCTATGTAACAGGGCCTACTTCTTCTGCATCTGATCTAACCAAGAACCCTTCTAGGGTGAATTTTTTATTAACAATAATGTGGATGTTATGGAAGGTTTTGTCATAAAATATGAAGCAGTAGCTATTGTACACAATTTCCAAAATAAAGTTTCTCTTTAAGAAGCTAGTCACAGGTACCATCTGTAGCCACTCACATGCTTGGTTCTCTTCTATTTCTCACTTTTCAGACCAACCTAGAGTGGCTCAGACTCTGTTCCTTACCCCATCACTCCTCATCTTTCCTCTTTGCTTCTCCCCATCATTTTACTTCTCATGAGCAGTTTCTCTACTCTTCAACTGATCAAATTTTCCAGTATTAAAGGGTAAATTTTCCTTTCAAACAGAATATAGGAAAATAGTACCTACCCTCAAGGGGTTACTAGGAAATTAAAGGCTCCCTAGTCTATCTCAGTCCCTGTTGTATATTTAAGCACTTGATCCACATTATTAAATCTTTATTTCCCCACTTCCCTGCATGGGTGCAAATTTCAAATTCCTTTAGGAAGATGAAGACATAAAATAGTTCCAGGAAGATATTTGGTAAAAGCAACCTTCATAGTTGTTTATCTCGGAGGTAAATATAAAACATTTTTATCAAACTGGGAGGACAGTCATTCTAGATGTTATAATCTAAATATTGCCAGAAATTTTCATAACTAAATGTTAAAAATTCTACTTTGGCATAAAAATTCTAAAACAACTTAGTCCATAAAGATGAGGAATGGCATTTTGCCAAGGGAATATTGCATGCAAAGAAAAAATCATAGCTTTGGTGGACCATGACACAATACTGATAAATAGGAAATTACTAACTAATGTTCATGCTGTACCAGTTACTAGTTAATAATGTATTGAATCTAAGCTTTCCAAAGTACTTTTCTTTTACAAGTCACCAGAATTTATTACTCTTATACCAGAGAGTGATAATTGAGGAATCATCAGCAAAAGGGAAAAACTTTGTCAATGTTACTTAGAGCTAACCTATTTGAAAAAGTTTCTTGTAAGTTGTCATGATCCATTCCACTCTTATTTAATATCTTTAGCTTCAATCTTACAGTTTATCATTATTTTTTAATTTATTAATTTAATTAATTAATTTAGTGGTACTGGGGTTCCTGGAAGCCCTTCTACCTCTGGGCTATACTCCCAGACCTAATATATATATATATATATATATATATATATATATATATATATATATATATATAATTTTATATTTGGAAACAGGGTCTCTTAACCAGCACAGCTTGCTTTGAACCTGCACAATCCTCCTGTCTCTGCCTCCCAAGCACGGGGATTACACGTGTGTGCCACCATGCCCGGCTCAGTTCATCATTATTTATGAAAGTCTTGTTGTCCTCTATTTTAAATAAGTTAATATGGCTAGAGGTTTGGCATGCCTAGAATTTAGATTAACTGAGAAGAACTAGGATGCTTGTTTCTTATAAAACATGTATAACACAAAGCTAAAAAACATTAAAGGAACACACATAATTTTACATATCAAATATTAGCAACTATTTGGTTAACCTGACAGTTTCTTGTATGAGGCTGCATTTGGTTCTATTTAGAGTTGACAAAAATGTTCAAATATTATTAAATCTTAAATATGAACAATCAAGATGATTATTATACTAATTACTATGTATAGGGAGGTATAAGGATGAATAGCACGTGCAAAGAGCTGATTTTATCAAAAAGAATTTTCTTATTTGTCCATTTGGTTTTGATACTTTTCAATGTCATAATTTTGGAACAAATATTTTCTGCAGCTTTTTCTTAACTCCTCTATGTATGATAGGGCATTTTGAGTAAAATAAAAGTATATTAAGATAGTCCTGGCATTCTCAAAAGCACAAGCCTTCCTAAGTTATTTGCCAGTCAGAGGGCAAAAATGTTTATTCACTAGATCTAAAAATAAATATGGGTTTGTAAAAGATGAAGAAACAAGTTTCAAAAGATGGTATTTAATAAGAATTTATCATATATTAACCTATTCATCTTGCTCATAACATAAGCATGCCATTTATAAATGAAATTTCGGAAAGAAATGCTACTTCTAGCCAAGCATGTTGGCACACACCTGTAACCCCAGTAATTGAGAGACAGAGATGGGAGGATCACAAGTTTAAGGCCACCCTCCACAATTTAGCAAAACCTTGATTCAAAATAAAAAAATAGAAAGGTCTGAGGGTATATCTTGAAAGCAGAATGCCCCTGGGTTCAATCCTCTTTACCAAAATAAAAAGCCATGCTATTTCTAAATAAGAACAGAGATAGCCAATATATAACATACCCGCTACTGTTAGACACCCTACTCCTCAACACTCAAACAACCACTTTCTCAAACCATTAAACTATTTTGCTATTTATACTCTTACTCTAAACAGTATTACTGCAAGTATTAGTAGCTGATGGTGATACATGTGATAAAACCTATTAATAATACCTGCTTTGGTATCAGGGACTTTGCAGAAGTAACTAGCCAGCAGTGTCCATTTTTTGGTCATACTGCTCTCTCAATGCCTAACACAGGTCCTGGTTTAGAGCAGACTTAAGTCAATGTTGGTAGAACAAATAATGTAATTTCTTAATTAATGTTGGTATAGAACAATGGCATCATCATTATCATAACTATTTACAAAACTTAAGTTGCCACAAAAATTTTCAGAATTGGGACTTCTGGGAAGATGGCAACAGAGAAAAGTGGGGCTTACGAGCCCCGCTAACAACCAATCTCTATTACTACAAAATCAGCACCTTTCATAGTCAGAAAACACCATCAGCAGAGAAATAAAAAAATGTAATTACAAGGGACAGAGAAAAAGAGGGCTGGAAAAACGAGACACCAGAAAGAAACCAGACCACAGTGCTGCAGCCGAAGCCATGGCACGGAGCAGCAGGCACCATCTTTCCTTGCAGCACCAGGCCCCAGAGAGGAGGGGGACTCAGAACAGAGCTCAGAGCCACAGAGGAGATACGCCGGCCTCACACTCGAGGATGCGGCAGCAGCGCCTTACTGCTGGCAGCAGGGGCAAGTTCACCGGACGGCACCAGACCAACACACTCAACAGCCCACCAGGCTCCAGAGAGGAGCAGCAGACAGCAAATTGTGTTGTTTGTTTTTATTGTTGCTAATTTTTAGGATTTCTAGTTGGAATATTAATATACCTTCAGATACAGCATTTGGAAATATTTTATCCAATTCTATCAGTAACTTTTAACTCTGTTTACATTGTCTTTGGATATACAATATTTTTTAATTTTTTAGGGAGTTTGTTTACCCTTCTGTTGCCTATGCCATTAAAATTATATCCAAGAAATCACTGCCAATTTCAATGTTGTGAGGTTTAATGACCCAGATTTTCTTCTAAAAGTTTATAGTCTTAAGATTTATATTTAGGTCTTTTATCTGTTTTGAGTTAATATTTGTATATGGTGTTAGGTAAGGGTCCAATTTTATTCTTTTACATGTAATTATTATTTTTCAACAATATTTAGTCAAAAGATTATTATTTCCTCCATCAAATGTTTGTGGAAACCTTGTCAAAAATAACTTGACAATATATGGAAGAATTTAACTCTAGGCTTTTATTTAACTCCAATGGTTTATATATCTGCCTTTATAACAGTACTACACTGTTTCAATTATTGTAGCTTTATATGCTTTGAAATCAGAAAATATACATCTTCTAGCTTTGTTCTTTTTTGAGATAGTTTTGGGTATCTAGAGTCCATATTGCATATTAGGATAGATTTTTTTCTGAAAAATAAATAAATAAATGTATGATAGTTTCACCTAAAAAAGAAAAAAGAAAAAAAAATATTCTCTGGTAAGAAAGAAAGCAAAAAGAAATATTGAAATGCTATCTTTAAGTCATTAAAAGCTTGGTATCAGACAAATGAAACTGTTCTGTGAGATTATCACTGTTAATTATGGATAAATTGCTATAATACTAGATGTCAACCACTAAGCCAAGCATGGGAAGGAGGGATGGGGAGGGAATGGGGTGGGAATTGGGTAGGGGCTAACTGGGTGATGTGTGCATGTATGTCTACAATTTTTTTTTTTAAATCCCATTATGATGTGTGAATACAGTGCACCAATAAAAAAAAAAAGTAAAAAAAAAATTTTCAGAATTGTGGCACCTTTAGGGTCCCTTGCACTATGAGTCTTCTAGCCTCACTCTTACCTTCATGGAAAGGATACCTGCTTTTTCAAATATTTACATTTTATGTAGTATATATTCACCTGAGATGCTTCTCTTACTTAGAAATTAAAGCCAACATGAAAGCCAGAAATTTGACATTTTATTTGATAAAAGTAAGTATACAAATATTTATTGATAATCATAACCCATTAAATTTAAGCACTTAGCTTTGTTACCAAAATGTAAGTTCTAAAAACCGAAACCAAAAAGAAGAATGATATATAAAAGAATAGACCAAAGTAACAAGAAATTCAGAGTACCCTAAAAGATAAGAAAGGCATTTTGGCTAAAAAAAACAACACTTTTCAAAATGTCAGTTAAACTTCATAGAAATAAATTTTTTATCTTCAGAAAGTTCTTCCTTGGTAATGTTTTTGGCACAGAAAGTCAATTGGCCACTGTCACTCTTTATAACATCTCTGTAGTCATCCACTCAAATACTCAATTTAGCCCATTCTTACTTATTCAAGAGCAAAGGAAAAATTGCCAATTTTATATTTTTAATTAATTAAAATAATAGCCTAATTGATAATGCCACAACTGACAATATCTTAAAATATATAATGAGTTAAGTTTCCCATACTTAGATCACAATAATAAGGTAATAAGTAATATTTAAAACTTCATTAATTATAGAAATCCAAATATTTTACCTTTTTAAAATTTTTTAATGCACCTAGTTATTTTGATGGAAAAGATTAAAATAGAAAGAATAAAGATAAATATCACAAATCTAATGTCAACTTCCCCAATTAGATTCTTATCATGGAAGTATATATACTTCTTACACACACACACACACACACACACACACACACACACAGCCTTCAGGACCAAAGAAAGGGAAGAAAAAAGACAGGAGGCCTTGAAATAACATTTTCCATTCCATATAATTTGCAAGGACATGAGCATGCATACTAATCTATAGTTAATTTTGATATTCATTTTTTCTAATAAAATATCCATACACCAAACTATTGATACATGAGTTGAAAGAAAAGATGATAGAGTAGAGGTAGTTTATGCTTCCAATTTGCCTAATAACTTAGAGTAGAAACAGGAAAGAACTTTCCCAAAAAAGGAGAACTTCTGTTAAAAAAAGAAAAGGCGGTCTGAACTTAGATGAACCAGAGTTCACACAACAAGCTAAAGGCTAAAAAGAGTAACATACTTGTCAAATGGTTCATGGAAACCAGAGATGTAAGCAAAACAAAAGACCAGAAACAATAGCCAGCCAAAGAGGAAATATAGGAAACCTGAAGAAACATTGCCACAAGATCCCCACCATCACCTACATAATGAAATGGGGTTCACATGCCTGACTGTGAGAGTTGTAAACACAGAAAAAAACTGAAACCAGGTGGAAATTTCAGAGGACAGTTTGGCCCATAGCCATTAGATTTGGCTGATTGTAAAACTGGCCAAAGTGATATGGAAAACTGAATTGGGCAAAATTGTTTACAATTGGTGGCAGATTATTAGAGCGCCAATTTCATGGGCAGTAGTGTGAGTGAGGACCCACAATAGTCCTTAAGCACAGGATGCTTGGTTGCCCTGCACTTTGAGTAGAATTCTGATGAGGTCTCTGAGCCTGAGAAGTTAAACCTAACACCACCCATCCTCTGACTGGGTACCTCAAAAGTATATTCTACTAATCTCTCTAAATTAGATATCATGCAACAAAGATTCAGTCAAAATGAGATCTCAACTGTTGGAAATTTCCATTCAGACCCCTACACTAGCCTTGAACTGAGTATAACCAATTTACTGTAACTGGACATATCTACGGGCTCAAGGTTGATACAGTTAAGGCATGTAATCTCATCAGTAGATATAAATCCATGGAATGGAATTATCTTGATGATAACCTAGGCTGGTGGGGTATGGCTAGAGAAGGTGGATTCCTGGATTCACTTATTTTTTTGCTCTCTCTTGTTTCTAGTTTCAATGATATGAGTGAAACCTTGCATTCTCCCTGTCTCTACTTCCCATTGCCATGTCCTGACATCCACCAACCCTGGTCTTACATGTACTGAAACCAATATTTTCAAAAAAAATTTTGAGCAAATAAATCTTCCTTCCTCTAAAGTACATAATCAGGTCATTAGATTATAGCAGTTAGAATGCTGACTGAAAGAAATTGGTACCAGGAGTGAGATCATGGATGTATTTAAGTCTGATAGTGTGAAATGTGAGTCTGGGGAACTGTTTTATGAGAAGAAATTAGAAGGGCCAGAATGGGCCTAGAAAGCTGAGTGGTAGAGACTGTGCTCAGATTTTTGGAGGGCAAAAAGGATTCCACAGTAAAATAAAGTAGAGGCAACATGTGTTAGATATTGGCAAAAAACTTACCAGCATTTTGCTCATATACTGAATCTTTATGTGAGGCTGAATTTAAATATTAAAGAGTTGTATAGCCAGGTCAAATGGTGGATCTATTCCCAGTTTTCTAAGGAATCTCCATACTGATCTCCATAGTGGCTGAACTACTTTGGACTCCCACCAAAAGTGTAAAAGAGTTCCTCTTTCCCTACATCCTCACCAGCAATTATTGTTGTTTGATTTCTTTATGTTTGCCACTCTGATTGGAGTTAGATGAAATCTCAGTGTAGTTATGATTTGCATCTCCCTGATGGCTAGGGATGTTGAACTTCTTTTCATGTATCTATTGGCCATTTGTATCTCTTCTTTTGTGAAATGCTAGAAATGCAGAACAATCTTAAGTAAAGAATGCAAGTTGTGATCCATGGAGCCAGGATGCAAGAGCTAGTATGGCATTCATTTCAATCAACAAGGTCACAGAAGCAGGGTTGCCAAGGCCTGTTATCGAGCACATCTTGCCACCATATGTGTAATAACTAAGAAAGAAAGCTATAGAATTAAAGGCTTGCCCTGCTGGATTTTGATACTATTTTGGTGCCATTCCTTATTTCTATGGCCCTATTCCTTCCCTTTGGAATGCAAATGTTTACTTTTTGCTATTTTTCATTAGATACATGCAATTTTCTTTTTCTTTTCTTTTACAGAGGCTCATAGCACGGAGTTCACTTTAGGACTCAGAGGAGACTTTAGACTTTTTGGAGTACTGAGAGATGTTAGAACTGTCAAAATTTTGAAAAGTATTGTAGATGGACTAAATTAATTTAGATGAGAACCCGCTCATCCGGGGCCAGGGCAGGATGTTATGGTGACCCCTGAAGTCAAGGTTGAAGTCATCAGGGTTGAATCTCATCAGTAGATAAACCCATAAAGATGTGGTCTTAGGAATTACACTTGTATCTTGAAGCCCCCTTGCTTCCTCTCTCTTGCTTCCTTCATGATATAAGAATAAAGACTAAGCTCTCCCCCTCTTCACTTCCTGCAATCATGTACTGAGATCCACCAACTCTGGACTCACATGTGCAAAAAAAAAAATTTTCAAGAAAAACTGTGAGAAAATAATTCTTTCTTACTCTTACTCTAAATTATATGGTTAGGTCTTTGCCGTATAGCAGTAAGGATGCTAAGACATTCCACATCCTACTCTTTGCTGGTAAAGAGTTTTAACCCCAAGAATTTCCAACCAAATTCATAAGCAGAACAAAATAAGGAAGGATTTATTATTCCACAGTGTTCAGACTCTCTAATGGGACCATAACCCTAGTATAAATAATAAATATTAACATACAAATAATAAATATGAACATACAGCATGAGCAGGCATCCTTACCTTCAGATTTGTTCATCTCAATAAAGACAACTATATCATTTTTATTGTTACTTTTTTATATCCATTTTTATTATTCTTTTTATTTAGCTTTGTTTTATATTTGAAGAATAGTAGTTATTTTGTTATTCTGTTTGCTTTATTTTATTAATTTATTTTTTAAATTGGTGCATTGTAGTCATATATCAATCACATTGGAGTACAAGACTTGAGAGGATACACAAGCACACATCATCCAATTAGCCCTCTTTCAGCCCCCATCCCATTCCCTCCCCCTCCCTCCATCACACGCTTCCTTGGTGATTTACTTTGATACATTTGTTTATGTACCTCCTGCGTTTTAAAGAGGCTCCGTCTTCCAGTATTACATACCCTCTGATTGGTCACATTAGTTGCTTCACTATAGGGCCCTTTCTATAGCTCAACCTCTTCCTGTTGCCCTTTTCCTCCTAGTTATTGCTGATTAAGAGAAGCGTCTGATTTATATTTTCTGCGATATTTCTCTGTGCATGCTGCGTTGCAAGTACCAATCCCACTCTTGATGGTCCCAGTAGTGGCCTGGCTACTCAGTGGACTGATCCAGACCTCGCTGGCTCAAGCAGCGGCCTTGCCTCATGGGAGGCCCCAGGTCTAGTCTCGCTGGCCCCTGCACCGGTCTAACGCCTAAGCTGGCTTCGGTCCTGGCCTTGCAGGCCGCAGGAGTGGCCTTGCCTCACGGCAGGCTCCAATGCCAGCCTTGCTGGCCCCAGCATCGGCTTCAACCCTCGGCAGGCTCCAATCCCGGGCTCGGAGGCCTCAGTACCAGCCTTGCCTCATGGCAGGCTCTGGTGCCGGCCTCGCTGGCCCCAGCACCGGCCTAACCCCTTGGCAGGTTCCGTTCCCGGGTTAGGAGGCCCCAGCACTGGCCATGTCTCACAGCAGGCTCCGATGCTGGCCTTGCTGGCCCCAGCACCGGTCTAGCCCTTCGGCAGGTTGTTATCCTGGCCTCGGAAGCCCCAGTACCGGCCTTGCCTCATGGCAGGCTCCGATGCCGGCCTCGCTGACCCAGCATCGGCCTCACTTCTCGGCAGGTTCCAATCCCGGGCTCGGAGGCCCCAGTACCAGCCTTGCCTCACGGCAGGCTCCGATGCCGGCCTCGCTGGCCCCAGCACCGGCCTAACCCCTCGGCAGGCTCTTATCCTGGCCTCGGAGGCCCCAGTACCAGCCTTGCCTCATGGCAGGCTCTGATGCCGGCCTCACTGGCCCCAGCACCGGCCTAACCCCTCGGCAGGCTCCGATCCCGGCCTCGGAGACCCCAGCACTGGTCATGCCTCACGGCAGGCTCCGATGCCGGCCTCGCTGGCCCCAGCACCGGCCTAACCCCTTAACAGGCTCTTATCCTGGCCTCGAGGCCCCAGTACCGGCCATGCCTCAAGGCAGGCTCCGATGCCGACCTCGCTGGCCCCAGCACTGGCCTAACCCCTCGGCAGGCTCCGATCCCGGCCTTGGAGGCCCCAGCACTGGTCATGCCTCAAGGCAGGCTCCGATGCCGGCCTCGTTGGCTCCAGCACCGGCCTAACCCCTCGGCAGGCTCTTATCCTGGCCTCGGAGGCCCCAGTATCGGCCTTGCCTCACAGCAGGCTCCGATGCCGGCCTCGCTGGCCCCAGCACCGGCCCAACCCCTCAGCAAGTTCCGGACCCGACCTCGGAGGCCCTAGCATAAGCCTTGCCTCATGGCAGGCTCCAATGCCGGCCTCGCTGGCCCCAGCATCGGTCTAAGCCCTCTGCAGGTTCCAATCTCGGCCACGGAGGCCTCAGTAGTGGCCTTGCCTCACAGCAAGCTCCGATGTCGGCCACTGGCCCCGGTGCCCGCCTAACCCCTCAGCAGGTTCCGATCACTGTCTCTGTGGTTATTATTTCAAAAGTTCCAGGTGTAATGTATCAGATCTCTGCCTCCCCCGAATATTGGCCACTGGCATTGCCACTGCCTCCACTGTTTCAAATCCTTCCCAGGCTCTTTTTCCACTCTGAATGTTGTCCAGTGTTCCTAAGCATGCGTGATGACATTTGGTGTAATTTCTCCAAAAAAATAAAGTTGGTAAGATCCGGTTTCTGCTTCTCCTGAATACAAGTCTCCACCACCATCGCGGAGAACTCTTTCAACACCGCATTTCTCCTTGGTCTCCGCTAAACTCTCTCCTTAAATGTGATGTCTGAGATTCTTAACAATATAGAGAAATAGCAGTCCTCTTTCACGGCGAATTTTTCCATAAGTTCCAGTGCATTTAGATAAGTTTTGTCTGCATCTCCAGTGTCCTGGCATCCATAATGGCTTTCTTATCTCCTCTCCGATATTTTTCTTTATCTTTTTCTGATCTGGGCCCGGTTTCTCCAGGGGTCTGGCGTGCTACTCGCAGTTCGGCCCGGGGCCCAGAGTCCCGTGACTCGGGCCCCAACTGGCGTGCCCCGTGACCCCCGCCCAGAACCCAGCATCTTACTGGGCCTGGTTTCTCCAGGGGTCTGGCGTGCTACTCGCAGTTCGGCCCAGGGCCCAGAGTCCCGCGACCCGGGCCCCATCTGGCGTGCCCAGCCCGCGACCCCCGCCCAGAACCCAGCATCTTACTGGGCCTGGTTTCTCCAGGGGTCTGGCGTGCTACTCGCAGTTCGGCCCGGGGCCCAGAGTCCGGAGACCCGGGCCCCAGCTGGCGTGCCCCGCGCACGACCCCCGCCCAGATCCCAGCGTCTTACTGGGCCTGGTTTCTCCAGGGGTCTGGCGTGCTACCCCTGTTTGCTTTTGATGTTTGTCTTTTGTTTCTTTTCCCTCCTACTCTTTCTACTCTCTTTTTCTTAAGCCAAATTCTCTTGGCATTGTTTTCTCACTTGCTTTGTTATGTTTACATATTTTTCCTTCTTCTTTATGGCATAGACTTGCTAACTCATATACTATCTCTCTTTTTACCCTCTAATATTTTTTTTTTACTTTTCTACTTTATGTTACTTACTTTAAATAAAACACACATAGTATTACCATCGCTTGTAGTTACTGTCCCAATCATTCAGGACAGTGTGGTTATTAGAACTACAGATGTTCTAAAGGATACTCAATTATATGTGAAGTATATTAATTTTTATTATTAATATTATTAATTTCTGACTGCATCTTAGCCATGTGGAGAAAATGTTAGCATAATAGAAGGCATAATAGGCAATGGGTATATATCATAATGCTATATATTATTTACTTCTATAGTAGTTATTTACTTTTCCTATTTCTGTGAAGTGCTACAATCCAGGGTGACATTTGAAGTTCATGATACAGAATCTTTATAGCTTAGGTACACCCCTAACCCAGCCAAGAGATATTGTACCTTGTTATACTATCCAGCATAAAAATTTAGAAAAAAATATACATTAAATAAAGTGGTATATGTCAAAGAAATCTGATTAATAACATAAGAAAAAGGCTAAGCAACAAACAACCAATTAAAACTGCTCAATGAAATCTATAGAAATATAGGAGCAGAAGGTACTTGAAAACTCAGAAGTTTTATTATTAATCAATAAGTAAAAGATACCTAAGATTCAGACAAGAGATGAATTTCATTATAAGATAAAACGCAAAATGTCAAGAAACAACAAACACCTCTCTACAATAACACTGAAAGTAAATAGTCTCAAATTTCTGATTAAAAGACATAGACTGGTAATTAGGTTATCAATAAAAATCTAATTATATGTTGTTTATAAGAAGCTCACCTTAAATCAAAGATATTCACGTACTAATGGTGAATAGCTGAAAGAAATATTTCAAGCAAGTGGAAAAGAAAACAAAAATATTTTAAGCCAAATCATATAAAAAAGACAAATAATTTCTTATTGATAAATGGAACAATCCAACAAAAAGATATAATAGTGAAATTCATGCTTCCAACATAAAACCACCTACTTATATAAAACAAACATTACTTTACATTAAGACTCAAATATGAGATTTCTGCAAGATGGCAACTGAAGGAAAAAACACATCTCAGTCACTCAAAAACTCAAAACTCAATAGTTGTAAAGGCAACATCTTGACAAGAGTCAGAAATCAGTAAAAACTGAACAAATCAAGAAAAAAATTGAACCACAGCAGAACAAATGCCAGGTGACAAAATAGGAATAACAAAGTGTCCCACACATGCTACTCTTGGGAAAAGGCACCAGTGGTGGCTGGCCATGCTATCTTGGCTTGACTTTGTTATTCCAGAACCACTAGTACTACAGCCTCTACAGACCCCCAGCAAAAATCCAGTGACTTGATGTGAAATAGGCAACTACAGATCTTTAGCATCATAAGTGGTCAGGACCTTACTCCACATTCAATAAAGATCCAAATGCTCAGATGCCTGGCCAGAACCTGCATTAGCAGGGACGCAGCCCACCTCTCCCTCCAGAGATCCAGATCAACACTTGACAAGTTAACTACCTGACCCAGTAGGAGGCCACCCAGAATGGCCACAGAGACTCATGTGGCAAGAAATAGACTCCTGGGGTTTAAGACTTGGAAATTCACCTCTGAGGAGATTGGGTTGAATGCTACTACCAGACACATATTAGAGGTGCAGGAGAGACTCAGAGTATGCAGGGCATAGCACCCTTGTAGGGCCTCTAGAGATTGCTTTGTGATTATACTGGATACCTGCCACCTGTGTAGGGAAAGAGAGAGAAAGAGAGGGAGAGGCAGGCCCAGGGCTTATGGAAAGCACAGAGCCTCACATTTACAGTACTGCAGCCATAGTGACATTGGCCACCTGTATAGACAGAGATGGGCACAGGGACAGATCCTGTGTAGAGCTCAGAGATGCAAGTATGCAGTGAGAGAGGCACTATGATTGTTTGCTCTCTTCCTTATTTCTTTTATAAGCTTCCTTCCACTTTTCTATATCCTCTCTTCTCTCCAACCCCTTTCTTTTTTCTTGTCTTATATTAAATCCACTATATATTACTATACCTTAATACACTACTAGAATCCTCCTATATATTCTTTCGCATCTCTACCATATATTACATTACTACACTAAAATTCTCATTCTACTTGATTATAACCACTACACTATTCCTATGCCCATTCATTACTCTGGCTCCTCTTTTCTCAACCAATCTTCACCACTGAATACAATACAACTTGGCCTATTATATATACACCAGATGATACCTCTAAATGCCTACTCCTGAGAAAGAACTTCCAGATAATAAAGATAAAGTTATCATAGCTGACAGAAGGAATCACTTAAAAGTATGCACATCAAAAATTAAAAACATATAGGGCACAAATTGTTCTGCTCACTCTTTTGAACCAACTTTCTATAATAAAAGGGACAGACAGGAATTCAAACCTTAACACCTAAAACCCATCAATGTCACCATTGAAGGGTGGGGGGGGCAGAAGGATGCCCAGAGTAACCAAAACCCATTATTGACAATTTGCAGGTAGAACAACAGTGCAGTGAGAGTAGACTCAGTTTTCAAGGTTGGTTTCAAAGGGCAATAAATATATAACATAGAACAGAGGATAACCATATAGTAGAGGTTATCAACTCATTCAACATTAAGGCATACCTACTGGTAAATACCTACCTACACAATAAGATACTATTAAGATAGAAAAATAGATAGAAACCTACAGACTGAGAGAAAGATATCAAAAGCAATAAAAATATAAATTTAAGAACCTAGAAATCATGAGAAGGAAGAATAGGAAGGAAAAAATGAGCCCTCAAAATCCTAGAATAACAGAATCCACCAACACAGAATTGCAGAGCTTGCAAGAAGGACAAATAAGAACAATAATAGTAGAAATAATACAGGATTTATAAAAAGAATTCAAAGAGACCTTGAAATAAATGAAGGAACAAATAAACAAGAATTTGACATTCTGAACAGGAATAAAAAAGAAACCTTGAAGAAAGTGAAGAATGCAACCATTGAAGTGAAGGCATCAACAGAAACTATAAACACTAGACTAGGCCACATGGAAAATAGAATCTCACTCTCAGAAGATGACCACTCCAAAAATGAACTCATAGTATGTAACTTAAAAAAAAATCCAACAACATTAATTGAACTGCAGATCACATCAAAAAAGCTAACCTAAAAATAATAGGAATAGAAAATGGAAAAGAAGCTGAATTCAAAAGAGTCAATAACATTTACAAAGAAGTAATAATAGAGCTAGGTGTGGTAGCACACACTTGTAATCCCAGCATTCTGGAGGCTGAGACAGGAAAATCGTGGTTTAAGGACAGTCTCAGCTACTACTTAGTGAGGCCTTTCACAACTTAGTGACCCTGTTTCAAAATAAAGAATAAAAAATAGGACTGGAGGTGTAGCTCAGTGGTAGAATGCCCCTGTGTTACATCCCCAGTACCGCAAAAAAAGAAGTAATAATAAAAAAAATTCCAAATATAGAAAAAGAAGTCAACACACAGATAGAGGAAACATATAAGATAATAAGTAGATAAGATCAGAGAAAAGGTTCACTATATCACATAATAATCAAATTGACTAATGCAGAGGCCAAGATGGGAATCATAAAAGCAATGAAAGTAAATGACCAAGTGACATTTAAAGGCAAACCAATTAAAATCATTGCAGACTTCCCAAACTAAGTCAAGAAAGGCAGGAGGGCTTGGGGTGACATATTCCAAACTCTGAAAGAAAACAACTTTTGCACAAGCCATACATGGTGGTGCATGCTTCTAATCCCAGCATTTGGGAGGCTGAGACTGGAGGATCATAGTTCTCAGACAGCCTCAGCTACTTAGGCCCTTTGCAACTCAGTGAGACCCTGTTTCAAAATAAATAATAAAATATAGGGTTGGCGGTGTAGCTCGGAGGTAGAATGCCCCTGGGTTCCATCCCCAGTCCCACAAAAATAATAACAATAATAATAATAATAATAATAATAATAATAATAATAATAATAAATTAAAAGAATACAACTTTTGCCAAGAATATCCTACACAGCAAAAATATATCTCAAAAATCAACAGAGAAATAAAAATTTTTCAGGATAAACAGAAGCTGAAAGAATTATGTCTTACAAACTAGCAACAGAGAAAATATTCAAATAAATTAAAAATAAAGAAGAAGAATTAACAGAAAAAACAGAGAAATAATAATTTCCATCAAACAAACAAGACAAAGAGAACAAGTACCAACTCAAATAGAAGTTAAAATTTAAAATGTTAGAAACTAAAAATAATCTCTCCATAAGCATGGTGAATATAAACAGCTTCAAATCCCCAATAAAAATATATAAAGTGGCAAAATGGATTAAAATCAAGAATCCATCTATAAACTGCCTGCAAGAAAACAAACAAAACCAAAAACTTGTTTATTGAAAAAAATAAACCAGCTAGATAAACACTACCTAACATAGCTAAAAGTAAAAAAAAAAAAAAAAAATTCTAAAAGATAAAAATATACTCTAACAAAATGAAATCTCTTGAAAAAACTGACAAATGTCTAAAAACATACAACTCTCCTAAATTGAGTCAAAAAATATAGAAAAATTAAACTGACCAATAGCAATCAAAGAAATTGAAGCATCAATAAAGAACTTACCATCAAACAAAAGCCCAGGACCAGATAGATTTCTATTTTTTTTTTTTTTTTTTTTTTTTTTTTTAGTGGTACTGGGGGTGGAACCAGAGGCTTTCTACCTCTGGGCTATAATCCCAGACCTATTTTATATTTTATTTGGAAACAGGGTCTCACTAAGCCGCTGAGAGCCTCACTAAGTAGCTGAGGCTGGCTTCGAACCTGCAGGATCCTCCTGTCTCAGCCTCCCAAGCGCAGGGATTACAAGCGTGTGCCACCACGCCCGGCTAACCAGATAGATTTCTAAGTGAATTTTATAAAACCTTTAGAAAAGAGCTAATGTGAATACTTCTCAATCTATTCCACACAAGGGAAAGAAACAGGACTATCTAAAATTTATTCTATAAAGCCAATATCACATTAATATTAAAACTAAATAAAGACACCTGACCAAAAAAACTACAGGCATATCTCATTGATGAATTTAGACACATAACGGTTAAAGAAAATACTAGCAAAGCACATTCAAAACTACATCAAGAAAATTATACAACATGACCAAGTCAGGTTCATCCCAGAGATGCAAGGCTTCCTTAACACAAAAAAATAATCCATATAATTTACCAAATAAACAGAACCAAAGGGAAAAAATTACATGATCATTTCAATTGACCCTGTAAAATCATTTGACAAAATGTAATATCCATTCATGCTAAAACATGACAGAAAATCAGAAGAGAAGGAACATACCTCGACATTATAAAGGCAATATACAATAGGCCCACAACCATCATCATATTAAATGGGAAAAAAAAACTGTGAGAGAAACAGAAACAAGAAAAAAAATCCATTATCATCTCTTCTTTTCAATATAGTACTTGAGATTATAGCCAAAGCAATAAGGCAAGAGATGAAAATCAAAGAGGTACAAATAAAAAGAGAAGAACTAAACCTATCTTTATTTTCAGATGATATGATACTATATTTAGTAGACCCAACAAAATCAACCAAAAGGCTTATATAACTGATCAATAAATTCAGAAAAGTGTTTGGATACAAAATCAATCTTAAAAATTCAAAAGCCTTCCTGTATGCCAATCAGAAATTCACTGAAAAAAAATTTACAAAACACTTGTACTAACAATATCCCCCCAAAATAAAATACTTAGGAATAAACCTAACCAAAGACATAAAAACTTCTACATGAAAAATTATAAAACATTGGAAAAAGAAATCAGAGAAGACCTTAAAAGATGGAAAGACATTCCATGTTCTTTGATAGGCAGAATAAATATGATCAAAATGGCCATTCTTCCAAAAGTGACCTACAGATTCAATACCCAAAAACTGTAATACATTTAATACCCAATAACTTACCAAGATCATTCCTCACAGACACAGAAAAATCAGTCTTTAAATTCATTTGGACAACAACAACAACAACAAAAAAAAAAAAAAAAAAAACAAAACAGAAAAGCTAAAGTAGTTCTCAGCAAGAAGAATCATGGAAAAGGCATCTCAATGCTGAACTTTAAGCTTTACTACAAAATCATAGTAATAAAAACAACATTATACTGGCATAAGAAAAGATATATAAACCAAAGGAGTAGAATAGAAGGCTCAGAAACAAATCTGCACACTTACAGCTAATTGATTTTTTACAAAGCATCCAAAAAAAAAACCACAATGGAAAAATGATATCCTCTTCAACAAATGGTTTTGACAAAACCGGTTAACTATATGCAGAAAAATGGAAATAAAGCCCACTTTCTCATCCCATACAAGAGTCAATTCAAGATAGATCAAAGACTTGGAAATTAGACCAAAGACCTTGTAGCTCCTTAAAGAGAGCACATATATTCTACCTAAATTGAACAAAGTAAATAGAGAAATTACCAATAACAAGCAGTGAGACTGAAGCAGAAATAAAAAGTTTCCAACACAGAGAAGCCCTAGAACCATTATATTACCAACTGAACTCTAGAAGACCTTTAAAAAAGAATTAAGTCAAATGATCCTTCAATAATTCCATAAAATAGAAATGGAATTCTTTCAAATTCAGTCTAGGAAGCCAGAATAACCTTGATACCAAAACCAAAAAAATAAAAAAAAAAGATATTTCAAGGAAAGGAAATTAAGGAAAGGAAATTACAGACTAACATCTTTGATGAAATTGATATAAAATTTCTTAATACTAGCATTTCACATTCAAGACTACATCAAGAAGACTGTGTACCATGATCAAACTGGTTTTCTTTTAGGCATGTGAAGTTGTTACAACATATACAAATCAATAAATGTAATTTGTCACATAAACAAAACCAATGGAAAAAACCACATGATCATCTCAATAGATGCAGAAAAAGGATTTGACATAATCCAAGGCACATTCCTGCTAAAACACTGAAGAAATTTGGGATAAATGGAACTTACCTCAATGTCATAAAGGCCATATATGATAGATAAGCCTAGAGATAATATCATACTTAATGTTTAAAAATAAAATTATTTTCTTTAAAATCAGGAGAAATCCGGGCCTGGTGGCACATGATTATAATCTGAGTATTTAGGCTGAGGCAGGAGGATCGCAGGTTCAAGTCCAACCTCAGCTACTTAGTGAGAATAAAATAGGGCTGGGTATGTAGCTCAGAGGTAGAATGCCCCTGGGTTCTATCTCTAGTACTGAAAAAAAAAAAAATCAGGGGAAAGACAAGGATGCCTAGTATCACTATTCCTATTCAGCAGAGTTATTTGTTATTCTAGCTAGAGTAGGAAACTATATGACTACAAATAGAGAAGGAAAAAGTTAACATATCTATTTGCAGATGTTATAATTCAATACTTAGAAGATTCAAAAGCTTCAATCAGACTTCTAGATCTGATCAATAAATTCAGCTAAGCAGCCATTTACAAAATCAACTCACAAAAATCAATAGTTTTTCTATACATAGATGATGAATATACTGAAAAAATTTTTGGAGAACACTTCTACTCACAATAGCAAAAAAATTTTTAGAGAACATTTCCACTCACAATAGTATTAAAAAAATACTCAGAAATAAGTCTAACCAAGAAATCAAAAGACCTCTACAGGGAAAATTATTTTTTTTTTCTTTTTCTGCAGTACTGGGAATGGAACCCAGGGACATACTACCTCCAAGCTACACCTCCAGTCCTCTTTTTCATTCTTTATTTTGAAACAGGGTCTCATTAAGTTGCAAAGGGCCTCACTAAGTAGCTGAAGCTGGGTGAAAACTGCAATCCTCCTGTCTCAGCCTCCCAAGTACTGGGATTACAAGTGTGTGTCACCATGTCGAGTTTACAGTGGAAATTATAAAACACTAAATAAAGAAAGAAAGTGAAGGAAACCTTAAAAGATAAAAAGACCTCCAATGCTCAGGGATAGGCAGAATACATATCATCAAAAATGGCCATGTTACCTAACACAGTTTACAAATTCAAATCAATCATGATTAAAATGCTAATGACATTCTTCACAAAGTTAGAAAAAATAGTCCTAAATTTCATATGGAATAACAATGACCCAGAATATCTAAAGCACTTTTGAACAATAAAAACATGCTGAAGGCATTACTGACTGATCTCAAATTTTACTACAGAGGTATAGAAACAGAAACAGCATGGTACTGGAATAAAAAACAGATGCCTAAACAAAGAGAATAGAATAGAAGATGTAAAGGAAAATTCTCACACTTAAAAGCAATTGATTTGTTTTTTTTTTTTTTTTTTTTTTTTTTTGCGGGCCTGGGGATGGAACCCAGGGGCATTCGACCTCCGAGCTACACCCACTGCCCTATTTTTTATTCTTTATTTTGAAACCGGGTCTCACTGAGTTGCAGAAGGCCTCACTAAGTAGCTGAGGCTGTCCGCGAACCTGGATCCTCTGGTCTCAGCCTCCCAAATGCTAGGATTACAAGTGTGTGCCACCATGCCTGGCTAAAACTAATTGATTTTTGACTAAGGCACCAAAAATATAAATGAATGGTGATGGAAAAATTGAATATCCATTTGTAGAAAAATGAAATTAGATCCCTATTTCTCACCTTGCACAAAAGTCTACTGAATATTGATCAAATACCAATAAATTAGAAGGAAACATAGAACCAACTTTCCAAAGGCACTGGTAAAATCTTTTTCAAAAAGATGTTCAAAGCCCAGGAAATAAAGTTAAGAATCAATAAATAGATGGCATCAAATTTAAAAGATTCTGTTCAACAAAGGAAACAAATGTCTAAAGGCAGTTTACGTAACGAGAGATACACTTCCCAGTCACTTCTCTGATAGAGAACTAATGTATAAATTAAAAAATTAACACTAAAAAATCAAATAACACAATCAAAAAGATGGGAAATTGAACTGAATAGACATTTCTCAAAAAAAAGAGAATTGGTCAATAAATATATGAAATATGTTCAAATCATTGGCAAATAGGGAAATGCAAATCAAAACTATAGTGAAATGCCACCTAATCAGTTAATATAACAATTATCAAGAACACAAACAATAACTAACGCTTTCAGGGGTGTTGAGAAATCGGAACGCTTATACATTATTGGTGGACTGCAGATTAATATAACCACTATGGATATTAGTATGGGGTTCTTAAAAAAAATAGGAATAGAGCCAGGTGTGGTGGCACACACTTGTAATTCCAGTACTTAGGAGGCTGAGAAAGAAATATCAAAGGTCCATGGCCAGCCTCACGAATTAGTGAGGCCTTCTGCAACTTAGTGACACTTTTCAAAATAAAGAATAAAAAATAGGACTGGGGTATAGCTCAGAGGTAAAATGCCCCTAGGTTCAATACCAAAAAATGCAAAAAATGAATGAATAATAAATAATTAACTAGGAATAGAACAACTATTTCTAGAGGTCCAGCTATACCACTTCCCAGTATTTTTCAAAAGAACTAAAGTTCGAGTACTATAATGATATGTGTATGCTCAAGTTTATAGCAGCACAACTCATAATAATCAAATTATAAGACCAATTTAGACATCAATTAACAAATAAATGGTTATATAAAATATGGCATATACATATAATAAAATTCTACTAAGCCACAATGAATAACAAAATTGTGTCATTTGTATATAAGTGAATATAACTAGAGAATATTATGCTAAATGAGAACAGCCAGTCTCAGAAATTCATAAATTGTGTGTTCGTGAAAGCTAGAGAGAAAATAGAAAACATAATGAACTTAAATGTGGAGAGAGACCTGGAGAGAAAAGTGGAAGGAGACTGAAAGAAGGAACTAGAAATGGGGAAAAGGAGGACTGAGGAAGAAAACAGTACAAATAATATTACAAAATATAAACATTACTTTCAGTTTTGCTAACATGTACAGTGATAGGGTAGAAGGAAGTGGTTGAGATGAGGGAGAAAATACCTGAGGGCTACAGCTACGTTCCTAGCTTGTTTTTCCTCACACAGGTTTTAGGTTTGGGTATTTATTTAGTTGCATTGCTTATTTAACATCCGTTTGGGATTGGCGTGTTTATGAGTTGCATCATATTTAACTAAATACAACTTGTTTGCCTTTCTGGACTTTTTATTATCTGTGCTACTAACACTGGAACTGAATCCTAGGATATACTTTATAATCATTATTCAATGACATGAAGTCCTAGTTGTCTCTTCAACTAATTAGGAGGCATGCTTTGTACGTTCTTTTAAGTTCATTGTACCTAGCAAAAATATCATATATTCAGTGGAAATATCTGTGGATCAAATAATAAATTGAAATCTAACATACATTTATTTATTTATTTATTTATTTATTTATTTATTTATTTATTTATTTATTTGCAGGGCTGAGGATGAAACCCAGGGGCATTTGAACTCTGAGCTACACCCCCTGCCCTATTTTTTATTCTTTAAATCGAAACAGGGTCTCATTAAGTTGCGGAGGGCCTAAGTAGCTGAGGCTGTCCACAAACTGTGATCCTCTAGTCTCAGCCTCCCGAATGCTGGGATTACAAGTGTGCACCACAGTGCCCGGCTAACCTTTATTTTAAATTACTTTTCTTATATATTACATGCCATTTAACCAAGATTAGAAACATCCACAAAATTTTGTTTTCAAAAAGGAAAATTTGTTCATGTCTATGATTCCAATATATTTTGCCTTGTATATACTAAGAACCATACTTAGTGCTAAGGAAGATAATTAGAAATACATTTATATGTTTAGATTTGTATGCAAAAAATATAAGGCCATAGGTAACCAAAGGCTCTTTTTGTATAATATTGCTGGGATGCTAGGGGAGTTTCACAACTATCTACCCTATTGTTAGTCTTTGCAATTTCCAAGAACTGACACACCTGGTTTACCAGTACAATATTATTGCTGAAAATTGAACAAATCTGTGGTCTCATTCCTATTCAATTGTTCTTTAGAAAAATTCTGTTGTGGTCAATTGACCTGGCATTGCATCCCTATCCTCTTGTACACAGATTGTGCTGGCTTGCATGTGTCAACAATTTATAGCTTATAAGTAACTTTATTTGTTTTGTCATATCCTTAGAAAAGCAAGCTTATGACAGATTCTTGAGCATGTATTTTTACTCAGCTATATCACTCCTCAGTATTTTTTCAAAAGAATTAAAGTTAGAAAATTATAGTGATATACTTATACCCGTGTTTACAGCAGCACAATTTACAATAGCCAAATTATGGAACCAACTGGGTATCCATCAACAGAGGAATGAATAAAGAAAATTACACACACACACACACACACACACACACACACACACACAATGAAATTCTATTCAGCCATAAGGAACAAAATTATCCCATTTGCAGAAAAATGGATGAAACTACGGAATATTATGCTAAGTGGGATCAGCCTGTCTCAGAAAGTTAAAAGTTGTATCTTTTCTCTCATGTGGATGCTAGAGAGAAAGTAGGAAACATACCCGACTTCTAACAATGTGGAGAGAGACCCATAGAATAGTACAAAGGAATGAGGAAAGGAGATAGAGTGAAAAAAGAAGATTGAGATAACAAACAGTTACCATTATACTATGGCAATATATGAAAGGATTCCTATTCATTTCACGTAAAGGAGGGAGAAGTGAGGAGCAGAGTGGGTTTTGGGAAGAAGTACGTTAAATGTGGTGAGCATATATGTTTGAATCAAATTGAACTTCACTATGATGTGCGATTGCAATGCCCTAAGAAATATATTACAGAAATATTTCATTTTCATTTTTTGCAGTACTGAGGATAAAACCCAGGGGCATTCTACCTCCAAGCTACACCCACCTAGTCCTATTTTTTATTCTTTACTTTGTAACAGGGTCTCAATGAGTTGCAAAGGGCCTCACTAAGTAGAAGTTGAGGATGTCCCCCGAACCACTATCCTCCTGTCTGTCTCCCAAATGCTGGGATTACAAGCATGTGCCACCACACCCGGCTCAAAGAGTGTTTCTTTATGAAGTTTAAACTTCGCCTGAGAGATAAATGATTTTTTACTGTGCAGAGTTATATAAAAATAATCTTAAAGTTTTTGACAATATACCAGTTATAGGAGAAAATCATTTATGGGTCATTTAAGTCGAATTTTAACTTTTGAAGGCTGATTACCATTTTATGGATTTATCTTGGTATATTTAGTATCTGTGATATGTATTCAAAGATGAATTTGTATTTGTAACAAAAATGTATACAGGACAGAAAGATTTTTCATTTCAACAAACTTTGGAAACATTGACATTGCCCAATAACAAAAGTTGCCCATAATATTTTTTCAGTACATAAGTACATACAGAAAGTCTGTCAACAATTTTTTTATTGTTGCATTATAATCATACATCATGAAGACTTTCACAATGATAGAGGCATGCATGCACAGAGCACTCGTTGAGCCCTCCCCCAGTTCCCACCCCACTTCCTCTCCCTTCCCTCCCCAATTTACTGTGCACAACACTGTGATAGACAATGTTTGTGTATGAGCATCATGTACATTGAAGTGTTTCTCTCTTCATGTCTTCCTCCTTACTCCTGCCTCCCTCAGTTAGGTCCCCTCTTTCACTCCACTATGATTTACAAATAATTTTCTTATATTTGACTTTTGCACATTTAAATCCTTAAATCAAGTTGACAAGAAGAGAGACATGCTAATAATTTACAAGTTAGTAGTTTCCACTGCCACCTTTTTCTTTATTTCATCTGCTTTTCTAACTGATCATTTAGAGTGTACTTTTTGCTATTTATCATCCTCTTCTGCAAGTGATCCAACATTAATGTTTTAAAAGACTGTCAACAACCAAACTATACATTTTACCATACAATTCCCAAGTTGGGAAAGAGTCTTTATAAACTCTAATTTTGGTTTTCTTCTACTGAATGCATTATGAGCCTTGCATGTGTTTTAGCTAATGGGCTATATAGGTCATAAGATTCCCAGGCTATTCAGTTTTAGATTAAAAAAAAAATCAACCTCTATTAAAGCACCACTAACAAAATAAATGCTACATCTCTACAAATCATTACATATTAATGCTCTAAAGTCCTTACTTCTATTTGATAATAAGTGACATACTCATGGCCTCAGACAGACCAAATGTTATATAGATTCTGAATATATATATTATAGTAATGTATATCCAAACCATAACTCACAGCTCATGTTAATGTAGTTCTTCCCAAATAATGACAAGAAGAAGCAATCAATATTAATGTTTCTCAAAATATTCATGACCTGAGGTTTAGAACATACTGTTAGATGTCTGATAAAGTCTCTGTTGGCTAGCAAATGTATCTAATGAAAAAAATTTAATATAACTTTTATGTTTTGTATTTAGCTAATGAAAGACATAGATTGTTTCTATATTCAGATGTGAATGTGTTTCCTGAACATAAAATTCTTAGTTCTTCATTCAAATTATTTTAAACTTTTATACTTTATTTTATAAGAATTTCATAAATTAATACTTGCTTCCTATGTATTATGTATGTATGTATGTATGTCTTAGAAGATTTTAGTAGCCAAATTTGGCCTAGTGGACAAATTTTTTAAAATATCTAAAATAATCTAACCTATAAAGCCTCCCACATCTTCTAATAAGCCTAAATATAACTGTTAATAAACTAGTAAACCCTTATTCTTTTATCCGACAAAAATGTCTGTAATAATAGCCCCTATAGCTAAGAAAAATCAAGCATGATATTCATTCTTTTCGAAGTAAATTAATTTTATGCTGAAATAATACTGCTATATACAATGTTTGTGTAACAAATTGAAATTCTTTATAAGTGAAATAATCCAGAAGCTTTTTGAAATAACTGAGTATCAACTATCTGTATGATCATTATTTTCTCTCCTAAGAGGGCTCTGATTTTAAGAAAAGACTTTAATGAATACTTATCTAGTTCATGCAAAACACACTCAAAATCTCCATATTACTTGGTAATTCTTAGCTTCATGAGACACCAGTCTGGATTCTATTTTAAAAATTATATTCCTTAGACCATCGTGAGAATTCATAATTGAGGTACTTAATTTCCATTAAAGAATTAATGAGGTAATTTTAGGGAAGCACCACTTAAACTTAACAATGAAAGTATGGTAAAAATGATTCCAAGCCGAGGAAATGAATGGTAATATAAGAAAGATTTATATATATTTTAAATAGCCTAAAAGCTGAATATGATTTATAGATACAGGTGGGGACACTAGAGTTACTTAAGGTAACTCTAGTTTCCTAATTTCATGATTCATGATTTCTAATTTCTAATTTCATGAGTTAGAAAAGCTAAATCACATAGGATGGTGGTAAAAGTGTACATCATATCCTAGTTCTACAAAAAGTCTTTTGAAAGACATTGAGCAAGGAGATAAAAACATACTATCATATGATAATTTAAAATCATAGTATAGTTATAAAATTAATGATCTTTTAACAAAAAGAGTAGTAAATATAAGGATGTCTCTAAGAGTTTCGTACCAAGCATATAGCCTTAATCACCACTAAAGCCCTGTGTACAAATCTGTCTTTGTTTATGCAACTACTTTGTACACAGAAAATAATGCTTTCCTACTAATTCAACATTATCACAACTAATTTTATTTGCTATTTTTCTGGCTTTATATTATTATAAATAATGCTGAAATAAAATTTCTTTTCATCTGTCTTTCTATTCCAGTATCTTTATGCTATTTAATAAATACATAACAATGGGTGGTTAGGCCAAAAACAGAAATTTTAATAAGTTATGAAAAAGTACTTTGCAAATATTTCATAGTAACTTACAAAGTTGCTGACAGATTATAAATGAGTCATTTCCTTACACCCTTGCCAATATTAAATGCTATCAAATGTTTTTAAAATTTTGCCAATCTAATGTGTGAACTTTGGGCTTAACCATATTGTTGGCATTGTGGTAATAATCATTGCATTCTATAAAAAGTATTAATATTAAACATCTCTTCACATGCTTAGCCATTATAATTACTTCTATAAATTCATGGTTCTTATCCTACTGAATTAACTCTATGGGTTTCTATTCTTTGGAAGAAAAAAAAAAAACACTTGGAAACAGGGAAGTGGCACACACCTGTAATCCAATCCTGTACCTGGGACAGGAGGATCTCAGTTTCTCCGCTAGCTTCAATAACTTAGTGAAACCCTTTCAAAATAAACAATAAAATAAATTTGATGGTGTAGCTCAGAGGTGGAATGCCTCTGGTTCAATCCCCAACACACACACACACACACACACACACACACACACACAAAAAAAAAAAAAAAAAAAATGTGGGGGGCATCTTTGAAGATCCAGAGAAATTAAGCCTTTGCCTATTATATGGAAAAAAACCTTTTCCTTAATAGATCACTTACTTTTCATGTTTACTCAGATACCTTTTTCATAAAGATATTTAAAATTTTTTATAACAAAATTGTCAAAAATCCTTGAGCTCTGCTGTCATACACCTGTAGTCCCAGCTGTTCCAGAGGCTAAGAGGATGCTGCTTACATAAAATGTCCCCTAAAGAGCTCCTTTGTTAATATTTGGAGTTGATATAATTGAGTAATGAGGGTTGTAATCCCAAAAGTGGATAAACCCACTGTAATAGATTTACCTGAGTGGTACCTGAAATGCTGGTAAAGGTATGCTGGAGGAGGTGGTCCCTGGGGGGAAGGCTTAGAGATTATGTATATATAGTTCCTTCTGCCTTAGCTGGCTCTCTCTTGCTTCCAGCCACCATGATGTGATCACAGCCACTGTGCTCTCCTTCTGCTTCCTGCCACTATGCCCTGAAATCCCTAGATCCATGGGCCCTGGCCTCATATTGACTGAACCCAAAACTGTAAGGAAATAATTCTATTTTTTCCTTTAAGTTATATAGTTTGTTTTCAGATAATAGCTGAAAAAAATGCCTATGGAAACATATCCCAAGTTTGAGAACAGCCTGAGCAACTTAGTCAGATACTATCACATGAAAAATAAATAAAAAGATGAGTAAATAAACAAATAAACAAACAGTAAAAAGGACTGGGGATTTAGCTCAACAGAACAGCAATTTTCTAGCATGGGCAAGGGCCTGGGTTCAATTTCCAGAATGAAATAAAAAAAGAAAAAACCTGCTTGTGTTTTTTTAGGGTTTGTTGTGGTTTAAAATACATGCAAACAAGTGATTTATACATATATATTAGCACTTGAAAATGGGCAAATGGATTAAAGTTATCATTTCTGTGTAGTGCTGGTTGTTATGTATACCAGGAATGTTCTGGCTGGACATGTCCCCACGTTCTAGGGTTGTGTACCTTTGTGAAACTTCCTTTACTGCTGACCTAGAAATGCTGCAATCCTCTAACAGCTAAGTTGTAGAAAACAAAATAAAATGTCAATAATCCTAAAAAATTTGAAGTGATTTTTTTAAAAAATGCAAATGAGTTGGGTATGGTAACATGGAACAGTTCTATTAATGCTAGTCCCTAAGAGGTTGAGGCTGCAGGATTGTAAATTGGAGGCCATCCTGGAAAACTTTGTGAGACCCTTTCTCAGCAAATTTTTATTTATGTATTTATGTATTTATGTATTTATTATTTTTATTTTATTTTATTATTTTTATTTTTTTGGTGGTGGTACTGAGGTTCCTGGAAGCCCTACTACCTCCAGGCTACACTCCCAGACCTATTTTTACATTTTTATTTGGAAACAGGGTCTCCTATGCCAGCGCGCGCACCTGGCTTCGAACCTGCGTGATCATCCTGTCTCTGCCTCCCAAGCGCGGGGATTACAAGCGTGCGCCACCACGCCCGGCTCAGCAAATATATTCAAAGGGCTTGGGTTGTTGCTTAGTTCTTGAGTGAGATTGCCTAGCATGTAAAACCCTGGATTTAATTTGCCATTCCACAAAAAAGAAAAAAATGCAAATGAATTCTGTACCATAACTTCAAACTTAGTATTTCTTGCTTTTCATGACAAGAATCCCTCCTATCTGTTGGTAAATTTATTTTTTCATTATTTTAGCTGACCAGTCCCATAAAGTACATTTCATAATTCTCTTTTGAATTACTACTAGCATCTTAATTCCTTCGTTAACTGAATAGAATAACATCTTTGAAATGACTTCATCTGATATTTGGGGAAATATTTTTAGCTTTTTTTGTGGTACTGGGGTTCCTGGAAGCCCTTCTACCTCCAGACTACACTCCCAGATTATTTTTACATTTTTATTTAGAAACAGGGTCTCCTAAGCCAGCACGTGCGGCTGGCTTCGAACCTGTGCCATCATCCTGTCTCTGCCTCCCAACCACGGTGATTACAAACATGTGCCACCACGCCTGGCTATTTTTAGCTTTTTAAAAACATAATCTAATAGATTTTTCCCAAGTAAAGACTTTAGTGATCTCAAATAGAATGATAATAGAAAAGTGTATTCAGAATGTACAAAGTAAAAAACTAAATATGAATGGGTTTGAAAGGCTGGAGAGGAATCAAGGATGAGAAGAAAAAGAATAAGAATGAGTTACCAATGAGAGTAGTCCACAGAAGGTAGAGGGGCAGCCAGAGTGTATGCCAGGGAGTTACATTTCTTCTTTTTTTTAGTATCATTAAATTTCTCTTTCTTTTTTATTTTTTAAAATTTACTTCTGAGTTTTATGTGGAACATATTGAAAATGGCATACATTCAGACTGTGCTTGGTGCCCTCTCCACCTGCCATGTTCCCTCTCCCCCTCCTAACAATGAGTGTCCAGGTTAACCATGTTATATTCATATCTTTACACATATTTGGATGTAGCTCCTCCATTAATCAACCTCAGTCTTCTTCCTCTCCTGTCCTTCCATTCTAGCTTTGCTAAGGTTTCCCCTCCATTATTTGGAGTCCCTCTGGTATTCCTAATACTCCCTAGTTTGGGCATATTAGAGAAAACATATGTTCTTTCTCTTTCTGTGCTTAGCTGATCTCACTTAACATAATGTTCTCCAGATCTTTCCATCTTTTGTGAATGACATGACTTTCTTCTTCTTTATAGTTGAGTAGAATTCCATTGTATATTTCCCATAATTTTAAAATCCATTCATCTATTGATGGAGACCTAGGTTGGTTCCATATTTTGGCTATTATAAATTGTCTTGCTATGAACATGGGTATGCATATGTTACTGTAGTTCTCTGATTTCAACCCCTTTGGAAAAATACCCAGGAGTGGTAGAGCTGGATAATATGATGGATCAATTCCAAGTTTTCACACTGATCTCCATAGCAGCTGAACTAGTTTGCACTCCCACCCACATTGTAAAAGAGTTCCTCTTTCCCCACATCATTGCCAGCATTTGTTGTTATTTGATTTCTTTATGGTTGCCACTCTATTGGGGTTAGATGGAATCTCAGCTTACTTCTGATTTGCATCTCCTTGATGGCTAATGATGATGAACATCTTTTTATGTATCTAGTAGCCATTTGTATCTCTTCTTTCCTGAAACATCTATTCAGTTCAGTAGCCCATTTCTTGACTGAGTTGTTTGTTTTGCTAGTGTAGTTTTTTGAGCTCTTTGTATATTCTGGATATTAGCCCTCTATGAGAGTGGTGGCTGGTAAAGATCTTCTCCCATTATGTAGTCATTCTCTTTAGATTTTTGATGGTTTCCTTTGATGAGAAGAAACTTTTTAGTTTGATGCCATCCAACTTGTTAATTTTTGCTTTAATTTCCTGCACTTTGGAGGTCTTGTTGAGAAAGTTACTGCCTGTGCCTATATGTTGGAGTTTTGACCTCCTCTAATAACTACACAGTCTATGTAGTTATTAGAGGAGGTCAAATGCCCTCCTCTAATAACTACACAATCTCTGGTCTAATTTCTAAGTCTTTAATCCATCTCAAGTTGATTCTGTACATGGTGAGAGGTAAGGATTTAGTTCCATCTTTCTACAAATGGATAGCCGGTTCTCCCAGCACCATTTGTTGAAAAGGCTGTCTTTTCTCCAGCGTATGAGTTTGGCTCCTTTGTCAAAGATCAATTGGCTCTAGGTGTGTTAGTTTGTTTCTGTATCTTTTATTCTGTTCCACTGGTCAGTATGCCTGTTGTGCCAATACCATGCTGTTTTTTCTACTATTGCTCTATAGTATAATTTGAAGTCTGGGATTGTGATGCCTCCTGCCTGGTTCTTATTGCTGAGGATTGCTTTGGCTAGTCTGGGTTTTTCTTTCTCCATATAAAATTCACGACTGATTTTTCTAGGCCTATAAAGAATGTAGTTGGTATTTCAATAGGAATTTTATTGACTCTCTAGATCACTCTTGGCAGAATGGCCATTTTGATGATATTTATTCTGCCTATTGATGAGCAAGGGAGATCATTTCATCTTCCGAGGTTTCTTCTATTTCCTTCTTTAATGTTTTATAGTTTTCATTGGAGAGGTCTTTTACATCTTTGGGTTGGTTTATTCCTAGGTAATTTTTTTGGTTGTGAGGTTATAGTGAATGGAATTGTTTTTTTTAAATTTCTTTCATGTGGATTCATTGTGGCATAAAGAAAATCCACTGATTTCTTTCTATTGATTTTTGTATCCTGCAACTTTGCTGAATTAATAAGTTCCAAGAGTCATTTGGTTGAGTTATTTGGATCTTCTAGATAAAGGATCATGTCATTTGCAAATAAAAATAGTTTTAATTCATCTGTTCCTATTTGAATTCATTGATTTCCTTCTCTTGTCTTATTGCTGTGATAAGAGTCTAGAGGACTATATTGAAAAGGAGTGCTGACAATAGGCATCCTTGTTCCTGATTTTAGAGGAAATTCTTGTTGTTTTTCTCCATTAAATAAGATGTTGGCTTTGGGTTTATTGTATATTGCCTTAATTATATTAAAATATGCTCCTCTATTCCAATTTTCTGCAGTGCTTTTAACATGAATGGGTATTGGAGTTTGTCAAATGCCTTTTTACCATTTATTGATATGATCATGTGGTTTTTGTTCTCTGTTGTATTTATGTGGTGAATAACGTGTATTGATTTGCTTATTTTGAACCAGCCTTGCTTTTCTGGGATGAAACCAACTTGGTCATGGTACACAGTTCTCTTGATATGGTTTTCAATGCATATAGCTAGTATTTTACTTAGAATTTTTGCATCTCTGTTCATCAAGGATATTGGTCTGTAATTTTCCTTTCTTGAGGTATCTTTATTTGGTTTGGAAATTAATGTGATACTGGCCTCACAGAAAGAATTTGGGAGAGTTCCATCTCTCTCAATTTTCTGGAACAAGTTGTAAAGTATTGGGATTAGTTCTTCACTGAAGGTTTTGTAGAATTTAGCTGGAAACCCATCAGGGCCAGGGCTTTTCTTTGATGCCAGAATTTTTATTGCTGATTCTCTTTTTTAAAAAGATTTAAAGGAGTATATTAAAAAGATATAAATACAGAAGACAGTTACAGCCCATGCCATTCAGGAATGGCATGAGGGTGGTGTTTTGAATGAATTCACCCTGATTCTCTTTCTTTGCTTGCTATTGGTTGGTTTGGCTTAGGCTTGCTATGACCTCCCTCTCTCAGAATAGCAGAAAGGAGGAGACAAAAGAGCAGGGATAAGGCAGGTTTATAGATTCATAGGCAGTACTGAATTTAATGTTTGAATCTCTGTTTGATACTTCTATATGAAATATAGTCTTTGGCAATCTGAGAATTATGAGAAAGATAATGATTGAAGTTTTACAAAGGGAAAACTTCTGTTATTTTGAGAGCATTAGAACCAATCTTCAGTAAGTTCTAATTATAGTAAGACTGGTAGAATGGAGTACTTGGTTGTTATCATAAATGTATAAAGACACTTTTCTGGGATGTATTTTCTCCTTCCTTTGTTTTCATTTCCCCAATTTCTCTCTTTTCCAATAAATAGTTCCTTATTAGGGAAGGGATCTGTGATTTTTCTATCCACATCCAGATGTGGATAATAAACTGATTTTACTTTTTATATTTGACATGTTAAAACCTTAAGTCTCATTAGGAATTATTTAACTGTCAATTTTTCCTCAAAATTATCCTACTATAGAGGAAAAAGCTGATTTTTTTTTAATAACCACAGACTTCAGTTTATTCTTTTTGCCTGGGCATCCTACAAGTTATAAATAGAAAACCATGTCAGATTGACCTTGCTTCTTACCTTAGAAAGTTTTCACACAGATTTTAAAAGATCTATGGTTATCCTACTCTCCTTCCCAAATGGAGATAAATACTTTCCCTGACAGTCTGGCTTTTTCTAAAGCAGCACTCAATTTATCACTGCTCCTGGAGCACATTTTCAAAATCCTGACAAAAACATCCCTGACAACTTCAGAGGGGAAAAATAAACCCTCCTCTCAGGCTCTGTAAATTACCTCCAAGTATAGCCATGAACAAAAAAGAGAATCCATCCTGATTCATGCTCTTGGAACAACCTAAAAATTAGCAGCTTCTGCTCCAAAGGCCATTGCTTGGCAGAGCTAAGAAAAGAAGAAATTAGAGCCAGGCATGGTGGCACATGCTTGTAATCCCAGCACTTGAGAGGCTGAGATCAAAGGATTGTAGCTCATGGATAGCCTCAGCTACTTAGTGAGGCCCTTCACAACTTAGTGAAACCCCCTTTCAAAAAAATTTTTAAAAAGACTAAAAAAATAGTGCTGGGGGTGTGGCTCAAAGGTAGAATGCCCTGGGTTTTGCCCCCAGTACTGCAGAAAAGAAAGATAGAAAGTAAGAAAGTAAGGAAGAAAGAAAGGAAGGAAGGAAACAAAAGAAAAGAAAAAAGAAAGAAAAATAAAAGAAAAAAGAAATTAGGCAAGAAGCAGAAAAGATGTAATATATTCTTTTGTGACTTTTATTTTTATTTATTTATTTATTTTTAAATGCAAGCGAGGTTCATTGTGCTGCAGCTTCGTCCCGGCAAGCCAGGGGTCGAGACCAAGACACTAAATGGTCGAGGTTCGACTGTGACTTTTATTTTTTATGGCAGTACTGGAGATGGAACCCAGTAGCATTCTACCTCCAAGGTCACCTCCCATCCTGTTTTTTATTCTTTACTTTGATTACAAAGGTGAACTACCACATCCGGTCTCTGGGCTACACTCCCAGCCCTATGTTATATTATTTTTATTTGGAAACAAGGTCTCTTAAACCAGCGCGGCTGGCTTCTAACCTGCGTGATCCTCCTGTCTCCACCTCCCAAGCACAGGGAATACAAGCGTGCGCCACCATGCCCGGCCCCTTTTGTGCTATTTTTAAGAGACCAATTATTGTAGATCTTTGAGTAGAAAATATGAATCCAGTGCTTCATCACCTCTCCTAAAAAATACTATCTTCAAATTAGATAACATTGAGGGGAGTTGGGCAGGGGAACCAACAAAAACTAACCTCTTAGAACACAAAAGCAGCACATGGCTTTCAGAAGAGCTTAGTTAAAATGCATTTGGAGTGCTTTGGGAACACAGAAAAATACATTATCCCTAACTGGCTTAGAAGACTGCTGACCTAAAACCTCCCGCCCTCAGAAAAAAAAAGATTGAGGTCAGGTAATATGATGTTCTTTGACAGTGTGTGGAGCCGAACCAGTGTATGTTGGAAGGAAAAGGGAAAGTACAGGTGCCTGAGGGTACTGTCTGCTTTCACTTTAATCATTCTTTTGCAAATAGTGGAATAACTATGAATACTACACAAATAAATTCACTATAGTAGAGGCTCATCAGTGTACTATAAACATAACAGAATTACATGCATCCGGGGGACTAATAAGATATATATCAAAATATATACAAATAGAAAATAATAGACACTGAAATTGACAAATGATAGTCGGGTGAGAAAAGGATGTTCCCTGAATCAAGTAAGATGGATTTTTTTCTGGGAAAATAAGAAAAATTTAGACAGGAAGTCACTGTGTTGTGACCAGAGTTTATCAAGAGGTAACTTTCAAGAAGAAAATTTCAAGGTGTATAAGCTGGCACATAGAGGGAAAAATAAAAGGCTCACTAAGAAGTTACATGCATTGTGTATAGAAGTAGAGTGGGCCAACAGAATAATAACAGAAATCACATTTGTCAGTGCTAACTTTGTACCATGGACAATCCAGAGGGAATTCTATTGATTTAGACCATGAAACAGCCATGTCAGTGAGTGGCTATTTTTAATTCCATTTGTAAAATAAAACATTATGGTTAAATAATTCAATCAAAAGCATAAAACTAGTAAGTACTAAAGGCAGAATATAAACAAGGTAGTTTTTAATCATTGTTCTAATAACTGTGAGGGAGTGTGTGTGTGTGTTGTTGTTGTTGTTGTTGTTGTTGTTGTTGCTTGAAATCCAGGCCAAGGTGAATCTACAGCTTACTTAGAAAAAAAGAAGAAATATTTTGAGCAAGAACCTGGGTAAATTAGAATCTTCTATAGGAAAATAGATGCTGAGAATAGGGGGAAAAAAGAACCAAGCAAGGAATTGATTGAAAATTAAAGAAAAGCAGGTTTAAAATAAAGTACTTGGGAGGCCAAGAGAGAAGGATCATAGGCTCAAGAACAGTCATAGTAACTTAGCAAGAACCTCAGCAACTTAGCAAGATCCTGTTTCAAAATTATAAAAATAATGAAATAGAACCAAGGATCTTTCTCAGAGGTAGAATGCCCTGGGTTCAATCTTCAGTTGCCCCACCCACCCTCCTCCCCAAAAAAGGAGAGTTGAATGAAATTCAAAAGTTTGAAAATATGTACAAGAGGCAGAAATTGAAAGGAAGAGGTCAATGTGAGAGATAACAGAAAGCAAAAATCAAGGGATAAGGCTTGCTAATATGGAACCCAGAAAGACTATAGGAAGTAGAAATATTCAGAAATATTCTAGAAAGACTGATATCTGAATATGGGAAGGGATAGAAGAGATGCCAATAAAATCAGTTTTGTTACTATTTTCAATGTGTCAGTAGGATATACAGAAATATATAGAAATGCCTCAAAATCTATCAAATTCAGCATGTATAACTGAATTCATTTGCCTCACAAAAATCACCACAAACCAAAGTAATCCTCCTCTAATTCTAATTGGTGCAAGGCGCCTGCTGTTCTGCTGCAAATATAAGAAAACAAAAGGCCATTCTTGACTTCTTTTTCTCTCATAGTCAGACTGCAATTCATACATATCACTCAAATTTATCTTTCTGACCATTTATCTCATTGCTACTGTACTACAGTTTAAAATAATCACTCATCTTTATTTTTACAATGACATGCTGACTGATCACCAACTTCCATCTGGCTGATCTACAATTCATCCTGCGCACTGTAACTAGTGTAATCCCATCAAACTACACTACACTGTCCACGTATCCCATCCCTTAAAACCTCAATTACTGTGAGAACTCTGAGATGAAAGGAAAACCGGCCTTGTGCCATTTGATTCCTGTTTAATTTCGTATCAGTCTGGCCAGAATGTACTCTTTCAGCTCTTGCATTTATCTTGGACTAACCTCTTTTTATATGCTTCTCTACCTTCTCTTTATTATATATCTATTATATGTACTTCAGACCTCTGTTTGTAATCACTTCTCCAAAGAGCCTCTTAAGCCCTCGCAACTAGATCTGTTATAGTTAGGATACTTCAGGTATGCTTTCTAATTTATTTGTGTGGTTATTATGTTTATTTTCTCTCCACTTCTGACACCAACAATTTATACTTTAACCTGCTTTGGTCAGGCTTTGGCTTCTCCATGCCATGAAAAAGATGCTTTTCAGGAATAGGTAAAAAACATTCTTTTCAGTCTTGTGGTCAATACAAAGTCGTCTTGTTCCTTTCACTGACAACTGAGACATTTAGTTCAGAGGCCTCCCACTTGAAATGCTTTGTTACTTGGCACCCAGGACAGAGCATCCTGGCGGTGCTCTCCTGCTCCTTCTCAGTTACTATTGTAGAATTTTCTACCCCTTCTCTATCGTAAAGTTTATTGTAGAGAATCATCGGGCCTTTTTCTCTGTTAGACTCGACCCTTGTGTCATCACTCCAACTTCCAGTTCTACATGAGTTCTTACACTTTTATCTTCAACAAATCCCCTTAATTTCAGCTTCGTATATCCATCTGCCTACTTAACAGCACCACTTGGATATCATAGAAGAATTTCAAAGGTGGACTGTTTGTAGAACAAACAGAACCCATTTAAAGAAAAAGAAACTAAAACAGCATTATTTAAAATAGCACCCACTCCCCATAACTCTCTCTCCTCTTGCTCACATTTTATTCTTTATCTCATATATAAACTATATAATCCATTTAACCTTTACATTCAATCTCTTTCAAGAAAACATAAGTTCTTGAATATACCATATGAACACAGCATTTCCAATGCCTAGAACAAAACCTGCTGTCAACTAGATGCTTACAATATACTTGTTCAATTAGATAATAGATAATATCAATCATACTCATTACTGAAATATTATTGAGGTCAGAAACTGTTTCAATGGTATTGTTTTCCAAGTACCTGTCAAATAGCTGTTGTTAAATGATTTCTGATTGCTTGAATAAATAAAATATGAGGATAGTACAGTCTTAATTCATGACAAAGGAGGATAAAGCTGCCACAGAGAGTTATGCTATCCAAATATTAAATTTCAAGATGACAAGATAATAGGTAAAGCCATTGGATAATTAGGAAATTAAGAATAAATATTAAGGCCAAATTAAGTATAGTTATACTGATAAAAGATTATAACTTCCTAAGCAATTAGCAGGAGGCACAGTGACATTTCAGCATGATTCAGTAAATATTTCCCCTAGCATGTGAGTTCCTTTAATTTCATATAGCACTGTTAAAATTTCCTATACCATTACACCAATACTCCTCTATCCTGCACTTAAGGAGTCTCCTTCCCTATTTACTATTGTGTGTGTGTGTGTGTGTGTGTGTGTGTGTTACTAGGGATTGAACCCAGGGACAATCTACCAAGTGTTGATGTCAAGTAGGCAGATGGATATACAAGGCTGAAATTAAGGGGATTTGTTGGAAATAAAAGTGTTAGAGCTCATGTAGACCTGGAAGTTGGAGTGCTTCCGAAGGACTGGGATTACAAGCATGTGCCACCATGCCCAGCTCCCTATTTACTATCTTAAATTGCCCTTTTCATTTTCTTCTTTGTATGAATAAGGAGGCATACATCTGAAAAATGCAATAATAGATCACTGTTTAGAATATATTTTATTTAAGAGTTAGTAAAAATATAAATGGTAGCTTGGTGTGGCAGTGCATACCTTTAATCCCATCTACTAGGGAGCCTGAAGCGGGAGAGTTTTAAGTCTGAGGCCAACCTGGATAATTTAGCAAGATCTTGTCTCAAAATAAGAAAAAATAAAAAAGGGCTGGAGATGTAGCTCAGTGATAAAGAGCCTCTGGGTTCAATACCCAGTAACAACACACACACACACACACACACACACACACACACACACACAATATATGGGTCAATATAAGAAATAAAAAATTTCTTGGTAGATATAAAGATGAAGTAAAATGCAAATACAAATAAAAGACTGAGCAATCTAAAGAGAATGTTAATTCTTCAAATTTGTCTCTTGGTTATTCACTTTCATCTTTATGAAAATAATTCATGTATCTAAATCCGTGAGGGTAGATCAGTGCTGTGAAGCTATGTTTCAAGGTTGTCTTCCTGTAGGCAGTGTCGAACCCTCTTATTCAAGTACTGATATCGGAGATGTAAGTAAATAAGGGAAAGGGAAATGGGATGTTTTCTGGATTATGAGAATTTTTTGTATGTTTAATAATTTTGAAAATATAAACCAAAATATAAAGCCAGTGGCTTGGTGGGTATGAGATAGGCTAAGAGGAACACCACAGAGTTGTAGTAGCCAGGGAATGTTAACTGTATTATGTATAAAAAGCAGCAATGATTCTATGAGCCAGACCTTTAAGAACATTTCTATCATGACTTTAAACTGGTCAAAGCAAAACAAGACAACAATAAAAACTGGTCAGGTTCTTCCACTGGCAATGATGAAGACTGTGATCCAGCTATGTTTGGCATTCACTCTGATTTACTCTCAAGCAAACAAATAATCCTTGCAAAGAATAAACACAAGATTAAGAATTCAAGTGAGGAGATCCTCTCAGGAGCTTTGTTTCATTCTACACTAGGGCACTTCCAAAGTCCGGCACTACCAGCATCCCACGCAGAAGGAGGAATCCTCCTAGTCAGCAAAGTACAGAACACAGAAATTCGATCTTTCATAACCATCTGGACAGGAAGCCATGACAGCACTCAAGGGCCAGCCTTTTTCATTTCAGGAAATTTTGCTGCTGTGCAGAATAGCATTCATGAGACTTATTTCTTAGTCTTTCATCAGAGCATCCAAACTTCCACTGCAGTAGCCTGGTCGTGGCCCATCACTAACTTATTTGGAAAGATGCTGGGAGAGGATGCTCATTTCATACATCAGTGTTCAATTTAGAAAAGTAGAGCTGCCAACCATGCTAGCAGAGAATAAGCATTCCTTCAGTAGTAATAGGCCAAATCATCACTTAGTTATTGTATAAGGAAAAGCAAGTCTTCAAAGGGGTCTATTAATAGTTCATATGCAATTTCTTGGCAACTAACGTAGAAATTTAAAGGAAAGGACCTAAAGACACAAAAATCTCACTTTAAAAAAAAAAAAAAAAAAAGAAGCCTGGCATGGTGCTTATGCTTGTAATCCCAATACTTGAGAGGCTGAGACAGGAGGATCACAGGTTCAAAGCAACCTCAGCAACTTGATGAGGCTATTGTTAACATCTTAGTGAATCCTATTTCAATAAAATAAAATAAAATAGGGCTGGAAGAGCATCTCAGAAGTAGAATGTTCTTGTGTTTAATTCCCAGTACCACACATAAACAATAAAAAGGAAAAGAAAAATGTTCCATTTAGATCAAGTCATTTCTACAAACATAAACATTTTTCTTTTCTTTTTTTATATTTCCTTGAATAAATGTCATACAAAAAATACATTAACCTCTTCCAATAATTTCTAAAGCCAGTAAAAGAGAAGTTAAATACACATGCATTTAAAATGTACCAGTTTATCAGTATTTGCTAATCATAAAATCTATTGGAATTTCCCAGTCTGAAAATCTTTCCTTCTACCTAGTTTTCATTTTATTTTATTTTATTTTATTTTATTTTATTTTATTTTTTGGTGGTACTGGGGTTCTTGGAAACCCTTCTACCTCCAGGCTACACTCCCATAGACCTATTTTTTATATTTTTATTTGGAAACAGGGTCTCTTAAGCCAGCAAGGCTGGCTTTGAACCTGTGTGATCCTCCTGTCTCTGCCTCCCAAGCACGGGGATTACAAGCGAGCACCATTACGCCCGGCTAGTTTTCATTTCCTTATAAAATTATAAATCTCAGATTAAATTAATGAATACACTACACTGTGTTCCAAGCAAATTGATTGAATATACATTTTTAATGCCATAGCTATCCTTATTTATATTGCAAAGGTAAAATTTATAGAATATTATATATTCAAAAGTTATTCCAGAGTCAGCCTTATTCTAGAATTTTTGAAGCTAAAGATAAATAGAAAATGCATACTTGCAAAATAGACCAGTGTACTGCTAAGGAGAAAGCCACTTGAAGACAAGGTTTGATATAAATCATGCTTTCCTTCTAAAATGTCTTTATGTATCTTGTTAGGCAATCTGCTTCTACAGAAAGAACGCAATGGAATGGATAGTGTTATATGAAATCAATAATCTGAAAAAGTGACTGCCTACCCCTGAATTAAATCCGAAAACGGTGATAAAAAAAAAACCTTTATAAGCATTTAATCTCAGACTTCTCATACTAAGTACTTGATGAGGCCGGAAAAAAATATTGTCTATTGTTACCATTGGCACATCATTTAAATGAGACCTGGAGAAAATAACATAGCACCAGAGAGAGTAGACTTGGTTATCTTCTATTCTCTCCACAGGTGTGACCTCCTCGCCTTCTGCTTACTTCCTATGACTACTCAAAGTCTCCAGGCTTGTTCTTGTCAAGTTCTGAAGATAACTCTCATCCTTCACCTTCTTTATATCCAGGCTCACACTCTGAATACCAACAGTCAATTCACAAAATGTCACAAATAAAAAAAATGCCTACATCTAACTAACGCTGCTAAAAGTGTTGAGATGAGTTTAATTACTAAACTCTGGCAAATTAAGAATAATCTCATTCTCTCAGAACAAAATATTATCTCCAGGGTAAGTAAATACACTTATTAATGTTAAATGCAGAGAGGGAGTTATGGAGATGCCAACGACAAGTACTCTTTCAGAGTCAATATACAATATATTGATAAATGAATAAAGAGGAGGGATTGCATATTTCAGGGAACGAAGGAGATGGTCACATCTTTATTTTTACTTTTTATTTATGTATTATTTATTTATTGTGTGTGTGTGTATGTGTGTGTGGGGGGGGGGGTTGCTACTGAGAAATCCAGGGGCATTCTACCTGTGTGCTATACCCCAGTCTACTTTTTTTTTTTTTTTTAAATAGGGGCTTGCTACATTGCTGAGACTGTTCTTGAACCTATGATCTCCTCTCTCAGCCTCCCAAGTACTGGAATGACAGGTGTGCACCACCACACACAGCTTAGTCCCCACATTTATTCAGTGTATTTTTAGGTGTCTGCTTTGTACCAGGTAATATTCTAAGCAAGGGAAAAAAATGAGAGACACAGTGGGAGCACAAGGTGAAAAAGTAGCTCTGGTGGTAAGAGTACACGAAGAAGCTTAACGTCAAAGGAGCACAGGACTGAAAGAGGATGGAGTGGGAAAAGGCACGGATGAACACATAATGAGGGCCCATGTTGTGAAGCTTTTTCTAAAAGCAAGGTATACAGGAAGTCAGTGGGAAATAAGGCTGGAGTAGGGTAGATATTGAAAATTTCAATACTAATATCCAAATTTAATTTAAATGTTTAAACACTAATACTAAAATTAAAAATAAATGACACAAAGAAGAGGTTAAAAGACTCAACTCTTTCTCTTCTTGCATATATGGAAGGACTTGATGAGACAGCTGCTGTGGAAAACAGGAAGCAGGACATAAGATGGGCACTAGGCAGGAGTGTCAGGCTCAGACTGACGTGGGAGGTTAACAATTTCCTCTGACAACAGTTTTGACGGTTTTGTGATTTTCAATAGCACTCAATATCCTAAGTAAAATATCAAAGCCAGATTATTCAGTTGAGGTGGCTAAGGATTTTGCTGTATGTAGAATGGAAGTAAAACAGTACAAGGAAATGATTTGGGCAAGATAGTCATTTCAGTTTTAGTCTTGTCTGGATGATAAGGAGAGAGAGCTGAATCACGGGAAGGAAACTAGGTGTGTCAAGATACTGGAGCTTGGTGGGAGGTAGTTTTCTACCAATTATATTTCATGATTTACCAAGATGAGAATTTCCAGGAAAGATCAAGATTCATGATGAAGTCTTTACCCAATGGCCAACATGGAATATAAAGCAATTTCTATACAGGTAAAATGATTAAGGAATTTCTGCCAAACATAATTGATTTGCTAACCTAAATGCTTTTGACCAATCCTAGTGATGGAAGGAGATATAGATGAAAGAATATTTCTGTCCAGGTTTCTAAATTGCTGAGGCTGGCCTCAAAGCAGCAATTCTCCTGTCTCAGCCTCCTAAGCACTGGGATTATAGATGTGTACTACCTGGCAAAGTCATTTGTGTTTTGTTTGTTTTTGTAGTACTGGGGATTGAACCAAGAGACAGTCTACCTCTGGGTTATACCTCCAGCCCTATTGTATTTTTAGTATGAAACAAGGTCTTGCTAGGTTGATGAGAGTCTCATTACTTGCTGAGGCTGCTCTTGAACCTGCCATCGTCCTGTCTCAGCCTCCCAATTATTGAGATTACAGGTGTGTGACAACACGCCTGTGTGTGTGTGTCTGTGTGTGTGTGTATGTGTGTGAGTGTTACTGGAAATTGAACCCTGAGCCTCACATTCTCACACTTGCTAGGTAAGCACTCTACCAATGTATTTTATCACCAAACCCTGCCATCCAGATTTTTAAATCAGAGCAAGAACTAAAGAAGTTAATAGATGACACTGAGGGGTAGGTGGCAGTATTTTAAAAGTAAAAGCAAAGCAATTAAACTTGGATTAATTTTAGTTTTTTACATCACATCCTAAGCAGCAACTTAGTGTTACACATAAATCAAAGACTACCTACTCAGATAGCAATCCACAATACTGCCCAGATCATACACAACTCTGGTAAATAACCTCTCTAAGTGTGTCCAAATTTCAAGCTTTCTCCACTTGATTCAAAGCAAAGAAGTTTAAATTCCAGAAATATCCACAACTTAGCATTATAAAAATTTAACCCCTATTCACACTGTTCCTTTGTTCCCTTTCTCCCTCTTTATTTACAGGAGGTATTCTTCTTCTTGGTCAAAGTTACTCTGTATCCCATATATCTTAGATCTTATCAATTCCAAGTTCTTAGTTCTTAGAAATCCATCAAAAATTCCTTTCTCTTCTATATTTTTTATCTCTCCACTTCTCATAGATATTCAAATATGCTCCAAAAAGTCTTACCTCGGAAAAGTAAAAGCCTCTTCAAAGCTCTATTATTCTCCAGAAACAGCTCTTTCTTTAAACCTTCCTAGATAAAACTTTTTGAATGAGTCACGCTGCCTCCCTTTCCTGAACTCCTACTCACGCAACACATTTTCATCTTGATTTCACTCCCCCATGACTTCAACAATGCATCTTTATCTAAAATCACTGATGATTTCCCCATATTCAAAGGCATTTTATTTATAATTTTCAGTTTTCCTTTCTGTTTAGTTCTCAGCAACGTTCAACACAATTAACTTTGTCATTCTTATAGGACCCGTTCCTCTGGTCTTTAGAAAGCCACAGATTTATGCTGTGGTTTTCCTTCTCTGTGACAATTCATTTTGATTCTTTACAAGCTTTCCTTCTTTAATATACTCGAAAAATATTAAGATGCATCAAGCATTTTTCTTAACATTATCTCTTCTTTTTACTCTAAAATTTTTTCCCCAGAGATTCTTATTTATGTCAGAGTCTCCAATTATTGTCTGTTAAGGTTTGCATTTGGAACGTTCTCCTGAAAGTTCTTGTGTCGAATGCATGATTCCCAATGCACACAGGTTCAGAGGTGGGGCGTGGATGGAGAGATGAGTCACTAAAAGGCATGGGTTGAGGACTATTTCTGGCCCTGGGCCCCTCCTCCAGCTCTTTATTTATTTATTTTGGCCACCATGAGTTGAGGAGCTTGCTTCCCCCACACAGCATCGCCATGGTGCTTCTGCCTTGGAGGCTGCTGACCATGGACTGAAGCACTGAAACCTCGAGTCTGAATAAATTTTTCCTCCTCTATGTTGTACATTGGTCACAGTGATGAAAATGCTAATTAATACACTATCTACCTGGCCAACTCTCTATATCTCTTCCCAAGTTTGTTGTTGTCATCTCTTTTTTATATATCAATTGCTCACTTAAGAGTTTTGCTTAGATAAGTAAAATACTGGTTTCCATAGTAAAATAAGAGAATAATAATATCTAGATATGTCTCTTCAAGTGTTTTTATTGTTCTTTTCATTCAAGTGAACCCCTCATCTTCCCTAAAGATGAAAACTCAGTTTCTAAATTATCTGATTAAATCCTTTAGTCCCTTCTTGTCCTCATCTCCTATAGTGTCATGGACCCACTTCTATCGCTACACATAGCTCATGGTATTATAATTTTGACATCTATGTGTCTTCCTCCAACTACCAATTTAGGAATTCCTGAATGCCAGAAAAATGTCCTATTCATAACTCTATTTCCAGTACCTATTATTGTATATATGGTATGCACTCATTTATATAAAAAAAAAAACTGAATGGTAGAATACCAGTACTTCCTAAACTGTATTCTAAGGTTTTCAAAGGCCTATTAAAAGATTTTTCTATAAGAACGGATTCTGTGATTAAATAAGAAGGGAAGCTTGTCCTCCATCTTAATCCTAGAGATTCTGCCATATGCTTGTAATGCTTGTATCAGCACTATAAAAATTCTTTAATAAAAAAAATCAACTCGCCAGGCGTGGTGGCACACGCTTGTAATCCCCGCGCTTGAGAGGCTGAGAAAGGAGGATCGCACTAATCCAGCCTCAGCTACTTAGTGAGACCCTGTTTCCAAATAAAATATAAAAAAGGTCTAGTAGTATAGCCTGGAGGTAGAAAGCCTCTGGGTTCCACCCCTAGTACCACCAAAAAAAAAAAAAAAAAAAAAAAAAAAAAAAAATCAACTCTCATTTAGTGCTTAAATGAGAAAAGATTCCTTTTTCTTTTCTGCTTTTAACACACATAGTAGCATTCTTCAACCAGTTTTTCTTTATCTCAACATAGTTTGGATTTTAACACATTAATATCAACAAAACAAAATTTAAAGAGAGGTTATAATATATACTTTTGTCCATGATAATCACTGACTATAAGATATAGGTACTAATTATTTCAATTTAGTTTTCATTATTCCTAGAGTAGAGAAATTTGTTAGCATTATAGTATCACTAAATATGGGCAAATCCACCACCTCTAACAGATACTTTTTCTTTATTTGTGAATGTGACATTGGGCATTGAACTCCAGGGTATTCTACCTTTGAACTGCACCCTCAGCCCTATTTTATGTTTTATTTTGAAACAAGGTCTCACTGAGTTGCAGAGGGCGTCACTATATTGCTGAGGCTGGCTGTGAACCTGGGATAGTGCTGTCTCAGCCTCCCAAGTACTAGGATTACAAGCATGTGCTACCATGTCCACCTTATTTATTTTTAAAGGCACTAATATAAAAAAAATTAAAGAACATTTATCTAGCCATAAAAATTTCAATATTATAGCTCCTTCAAACTTTATTATTTATTATTTTTTATTTTTTACTTTGTTGGGGATTGGCCCAGAAACATTCTACCTACAAACTACACATCCAGCCCCTCTTCGATTTTATTTTAAATTAGAAACATGGTCTCACTAGTTTGTTGAGAATCTTGCTAAATGGCTGAGTCTGGCTTAAAACCTATGATCCTCCTGTCTTGACCTCCCAAGTACTGGAATTACAGGCATGCACCACCACTCTTGTTTTTGTTTTTTGAAATTGTTGGTATAAAGACAGAATACAGTTACCTACGCACCAGATGTATCAGCAAGTAGTTATGCAGGTAACTTGGATGATAGAAACATCCATAGGTCCAAAACAAAATTTCTACTTGAAGCTCAAAAATTATTGCACTCCATTTTAGAATATATTGTTGAGCTTGGACCTGGCACATTCAAATCTAGAGACCCAAAATGAAACAAGCCCTCCCCCTCTCCTCAAAAGTGGCTTTTACAATGTGCTTTCTCTGATGTGTGACAGGGAAGGAACCTTTATTTGCCAAATAGAAAGTTCTAACCTCTGCTGTGGCAAACAGCATTATGTAACAATAGAGCGCCCGTCCTGGTGATCAGAACTCTTATTAAGAACAACAGGATAGCAAAGTGACTCATCAGCTTGTGTGCTCTTTCTAGATTCTAGTAATTTGGGACAAGTGTAGGGAAGTTATAGGTCGTTAATGCGCAGTCCAAAATGACAGGCAAGAGAAGTTACTAAGCAACATTAAGTACTTGCATTTTTCTCATCTGTAAAAGCTGCCCGAAGCTGAATAATCCTATGATATAAAGAGAAAGGAAAAAGCAATGTGGGAGTCATGTTTTCGACAGAATAAAAATGTTTTGCTCAATAATTCGGAATTTCTGATTCACCATGAATTTATATGTCTTTCCCTTTAGGATTACTTCAGGTGTAAAATGTCCTTGAACTTTCTGTCACCTCTTACACTAGCCATAAGCCATGCAGATCTAGGTTTATCATGAATAACAATAATAAAAAATAATAACGAGGCAGGGAGGATGAGAATAATCTTCCTGAATGTTGAAACGAGCTTATTCCCATGTAATTAGAATCTTCTGTTCTTAGTATCAGCTCTTTGCATATTGTATAGAATGGACAGAAGAAATAAGAGAAATAGGAAGGACACATGAAGAGAGAACAAGGAAAATGTAAATTGAATATAGAAGCCTGTGGCAAAATTTGTCAATACTCTTACTCCTTCCTGTTAGTAACACATCACTGAGGAATACACTGTGTGTGTGTGTGTGTCTGTGTGTGTATGTGTATGTGTGTGTGTGTGTGTGTGTGTGTATGTGTGTGAGTGTTATTTACTAGGGATTGAACATGTGGGTATTCTACCTCTGAGAAGCACTCCCAGTCCTTTTTATTTTTTTATTTTTTATTTGGAAACAGGGTCTTACTCTGTTGCTGAAAGTCTTGCTAGGTTACAGAAGTTAGTCTAGAACCTGCCATCCTCATTAACAATTAGGGAGCTGCAAATCAAAACTACACTGAGGCAGGTGTGGTGGCACAGGTTTGTAATCCCTGTGCTTGGGAGGCGGAGACAGGAGGATTGCACAAGTTCAAAGCCAGCCTCGCTGGTTTAAGAGACCCTGTTTCCAAATAAAAATATATTTTAAAAAATGAGTCTGGGAGTGTAGCCCAGAGGTAGATGGGCTTCCAGGAATCCCAGTATCACAACCGCCCCCCCCCCAAAAAAAAAGATAAAAAACCTTTCATTGAGATCTCATTTAACCCCAATTAGGATGGCAATCAGCATGAAGTCAAACAATAATAAATGATGGTGAGGATGTGAGTAAATACAAATTCTTCTACACTGTTGGTAGTATTACAAATTAGTGTGGACGCTACGGAGATCAGTGCGGAGATTCCTCAATAAACTCAGTATGGATCTACCACATGATCCAGCTACACTACTCTTGGATATCTTTCCAAAGGGACTAAAGTCAGTATATTACAGCAATATATGCATATTTATGTTTATAGCAGCACGACTCACAATAGCCAAATTATGGAAACAACCTAGGTGTCCATCAACAGAGGAACTGATCACAAAATTATGGGATATACACACAATGGAATTCTACTCAGCAATAAAGAAAAGCAAAATTAGCCAAGTGTGGTGGTACATGCTTATAATCCTAGTACTTCAGAGGCTGAGACAGGAGCATCACAGGTTCGTGGCCAGCCTCAGCTACTTAGTGAGGCTTTGCACAACTTAGTGAGACCCTTTTTCTAAATATAGAATAAAAACATAGGGTTGGGGTTGTATATCAAAGGATTGAACCCAGTACAGAAGAAGAAGAAGAAGAAGAAGAAGAAGAAGAAGAAGAAGAAGAAGAAGAAGAAGACGACGACGAGGAGGAGGAGGAGGAGGAGGAGGAGGAGGAGGAGGAGGAGGAGGAGGAGGAGGAACAAAGCTATGTCATTTGCAGGAAAATGGATGAACCTGGAGAACATTATGTTAATTGAGATGAACTAGTCACAGAATGTGAAGGTTCATATATTTTCTTTTATATATATGAGGAAGTTATGGAGTAATCAATTGAAATACCAGAGAATTTTCAGATAATAGAGGAGAAACTCCAGTGGAGCCAGGAGGTGATCTAGGAGAAGCAGGGTGTGGGGGATAGAGAATTAATGAAGGAAACTCTTCCACTGACATTATGTATATATGTGAGAATACCAATGCCATTCAAATATCATATATGGTGAAGGAACAGGGGAGTAGGAAATGAGCCAGGGGAAAGCTCACCAAGTGCTATGTGCATGTATATCACATGAGCCACAGTATGATGTGAAACTCTAATCCACCTACAAATGTTAATAAAAGAAAGAACTTGCCATGCTCCTGTCTCACTAGGATTACATCTATGTACCACCATGCTGAGCAAATTTATAATCCTTAATAATTACCCTGAGCACTATCGATTATCAAAAAGGTAATAAGTGAGACAACACATAAAATCCAGGAAGGTGTACATCATCATACTAGGGATACATGTACAAAATATACTGTTAATTATCCAATCTAGGGATATTTAAGCGGGAGAGATGTCTGTTAGAAGGAGGACAGAGGTCACACAAAAGAGCAATCTCCTTGGGCATGTTAGCCATCTCAGCAGTGAATAGTTTAAACAAAAGAACACTCTCCTTGGTCATTGTTACCAGTTTCTGAATAGTCTAAACAAAAGAGATACCTACTGTGAAGATGGTGAATGCCCTAACTGGACCCTGCAGATGACCAAGACATCCTATGTCATCTTGTGACTACCAGGCTGATGTTATCCTCACAAATGTCTCCTATAAAAGAGCCATGCATCCCCACATGTGTCTTTCTCACTCTGAAGATGGTCCACATTCTCCCTAGAATATATATTTCTTGCTTTCCAAAAAAAAAAAAAAAAAAAAATCTCTGTCTCTGTCTCTCATCAGCATGCTCCGAAATTCTTTTCCACGATGTAAGACAAAGATCTGACCAGTCCTGAGCTGCGTTTTCCTCTGTCCACAATCCAAACTTTCTCTGGATCTTTATGGAATCAACTATTTCCCTGTGCCAATAGCACTATAACAACAATGGCAATGACAAATCGCCTACCAGTTTTCTCGTTTAGGTGAACTTGCTTCTGGTTTTGCCTCCAAAGTGTAACTTTTATAGTACGAAAGAAAGTTTTCTGTCATGGTTACTCTTCCTGATCCTGGCAGAGTCCTTTTTATTGAAGCCCAACAATGTCTAAAGGTTGAAATATAGTGTTAGCAGTTCTATCTCTGAAGATGTAGGTTTAAGATCTCTATTTTCATAAACCTTAAACTTTCCAGAAGTAGCTGAGTATTACTTCCAATCTTCAAACTACACAGTAGGAAAGGAATAACAAGTGAAAATTCTCCAGCCCTATTTCTTTCCAATAACCAGCAAAGGGACTCCTTGGTCCAAAGCCAAAAAATAAAAGCACTTCCTTGTGTTCTTTGTATCAGCAAAACAAGTTGCCAAATAAACTACAAACTCATCTCTTTTGTTTGAAGTTCTGATTTCAAGTCAAGGATCCTGTAACGCTTTCCCACAGCTTCCCTATTTCTTCCTCCTTTCCAGTTCACAGAACTCAAAGGGAAATCAGTCTAGGTGCTAATCGATTTCCTCATGTAAAAGGTCATGTTTTTCCAGTATGCTTAGGTACAAATTGCATACTAGTCAATTTAAAGCAAAACAGAAAATCATTTAATAATATTAAATGGATGATAACTGTGACTATGTCAGAGGTATAGAAATGAAAGAGTTCTCATTATTTTTTTTTTAAGGGGAAGGAAATTAGAATTTCTGGGTACTAATTGTGTGGCAGACATTCTCCTGTGAAGTTTAAATGTATGTCTAATTTATCTATGTAAATAGTTATCTCTTTTTTATAATTCAATAAAAACCCTTTGAGGCCAAATAGTAACTAATAAAGACCCTTATAAGAAGACAGTTTATAATAATATTTAACCAAATTTGAATCTCATTAAATATTACTTTTTAATTTTTATTGATGCACTATAATTACACAAGATAGATTCATAGTGATATATTCATATATGAACATGATATTATTTGGTCTGTTTTCTTCCTCTATATCCCTTTTTCTTCCCTTCCTTTCTCCCCTTATCCCCTTCCTTTACCTTCCTGGTGTTTTTCCTAATTCATTAAATATTTTATTAATATAAAACTTGAAAATGATTGTTTTTTATTTATATTTTATTTAAAACATTTTCTTTACTCCTGATGCTTAGCTCTTTGAGATAACATTTCAAATAAATTACAAATGAGTAGCTTACATTTTTGTTTATTGTGTGCATTCTGTTCTAAGCTACTAACACATGATTTAATTGTATAGTTCTCTGAAATGTGCCCTATTTTTCATTACCCCTATTTTAAAGGAAGAAATCTAAGGCACAGAATTTAAATTACTCGCTCAAGATCAAGCAAGTAGTAAGGATTTGAACCCAAGCAGTTTGAACCCAGAGACCAAATTTTAATGCCTATATTATAGTATCTAAGAAGAGAACCATGAAACCCAAATAAGCTTCTTTGCATATTAAGAAATTGCATATGCAGTTCATTTCTCCACACTATTCTCTACAACTCCATCTCATTGTGAACTGTCAAACACTGGAATTTACTAAAGAAAAATAAGATATATTTTAAAGCAAAGTCCAGCTGCCTCACTAGGGTAACGTCATCCTAAGAATACTCTGTTGATGAAACTCCAAAGACATTTTAAATAACTACCACACTTCTCTTCCCATCTGTCCTTCCCCGTATTATAATTCTTATTTGATAACAGATTCATGTGAAATTGAAAGAATGAAATAGAATAATTTTATCTAAGATGGTATTTTAAAAGTATTGTATAAAAACACTAATTTATGTCCACTTCACAATTTTATTTGATATTTATTGAAATAAATTAATAGATATTATTAAAGAGTAGAATTAAATAGTCACATAAACTAAAACTGCTTCTGTCAGGGAGGTCAACTAGGGATTGGTGTTCCTACTGTCAACCTTACTTCATTTTTCTTTAGTGTTACTGACATGTGGCACATCTGCTTGAAGATATCATCACCATTTGTCATCTATGACAGAATTAAAATCTTCTAAGGTGTTGTCTAACAAAGGAAATAATAGTTCAAAAAGCAATTAAAAACACTGATTCATAACTTCACAGTATTGTCCTTACAGAGCAGAGCATTTTTGATGAATCACATATCCTAATATTTTTCTCCTCTATGAATACATTAATAACTTGACACCAAAAATTAGGCATCAATAAAAATTTTGCTTCTGTGATCTAGAAATAAACATGTTATCAGTCAGATTTCAAAATAGCAACCCCTATATACTAAATACATAATACAGGTTAGCATTAGCATCCCTAATCTAAAAAGCCCCTTTTTTTAGGGTACTAGGGATTGAACACAGGGGCTTTCTACCTCCAAGTAACACCCTCAGCCCTACTTTTTATATTTTGTTTTTTGGAACAGGGTCTCACTGAGTTGCAAAGGGCCTCACTAAGTAGCTGAGGTTGTCTTTGAACTGTGATCCTCCTGTCTCAGCCTCCCAAATGCTGGGATTACAAGTGTGCACCACCACACCTGGATCATAATCTAAAAACCCAAACTCTGAAATGTCTCCAAATCAGAAGTGTGTGTGTGTGTGTGTGTGTGTGTGTGTGTGTGTGTGTGTGTGTGTTTATGTGTGTGTTATGGGATTGAACCCAGGAGCATTCTACCTCTGAGCTACACCTTCAGCTCTATTCTATTATTTATTTTGAAACAGGGTCTCACTAAATTGCAGAGGGCTTCACCAAATCACTGAGGCTGGTTGCCATCCTGTCTCAGCTTCCCAAGTACTACGATTACAGGTATGCATCAACATGCCTGACTTTAGAAACTTTTGAGTATAAACTGGGTGTGGTGGCTCATGGTTGCAATCCCAGTACTTGGGAGATGGAGACAGGAGGATCATGGGTTTGTGGCCAGACTCAGTTACTTAGTAAGGCCCTCTACAACTAACTGAGACCCTGTTTCAAAATAAATAATAAAATAATAGGACTCAGGGTGTAGCTTAAAGGTAGAATGTACCTAAGTTTCATCCCCAGTGGCACAAAAAAGAAGAAACTTTTTAAAAGTATAAACATGAGGCCACAAGTGGAAAATTTCACATTTGCTCTTATGGGACAGGACATAATCAAAGCAGCCACACTAAAAATATTATGTAAAGTTACCTTCAGGCTATTTGTATAAGGTACATATAAAACAAATCTCCTGTTTAGACATAGTCCTATCCCTAAGATATCTAATTATGTATATGCAAATATTCCAAAATCTATACAAAACCTGAAACTCTTCTAGCCTCAAGCAATTTGGATAAGGGTAGTAACTCTGTTTTGAGTGATTTTATACTACTCTTAAATTCTACTTTTTAAAACTGTCTGTGGCTCAGACCTTTTAGCGTGCACTTGAAAGATAATTCTCTAGTCTCTTTGGGGGTAATGGCTTTAATATAGAAGTGGGTCTCCCTAACCCTTTAGAGGATTGAATTAGAGCTTTGATTCTGGTTTGCTTAACAAAAAAAAAAAAAAAAGGATTTATGGAACTCCAATGTTGTGTTAGACACTCTGCTAAACATAAAAATTACAAGGTAAATGAGTCTTGGTTCCTTTAATCAGCCTATGTAGTCTACTAAATAATAAACACAGGGACAAGTTTCAGTGAACTACAGACATTTGGGCCAGGGTGTGGATCCTTGGTGCTATGACACTGGGGTAGAAGCTTAAAGGATACCTACACACTAGAAAGTGGAATGAGCAAAAAGTCTAGGGTGGCAAGGAGTAAATTCCAGAGAGGTAAGTGAAAGCAGAGAAAGAGGAGGTCCAAGACAGCAGTAACTGTAGAGGGTAAAAAGGCACTTAGAGTTAATAGTGGACTTAGAGCCTTTTGCTTAAAAGCTTAGTCTTTAGAGCCAGATTGTCTGGATTCAAGTACCAGCTATATTTCTACCAGTTTGTGACTGTGGAAAATCACTTAGCCCTGCTGTTACTCTGTTTGCTTTTTTATAAAACAGGAAGGAGAATATTAGTAGGATTATCAAATAAGAACACTGTAGAGACCAAGTGTACAAGAGGCTAATAAAAGCAACTGGAATGTAGTAAGGACTCAATAAAAGCTGCTTAGCTTCTTTTTTCTTTTTTGTGGTGGTGGTAGTCCTTGAAATTGAACCCAGGGGCATTCTGCCTCCAGGCTACATCCCAGCCTCCTTTATTTTTTATTTTCTTGTTTTTAAACAGGGTCTTGCTAGGTGTCTGAGAGTCTCCCTTCATTGTCGATGCTGCCCTGGAACCTACGATTCTCCTGTCTCAGCCTCCCAAGCACTGGCATGCACTACCATGCCGGACTTGCTGCCATTATTTTTTAAACTGTAAAAGGATGCGAGCCAATGGACAAGAGAGCCAATTTTAATGCTAATTCCAAAACCAACTCTGAAAACTCTATTCCCAACCCAACCCCAACGTGAAATGTCACAAATGATAAGAGGATGAATCAGGGCCGGCGAGATGAATTTAGTTACTAATTTCTATCGCCCCATACATATCTGAATCTGACAGTCACTCCGTAGCAACACCTTGGCTTGTGGAACACATTCACTTGTTTTCTGATTTTGAAGGTAACAGCTTTTGTGTCCATTGCATTTACAGTGACTGGCGTATTGCCAATCAAAAATAATTGAGTTGAGAACACTGTGTTTCACATGTATAATGCAATACAAACTCCCTATTAAAAGGCAAATCCTTCATTTCAAATTGTTGACTCAGAAAATCCTTAAAAAAGAATTCCAGCTGTTTAAATTTAGCATGCTGAGAAAGACCAATCCTAAAATATTGTTTGGCTCCATGCCTATGACATTTTTTATTTTATTCCTTGTTAGTGTTTGTCTTCTGTGATAAGACAAGTGACAGTAATCACAGTAGGCTCCGTAACACTTCACATTTGGTCTAAATGAGCCATTTTGTTTTTGCCCTCACTAGTTATAGCTGGCCTTTGTTTTGTGGCACATTTTCAGCAAATGATTCTGCAAGAACCATTGATATTTCCATAGGCTGTTTAACCTCTTCAGTCATCATCTGGCCTCTCACTCCAAAAAACATACTTTTCTCTGAATCACCATTTTTTCTCCCATAAAAAATGCAAAGATTATCTGAAGATTAAGCTTCAAATAATTTTTATGATCAGACCTTACTACAGAGATGTTTTGAGTCTGAGCTTTGCCTGTGACTTTTTGTAGAATTTTTACCCGAAATTTCTACACATCACTGAAAGAATTTGCTTTTTAGTGTCCCTCAGGCTCAAGAAGCTGAACATGTTCTCATATCAGTGTCCTACAACAGCATCCCTTTACTTTGTTTTTGGATCTTCCAACTTCTTTCCTTCCATAGTAGCTTCATCACCTTCCTTTCTGGCAATGTCCCCAGCTTCATTTCCACAGTTTGTAAAGCCAAAATAGGACCTGAAATTGGAAAGGGACTATGCCAAGTTGGGATCTAGAGTCAATTTAGGTTCCAATTTTGGGTATCATTACAGTAGAGCAATTTCTCTGACCTGGTAATACATCCATAAAATGATATGCTTACCCAACCTGGCCCACAAAAAAGTACATTTTAAAAGATCAGGTAGAAAAGTGGCAGGGAGTTAGAGTTAGTCCCACCTGGGGGCTAATCCTAGTCCATTTACTAAATCTTGTTTGGGGCACATTTAAAAACTTTCATTTGGTATCGAGTCTCCACCAAATGAGAGAGAGAATGCCATCTCCCACCTATAGTTGTTATAAGTGAAATGACACATTCAAAGCAATTGACCTAGTACCTGAAATTATTGTATCCACAGTAATTGCCAACTTCTCATTCCCTGGGTGATGAGTAAGTCATATACGAAAATAATCGAGGGCGCTCTCAGGGAGTGGGATCCACTTCATTGTTAATACCCGATGGTGAACAAGTATGTGGACTTTTATTTGAAGTTATTTTATGGTCATGTTTTATATGAGAGAGAAAAATGCTATCACAGGGAAAGAGACAATGGGAATAGATTTATTCACAACTTTTCCTGAAGCCTCCTCTGAGCAGGTGAGAGTGGGCCAGAGGTATTACTCTTAAGAGAATTCTGCAATAGTCTCATGCATATGTAAATACAGCTCTGCTCCTGAGGCCAGCCAGGAGAAACATCCAGGAAAGGATGATCTTAACATGTCATTCCAAGCCTGTATATCATATCATTATTAGAGGGCAGAATTAGCTTTAGGAATGAGCAACTATTTTGGGGAAAGAAAAGGATACTTGCCTAGTTCAGACACTGTCCCAACAAAACACCAATGACTTAAACCTTAAAGTTATTGTTTTATTTCAAGAAGGATTTTGACAATCATCTTACCAAACATAATATGAGCTTTGACACTGAACAAGGACTAAGAAGGAGAAAAGTATGAATCAAAGGTACTATTGCTATGACTCAACTTTGGCTCCCGAAATTTCTACTTTTAAGGATATTTTGACAAAATGTTATCAGTGTTCTCACCCTGACTTTCCTTCTCTTGAACTGAGGTTGAAGTAATCATTTATTTTAGAGTAGCGTGGAACTGCTTGAAAATATGCTCTAACCCCATTCTTCTAATCTTTATACAGATGTTTCCTTTTCTTTTTATCTCTGTCTAAAATTTTTAATTATCCTCATATATGCACTATTATGACAAATATACTCTCTGGGTTATATTTTACTCAGTGATTCATAAAGTCACACATTTATAGACAGAGAAGTTTTATGTGCAGAATGGATTGTCTACAACAGTTTGGGTACTCTAACCACAATGCCAGAAATGCTAAGTAAGTCTTTACATCTATGGATCCCTGAGATGAGCCGCTAATTAGACAAAACAATTTAAATTACATCCTGGACATATTTTATTTTTAGTAAAATAATAAAGACTAGGTAGATGAGAGAAAGAGTAATACTATTTAAAACTGAAATAACAGGATAAGAGTGACCCTAAGTATTTTTTTTATCCTCATGACAGGATTTCAGAATTATTACACATTTCACAGCAGTTAGTTCAAAAGATTGAAACCATCTCATCCTATAGAATTTATGCTACCATATTGAAGTGTCTAATTTAAAATTCTGGATTCTGTTTTAGGCAACTTCTGATTTACATTTATCTTCCTTGGAGAAAAACGTGGTTATACAGTAATTTCTTTATAATTCTCCAACTCAGTCTAACATTTTTATGTATTATAACCTTTGTAGGTGAGGCACTCCTTTTATTTTCCTTTTTTTTTTCTTTTATTTGTTTGTGGGTTTGGGCTCCCCCCCCCCCATTGTGAAACATCTAGTCTATGTGAGAGGGCCTGGCTAAAGACCCCAGGATTTTTGGCTTAATAATTCTAGTTTCTCTTTAAGAAACCTTTCCTATTCTGCCTCCATTCATGCTTCTGGGGTCATTAGCTTTACAATAGTCTGGGCCTTGCTGACCTATTTTTAAAAGAGTTGGTTATCTGCAATTTGAGCAACCAGTTGAAGTTGTTTTTGTAAAAGTTTTTAAAGCCTTCCTTTTCTGCCAGTGAGCACAATGCTGCTTAGTTTCTAAGTATAGCCTCATCTATGTAAAAATCACCACTTTGGAATCATGAGAAGAATACTGTTTAGCAAGTGAAGATTATTGCAGCAGTAAGAAACTGGGGGAACTCCACATCCCACCCACTAAAAACTATTTGAATGTTTATCATATCATCAGTGTCGCCTGGGCTGTTGCCTAGGAGTAATCCAGAGACTGAGTTCACATCTTAATTTAATAAGGTAAATCAAAGACATTTTTGTTCTGTTTGCTTGTTTGTTTTACAGATTAAGAAACAAAACTGGAATGAAACTTAAAACAATCAACTAGGGCATGGGAAATTCTAAAACAGTCTCTAGGGGTTTTTTAAATTATTTTTTAATGCAAGCTGCCATCTAAAAAGTAACTTTCAGGAGACCACTCTTGGAATTAAATCTAGAAGTCAGTTACCCGCTGTGTTGTCTAAAATCACAATAGACCAGGCACTTTCTGCAGACCTAACCAACAATCGGTATCTGGCTGCAAATAGCCGAGATGGGAGTAAGGCCAACATAGCGTAAGTAGGACAGGAGCCGGGGAGGCAAACCGACTTCACATTTCATGGCAAATTCCAGGCTCTGCTTCTCTAACTTTCCTCGCCATTTCTTCTCAGCTTTCCTTCCCCCGCGCTACAGCCCCAGAAGCCACTCAAATTGCCTACCTACCGCGTCGAGTTTAACTTACTGCAGTGTGATGCAGGCAAAGGCTAGGCGCATCTCCGAAGCGAGAGCTAGAGGAACTGGGACCAGCCAGCTCTCAGGATCCTTCCCAATTCTCACGCTCCCTGCTCAGTGAGAAGGCGCCCACACAGCTCGGCTTCCCGGAGTGGAGCTTCAAGAACTCTGCTCCCAGCAGCCTCCCCACGCTGGCCACCCCCTCCAGCTCGCAGGGCCCCCTCCAACTAGGGTCTCCAAGATGGAAATCTACTTCCAGGCAACAGTACAGGCTGCCTGCAGTCCACCAGCCCCAGATCATTTGCAACTCAAAAACAGCAGAGCTTGAAAAAGACTGTAGGTTTCCCCGGAGCCTGAAAGTCAATTTCGGTGGCTTTCGTCCCCCACACCTCACTCCGCCCACTTCTCCCTCCTCCGTGACCGCTGCCACCTCAGGTCGGTCCTCTGTCTCGCACTCAAGCTAGGTAACCCGAAGGAGTATTTTTTTTTTTTTCTTCCTTATCTGTACCAATAAGCATCAGGAAGGAAACTGAATTTGCCAAGGAGGAAATACCTGTTGTCCATGACTAATGCGCTTCTCTCCTCTCTCTTAGTCCTTGATTTACATGAAGACGCGGCAGTACTGAAGTCTGTGCAGAGAGAGAGAGAGAGAGAGAGAGAGAGAGAGAGAGAGAGAGAGAGAGAGTGTGTGTGTGTGTGTGTGTGTGTGTGTGTGTGTGTAGAGGAGGCTGCAATCTGTGCGGCTGGGAGAGCAGCCCTGCCTATCTCTGGCTGCTGCCGTTGTTGTTACTATTGCTTTAGGAGCTCAGAGAAAAATGAGACAGGAGACAGGGCTTCGCAGCTGTTTAAGTGCTGACAGAGTTAAAAGCCAGAGGAGGCGACTGTGCAGGTATGAGACACTGCTATTGAGACATTAAGCCGGATTCACCACAATTACAGCATTCTGAGTAACCCCCCCCCCCAAAACAGGAAACTCAATGCCTGTCTCCCCTCTACTTTCTACTAACTATATAGTCTATGCTGGGTCATTATTCAGCAACCACCTGCCTAAGCCACTTCCCCCAATCGTAGCAGCTGGACACTTTTGCTGCATTCCAGCTTGGTAACCTGGGAGCAGGTGGCTGGAGCAAGGATGAGGATAACACAGAAAGGCAGTTGAATATTAAGAGAGAAATTGTATGTATTTGCCACCAATCAGGGAACAGTTGAAAAGGATGATGTCGAGCCATGTGTGTAACATAATGCATTGGGTAATACAAACGTAAGCCAGTCAGACATCAAGTCCTTTGATAAAATATGTGCAAAGCCTGATATTTATCAAGGAAAATGTTTACTGCCTTAAATATGGGTCCTCATGGTATGTGTCCTCTAGTAGATTTCTACTTCACCACAAAATGTGTACTGTGATTTCAGTGCATTAATATTTTCCCATCACCTACGAACTCTGCTGGAATCTACTCATTAGGGCTGCGCCTGGAGCCTCCCCATCTCTGGTCATTCACACACTGCCCTCACTTATCTCCAACATTCTCCCATAAAGTGATATTCAGCAGAATTTTGAAGTTAAAGACATTCTCAAGCCCCTCTGGTGTCTAGAATGAATCTTAAGGCCCAACATCATTTATTTCAGAAGTATGTTTTAACATATTGTTCACATATAATAGGTCAGGTAATCATGAACAACTCCACTTGAATACACACACACACACTCACACACACACACCATTTAACTGAACAGTACCTTTGATCTACTTTCAGCCTTCAGGTGTCTGAACTAAAAATAAACTTAATTCCTTTTTCTTCTATTTCTAATGCATACCTTTAATTATTTTTCAGGTTTTCTGGATGTGTTCCAAATTGTAGGGGTTTGTGTGATCAGGGTTAAATTAGATAAAGGGACCTCAAACAGAAGAAAGACCCTGAGAATATAATAAAAAACACACAAGGAATAAAAACAAAGCCCAAAGGGATTAAATAATACATCTTTTCCTGACTTATTTATATAAGTAAATTACTGTCTTTAGCTAAATATAGACCCGTTAACAGACAAAACATTGATCAGTTATCCAATGATCAATTTGCAAAAATCAACTTAACTATGATTATAGCAGAAAACATTACAGGTTAATATTTTCATTTAAAAAGCATACCATATCCTAAGTGCAAAGAGTATCCAGAATGTTTAAATGTCAAAATCCAAATAAAGCATGGTGTTACATATTGGTGCCTTCTCATGTTTTGTCTATTAAATAACTTTTATATAAAGCATAATTCATGTTATAAAAATCTGAGGGTAGCTTCTTAAAAATAAGAATGCAATGCAATGTAAGGAAATAATCTCTATTTATAAATACATCATGATACAGAAGCCAACCTCATGTATAGGTAGTGTGATTTTAAACTTATTCTGCACTCCAACTCACCCCTTACTAAAATACTTCCAGGATCTGGAATTCCATTGTTTGCATAGTTGTTTTTTGCTTATACATTTATTTCTATTTTGCAATGAAAACATATTTAGGAAAAGCACTTAAACATTCCTGAAAGACAAAATGCATGAGCTATTTTTTTTTTTTTTAATCACAACTAGGCAGAGGAGCTAAAGATTTAATCTGGGTAGAGAGAGAAGAACTTCAATACACTGAAACAATTGGAAGTGAGTATTTAACACCAATTTGATAACTTTTTAATGAAAATTGCTTGTAGAACATTATGTGATGGATTGCTATAATACCAGTATGTAGGAGGCTGAGACAGAAGGGTCACAAGTTCAAGACCAGGTTTAGGAACTTAAGTAGTGAGACTCTCAGCAACTTAGTGAAACCCAGTTTCTGAATAAAAAAAAAAATTAAAAGAGCTGGAGATCACGCTTGTAGGTAGAATTTTCTTGGGTTCAATCCTTAGTAACCCCCCAAAAATAGAATTTTAAAATATAGTATTATTGAGATTTAAAGATGGCATTCATGATAAAAATTACAAGATTTGTCAATGGATGAAGACAATATTTAGTTGAGTACTGGTGATTGAGCCTTAACTTCTGATTCTTACAACTCATTTTGTCAGATAATTTATAAATCTCTGCTTTACAGCCTCTTGTTCATTTCTCCAAGAAGCTTCTCTGTCCCTATCACTAGATTTTTAAAAATTTCATTGTCACCTAAAAAAAAAAATTGGTAGAAAACAAGCTTTCTCTGTAATGCTCACTAATCAAAAAAGCAAAAACTTATGGAAGTATTGAAAGAAGAAATCTGAAGTTCCATCTGAGTATCTTTCATCATTAGCATGTATATGCTCAAATAAAATTATTTAATTTAATGGTGCTTCTTTACTGGAGAAAAGTCAAATGTTTGTAAGGTCTTACTGTGTTGAGACCATGCTGGTGTAGTTTACACATTTGTCTCTAACATCTATCAAAATGCTTACAGCATGGCATGTGCACCAAAATGGTGTTTCAATAAAGTGGATAAATAAAGGAGATAATCTATGAGTGCAGGACTTTGAGAAGATATATGAGCAGGGAATGAACGTGTTTGCATTCTTCCTGCCTTTATTCTGCTATTAAAAAACTGTTATGGGAACTTACCTATCACTGTCTCTAAGTATATTTTCAGGCCTATCATTCACAAATTCCACAAAACTGCCTAATAACTGCACCCAATACTACTCTAAAATGAGACTAGTCTCCAAATGCAATCAATAAGATTCCCTAGAATTTTATACCCTGACAATTTTGCAAAACAATAACATCAAGGATGTAGTTAATCCCCTAAGAAATATAAGTGCTTCTTGTACCATTTTCTTTTGACCTCTAAATCTGAAAAAACTTTGCATAGTCTTTTGGTGAATAGAATAGAAGCTTTAGGAAAATAAGTTGTATACATCTATCTCTCTTTCTATCATCTATCAATCTATTTTCCTAAACTGTTAGAGATTTTTACTGACCTTTGATCATTAGCAATAACATAATTGTTTAAAAAATAGATGAGAAGCAGCTTATAAAGAATCATAAGTTACTTTCAGTAGTACTTTCCTATTTTTCATAGCCCTTTATATACATGGATGACTAATTTGTTGGGCTAATTTTATTCTATAATCATTATTTGAGCATCTATCATCTGAAAATTATTATAGTAGGCAGAGTTCAGTTGGTCATAGCATCCACTTTTAAAAGGGATATGGTCCCATAAATAATTGTATTCTTACTTTTAATCTAAGTAAATTTATTTAGTATTGTATGTTTCAGAACAGTCAAATCATTCAAATTTACGGTCACATGCTTTAAATTCTCATAAACTTTGACATAAACAATGAGGAGGGAGCTAGATCCTAAACTGAACAGATGAACCAACTGTCACACAGGAACTTTTGCACTGGTTTCAAATCTATGAATCACGGGATGTAGGCTGGAATGTTAGGGAGACCCAGAAAATGCATAATTGTATTGCATTTCCTTTAAAAAGAATAATGATTATAAAATATTTAATTTAGATAAGCCCTTAGACCTCACCTAATCCAATTTTCATCTTTTACAGCAGAGGAAACTTAACAAAGCAGATCACTGTGGCTTTTTGCTAGGAAAGCCATTTTACCAGGCTTTATTCTAAACTCTCTGGCTTTGGCACAAAACAGATACACTTCAATTTCTAGCTAGGCCAATGGCTAGCTGTATTCTCTTGGGACAATTCTCTTCTTTATACTTCAGCTTCTCACCTATAAACTGAGGATAATTAACACTTTTACCCAGTAGAGTGGCTGAGAGACTCCAGGCAGGAGATGGCACATCCAGTCCTGGGCCTAGCAGAGTCACCATGCGCTGTGTGTACCTGAACACACATATACGCACTCCCAGGAGTAGCATTGTTTATGGCCAGGGCCTCTTTTTTTCATTAGAACTTTGATTTTTGAGGTTAAAGTTTTTGCACATGACTCACAAGTTACTATTTATTTATCAATAAATTAAAACCTGAAGGAAGACAGCAGAATCTAAGTGATTTACTTAACATATTGGTGATGTATTAGGAAGCAATTTTTAAGATCAGAGTGAAAGAGAATTCTTCCTCTGCTTAAAGAAAGTAACATGTTATAAAACAATCTGACTGAGCATTGATAAATAATGCAAATTATCGAAGAAGCTATTCAGTCATACTTTCTCAGGCACCCACAATACAGGGAGCCCTAAACTAAATACCTAAAAGAGGAACCACAGAAAATGCAGCAAGAAAACAATTTCAAACACAAAATTGGAAACCTATGGCAGAGAAATTGCAGTTTTGCAATTGAAGTTTTATGTGAGTAATTAGCAGACTGTAATACAGCCCAGCCATTTATTTGGCTGTCTCCATGATGGATGTATAGTATAATATAATTAATTTAGCAGTGGTCATCCACACAGAGTTCCTGCAAATGCCCATATTTTATATTGCATGACCTCGCTTTATTATTTAGACCAATGGTTTACAAAGAAGACAAGCCATACATATTCTTCCATGATTTTTTCTTATGAAACTAGATAGGTATATTTAACTACTTCTGAACTTCATCTAACCTTTGAAAAACATCCCATAAGTTTCCAGAGCCCTGAAACAAAAAAGGGTTTTCAATTGGTACTGATTAAAATAAATAATTTTTAATTCTATTTTTAAGGGGACTGGGTAATCTAATCTCCACTTGATAAATCTTTAATATTAATCCTTAAAACATCATCTATAGATTTCAAGCAAATAGATACATTAGCTTTAAGTTATTTTATGTTGTTATTAGTGAAAGAAGAAAGCCTTAAGATAAAATGAAGATTTCTTTAGCTTGACACATAAATAGCTTTTTATTGTATCTGACATACATAATTTAACCTTAAAATCTTTAATAAATTGAAATCGATATTTATATAACTTCTTGAAAGGCAGCCTAAAAAAGTTTGTAAAAATTTTTATTAATAGTTATAGCCACCTGCACTATGCATTAAAATGGATATGCATATAGATCGGTTTGGGGATAGATTTAACACAACTTTGTTTAAAAGACATATGCAATATGATTGTGGAAATTTAATAACAAAATTCATTATCATTACTTTCATTGTTGTAAAATCAGCCATCTGTGTGATATTTGTCCTTGAAGGTAGTTTGAGAAACTGAGAATGCATTTGTTCAATTAACCTCCTCAGTCTATTGGCTGGGAGATAAATACGGATATTAAAATAATAAAATGTGTTTGCAAAAATAGAAAGCTCATTCTAAACCTCAATTAAATGTCTTAAAAATTAAGCTGTAATGGTCTGTGTGATAGTTTTCTCCTGCGCAGTTTCTCTGTCTACAGTATGAAGAATTGAAAGAAGAAAAGCTTAATCATGTATGTGACCCACACAGCCCAAACAGCTCTAGCTGCTAAAGCCAATTCATTTTCTTCTACAGTGAATAATTTCTTGTCTGCATGTTATAACCATATTTTTAAATGTCAGATTCTCAAAAAACTTAGCACAAAGAAAGATTGCTCGAAAGAGAATGTGTCTGTGCAGTGTTATCTTTTTCTAATTATTAATACATGCTTTTAATAACCTTTTTATTCTTACCAATACCTATATCATATTCACATTATGTTACTGGGATTCAGCCTCATAATTATTCTCGAAGTATTTTGAAGGAGGATTTAATAATTAGTAGGAATAGGAAGAAAAATAGTTTTTACTTAAGGCATTAAAAATAGTTATAAATACACCAGGAACCCCTTTCCCCACAGCCACAGATAGTAGTGTGTGTGGAGTCATCTCACAAGTTCAGAGTTTAAAACTGAGTTCTCTTGGCTGATATGCAAGACTAAATTTTTAAATAGCATTTATTACATGTCTTCCCACAAAATAATAATTTTCATAATTTAAAGCAATGAATAAGCACACACACACATATATTGAGAAAGAAGTGACTATATATACATGTCTTTTCTCAATTTGCATGATTTTAATTCAGAGACCGGATTTGTCCTGGATTATTTATTTAAAAATGGCTCTTGAAGTTAAATACTTTCTAAAAGCAACAGTATATACACACATTTTTATCAATAGAAATGGACATCAAAACCAGGGCAGAAAAATTGTCATCCATATGATAATCTTGAGGGACTGTGATGTCATGATGCTTTATTGAAAAGATGGCTTCCAAAATATATTTTTAAAAGACTGAAGAATCTTATCTCCTTATGAGTACTTTTTGTTTTTTCTGTCTCAAACCAAAGGTCTTCAGTTTTAGAAAGAACAAACACTTTTATGCTAGTCTCAAAAATATATACAATAAGCCAGGCATGGTGGCTCATGCTTATAATCCCAGTATTTGAGAGGCTGAGACAGGAGGATCACAGTTCACAGCCAGCCTCAGCTACTTAATGAGGCCCTTTGCAACTCAGAGGAATCCTGTTTCAAAAATAAAGAATAAAAAAATAGAGCTGGGGGTATAGCTCAGGGATAGAATGTCCCTGGGTTCCATCCCCAGTACTGAAAAAAATTATATATATATATATATATATATATATATAATTTTTATATATATTTATATATACAATAAACAAATGTAACTACACTTATTATGACCATCTTATGACATAGATACTATTGTCATTTATACTTTAGAGGTGAATAAACAGAAGTACAGAGAACTTAATTTATCCTAGCATACATGACCTGTGGGGGAGGCAAAAGACACTGGACCTTTATAGTCTGACTCCCGAGATGATATTCTTAACAGCTCTGCTATATTGCCTCTTCGCTTTTAACAGATAAATATGACTTGGATTTGAAATTAAAATGTTTAATAAAACATTTGTGAATTATGAAACACCTAAGATTATGTGACTTTCAGTGAGTTGAGATGATTGGTTTAGGTAAGGGCAGATTGAAGGGGAAGTCCTGCCCTGAGTGTAGGCAACACTGTTACTATAGGCACAAGACCTGGATAGAAAGATGCATGGACACATGCCTAATTCTTCCTGAGAAAAGTGTGCCTGATGTTTCCTGGAATATCAGCCTTCTCAACAAACTGGACCTTCACCATCGTTTCTCTGGGGAGTTTCCTAGCCTTTCCATCTTGAACCGGAACTCCAATAGCAGTTGCTTCTATTCTAAGACCCCATCTCTTGGACAGCTTGACCAGCTGCTGGTTCCTCTGACTTTCCAAGTGCGGGCGGCCATTTGGGATGACAGTGTTTTAGACTGTAAGCTACTTTGATAAATTCCCTTTTACCATATACACATTCTGTCAGTTTTGTTACTCTGGCGAACCCTGACTAATACAAACATGAAGTTGATTGATCTATGTATAATCAATATAGGATGTAAGTAATATGAGAAATGTCAAAAACTTATATTAGTTTTTTTTTTTTTTTTTGCGGGTCTAGGGATGGAACCCAGGGGCATTTGACATCCAAGCTACACCCCCTGCCCTATTTTTTATTATTTTATTTTGAAACAGGGTCTTACTAAGTTGCAGAGGGCCTTACTAAGTAGCTAAGGCTGTCTGTGAACCAAGATCCTCCAGTCTCAGCCTCCTGAATGCTGCAATTAAAGCATGCACCATCATGCCAGGCTTATAACTTATATTAGTTTTAAATCACCTGGAGGTAGAGTTCTTGATAAATGCTACCTGACCATTTAATATCATCAGGTACAAAGGATGTGTGTTGGGGGGAAAGGGGGGCTAGAGATGGAACCCAGGGCCATTCTATCTTTGAGCTATACCCTCAGCCTTATTTTGTTTTTTATTTTGAAATAGGGTTTCTCTAAGTTGCTCAGGGTGGCTATGAATCTGAGATCCTCTGGTCTCAGCTTCCCAAGTGCTGAAATTATAACTGTAATTTTAATCTACCATGTCTAGCTTAGGTACCTATTATTTTATGTACACATCAGGTACAACAATTGAATAATTTAATATCATCATTAGACACCAAATTTAAGGTTTTTTATATTTTATTCTTGTAATCTATTTTAAATATTTGCATATTTATTGAAACCTATAGTTTATCATCTATAAGTCAAAGTAAGGAACAACTGTATAGAGTCATCAGTTCATTCATCTTAGTAATTATATTGACTTTACAAAGTAAGTGAAACATGTTTTATTATAGTTATCAGTCTTTCTGTGGCTTTCTCCAATTGCACTATAAACTTACTAATGAAAAGACCTTATCTCATTTTACTTTCTATCTTTGGTTCTTTGAAAAACATATAGAATAAGATATATTGCCAAAATCATCACAATATGAATGTGTTTTTGTTAGGCTCTGTCCAAGTGCTGAAAATATTTTAAAAGGTTGATTGCAAGTATTGTAAATTTAATATATTGGTATTATGACACAAATATTTATATATTCTCATTTTTGTCCATAGTACTTAGGCTAATTATAAATTGTACTATTGTTTAACATTTGTTACATCAACTTAACATTTGTTACATTAACTCTATAAAGTTCAAGATTCTGAGGATTTTTGCATTACTATAGCACCAACACTTAGCCCAATATTTGGTATACTGTCACTAAAATCTAATAATTATAAAAGTCTAAATTAACTCTTCAATTCAGGTACAGTTGGCAAATTTATTCCTTTTCTTTGTTTCTCTTGAAGAAAAAAAAAAAAAGAAAGAAAGAAACTGGCTTTTTCGAGTGTACATTATCCTAGAAAGATGTGTTTGTCTAATCGGGATCTCAAGAATACCTTAATCTACAGGGCCAGCATCTGGGTACCATAACTCAGAAAAACCAAATCACAGCCACTCTATGTTTCATTTAACTTCACATGAGAGATCAAAGTTGTAGAGATTTAAAACTAGCAATTAGTTAATAATACATTATCTGACATGTATTTTCTGACCTTGATTACATAATGTCAGGTTTAATTGTTATATGTTACTAAAAATGTATACAAATGCCAGAAAAAATGATTTAGACTAACAACTAAAGTGCTTGGATATGTTCAAAACACATCTATGTTCTATGATGTATTTGCAGCTGTTTTACTTGTTTGCTTTTGTACAAAAACATCTAAGATGTTTTTATACTTGTTTTGTTTGCTTTCCGCAGTATCCACTTCTCTTTCTTCTGATAATATACTTTTTCTTTTAATATAATTGTACTGGAATGTAAATCAAAGCATCCATACTCTCAAAGTCAGGGGATCTATCTGAGATAAAGTAGATTTTGTCCCTAAAAATGTGAGCTTTCCCAACCAAGCAAAGCTACTGAAGCTGATAAATTCCAGCAGAAACGCCTGCATGTTTCTATTTACATCTCCAATTAGGCCTATTTAGTAATATTGCTAAGCTCAAAACTGGTTATTTCTTTTAGTCTGTCAACTATTTGACATTTTTTTGAATGATATAATTTTGCAACTACCTGCCAGAATCTGTTTAACATGAATAATAAGAACATTAGCAGCTAGATGAAGCAACAATTAAACATTTAGAATTTGCCTCAGAGGAGTAAGTTTCTCTGGGGAGTAGTTAAGGTGATTTGTCTGTTGGTAACAGATAGAATGCATTAGAATAAAAAAAGATAAGCAGCAGAAAGCCTGAGCATTTTATGTTAGGCTTGTTATGAACAGTTTACAGGAGAACCCAGAATTGGTTTTAATTGAGTTAAAATTAAAAGTAGTAATTGTTATATAGATACAGATACAATATTTGTCATTATTTCTTTCCTTAGCTACAACCAAGCAGGTCTAAGTGGATACCAAAGTCAAGGATACATATTGTAGTAGAAATGTGCCAAGTTGTCTGTTTTATCATGATACGTCAATGGTGATTCTAACCTGCTTTCTCTTGCAGGGAACTTGTGTCCCACACATACGAGTGCCCCACTCATATCCACCTCTGACTTACTGCAGACCTTCTTTCATATGTCCTGGAACAGAAAACCAGTCTCTGTTCCTTTCAGGTTGTCCTTCATATTATGGAATCACTGACCCTTATTTAGCTTGACAAAGGTAAATATTCTCTTAGTTCCTTCAGACTTTGTCATTCTCAAGTCCTAGTTTTCTTCCTCAGAGCAGATGACCTTGCTTTCCACTGCAATAAGAAATGTGGTGCTGTCGAGCATTCTGCTAGCCTCACCATTTATACACCTAATGTTCCAACCCTGTAGATCTATTCATTCCCATGCCACAGCACTGCCGTTCTTCACCACCTCTTTGAAAAAGATGCCTTCTCTGCCCTGCAAGATTGCTGCCCCATGATCCTGGCTTGCTCTGCCTAACACACAGAAATAATTTGTTTCATACCCAATTCAAGTCTTTATTTCCTCTGGAAAACACAGTTTGCCCATCCAATTGCACATGGATGACAAAGGCCAGGCAGGAAAAATTCAGTCTTGGGGTAGCCCCATCTGACGGTCAAATTCTGAAAACTTGTGAATGCATTCTAAGAATAATTAAGAGGGGAGGATGGAGCTGGGCGTGATGGCACACGCTTGTAGTCCCAGCATCCGGGAGGCTGAGACCAGAGGATCATGGTTCACAGACAGCTCAGCTACTTAGTGAGGCCCTCTGTAACTCAGTGAGACCTGGTTTGAAAATAAAGAATAAAAAAAAGGGCAGGGGGTATAGCTCGGAGGTCAAATGACCCTGTGTTCCATCCCCAGACTGTCAAAAAAAAAAAAAGGGGTGGGGGAGGATGGAGGAGGGAGCATCAAAATGAGAAGAACTGGATGGCCCCAGGAGATTAGAAGAGCCTGTTAAATTGCCCAGATAGCACTAGGGAAAGTCAAAATTTGCTTACCTCAAGAGGAATCTAAAGGGACCAATTACAGCAGAGATTTAAATAAGAGATTCAAACTAGAACACAAACATTGGGCCCCATGATCCAAAACAGACTAACGTGGGATAAATGAAGTCACAGAATGGGAAAAAATCTTTTTCAAGAGAAAACAAAACAAAAATTATAAAAAGAAAAAATGACTGAAAGTATAGTTCAGCGATAAAATGCCTCTGGCTTCAGTGTTAAGTACCCCCCAAAAATAAAAGAAAAAATAAAGAGAGGAATTTAAAAAAAAAAGAAATATGCTAAGGGAAAGTAAACATTTCCAAATAAGCTCAATGTTCTTTTTAAAGAAAGACTGCTCTCAAGGGAAATACTTGGCCATGTCTTTCTCTGACCTAGGGAAATGCCAACTAGACAACACCAGGCCTGTGGACTATTCTTGTTTTATAGAGCTGGATGAGGAAGGAAGGTAAATACATGCATGTAAGGCCACTGCCAAGGAACACAGATACACTAAAAACACTAAAATGTATTCATAAGATTATATAAAACTCTCCTCCCTAATCTATAGCATGTTCCTAACAGGAGTTATAACTGAGAAAGTACAAATTGCAGACTTAATTAAGAAGGAGTTTTTAGGGAAAGACAAAAGGAAAAAAGAAGCTAGAGGAAATCTGAATTCTTCCTCTGGCACCTGCAATACAGCAAGTATTAAGCATAGCCCAGCTTCTAGGCAGAGTAACATAAATACTCACACTAAAATCTGGTTACTTCAGTTTTATTTCCATAAATATCTTTGTATTTCAAGACAAATTGATTAAATAGGAAAATTAACAATGATTAAGCTTATAGGAACTAGTAGAAAAGATAAACTATTTTCAAAATGAGATGAGTACCAAAAAATACAAGTTCAAAGGGAGACTCAAAATGTAATGCTGGAAAACAAAAAACAAAAAGATCTAACATTGTAATATAAATGAAGAAGGTTAAACAGTGCAGCCTCAGAAACGTAACAGAGCCAAGAAAAAAAAAAAAAAAAACAGTGGGCTTGAAGATATGGCAAAAAGTTTTTACTTGAAATGCAATGCAAAAAGAAAAAAACTAGAACAGACCATACAAGAATTATAACTACCAATTGAGTAACATAAACATAATCTGATATAATCATAGACATTAAGTCACAGACCTAGGAAACTCAAAGAACACCAAACAATATAAAAAAAGATAAACAAAAATACCAAACCAGAATACCAACAACAAAACTATACTCAGGCCAATCTCATATTTAAATTGCAGAAAAGCAAAGCTGAACAGAATAAAAGAAGCTACAGGAAAGAATTTTCTGGCCTACATAAGAACAAGTAGAGGATAATATTTAAAGTGTTGAAAGAATTCCTCGGGTCTTCTAGATAAAGGATCATGTCACTTGCAAACAAGGATAATTTTAATTCCTCTTTTCCTATTTGAATTCCTTTGATATCCTTCTCTTGTCTTCTTGCTGTGCAAGATTCTAGAGGACCATATTGAAAAGGAGGGGTGATAGTGGGCATCCTTGTCTTGTTCCTGAATTTAGAGGAAGTTCTTGCAGTTTTTCCCCATTCAATATGATGTTGTGTTTGGGTTTGCTCTATATTGCCTTAATGATGTGTATAAGTGTGAATGTAGCATGGTCAACCTGGACACTCATTGTTGGGATGGGGAAAGGGGGAAGTCAGGGGCACCAAGCACTGTAGGAATGTATGCCATTTTCAATATGATCCACATAAAAATAAAAAATATAAAAAATATAAAAAATAAAGTGTTGAAAGAAAAAATAGCTGCCAACCTAGGATTTCATATCCAATGAAATTACCTTTCAGAAGTAAAAGAGAAATAAAGACTATATCTCTCTCTTACATACATACAGAGAGAGAGAGAGAGAGAGAGAGAGAGAGAGAGAGAGAGAGAGAGAGAGAGAGAAGCAAAGACAAAACCAAAACAACCCAGGGATTTTTTTACTTGTAATTCTTTTTAAAGAAATTTTAAATATATTTTTCCGAGAAAATAAAACTATACAGTTTAGAAACTGTTAAAATTAAAACATTCATTAAAAAAGGAATAAAATCAAAGAAGTGATAAATGAAAACAAAATAGCATGTTTTGTCTTATTTTAATTGATGTAATAATCAGTAGATCCATTATTAATAGTAATAACAAAGTATGGACACATGAAATAAATAGCTTAGAGAGACATAAAGTAATGATAATGATATTATAAAAATGGAAGAGAGGAAGAAAGAATATTTTGTTATAAGTTATATAGGCCAGCTGGGCAGGGTGATACATACTTGTAATCTCAGCACTTGGGATGCTAAGACAGAAGGATTGAAGGTTCAATGCTAGCCTCAGCTGCTTAGTGAGGCTCTCAGAAACTTAATATGATGCTGTTTCAAAATAAAGGATAAAAAAAATAGCGCTATGGGTGTAGTTTGGAGATAGAATGCCCCTGGGTTCAATCCTCAGTACTGAGGGAAAAAAAAAAACATATAAATATGCTAAAAGAGAAGAAAAATAGGTGAAACTCTCAAAGCCAGCGAAGAGAGTAAAAAAGGGGAAAAGGATGAATACGATGATTTAAAAATAGTTACAAACATTGTGTATCTCAATCTATTATATCAATAACTATTTTAATTTCTTTTTGCTATTATAGAGATGAAACCCAGGGGCATTCTACCTCCAAGCTCCATCCCCAGCCCTATTTTTTATTCTTTATTTTGAAACAGGGTCTCACTGAGTTGCAAATGGCTTCACTAAGTAGTTGAGGCTGCCCTTGAACCAAGATTCTGTGCCACCACGCCCAGCTTGCTATCTTAAATTTGAATGATATGAATGCACACAAAAGTAAATACTGTGATGGTACAATAAACAATAAAAAACTTTATTGATGACAACTATATGTCATCAATAAGAAACTTTATTTAACTATAGATACTCAGATATGTTAATATAAAGTGATGGATAAAAATATTTCATAATTTTACTAACAGAAATATAGCTAATTTTACTAATCAAATTACAGCTAAGTTCAATATCAATTTCTGAAATAGCAGACTTCAAAGTAAGGAAATTCATAAAGGTTAAGAAAAGAATATGAGCAATGATAAAGAGGACATTTTCTCAAGAAGGCATAACAATCCTTTATGTATATGTGCCTAAGAATAGAGTATCAGAGTTCATAAGGTAAAAACTGATAGAAGTACAAGAAGAAATATAAAATCTATTAGTATAATAGGGGACTTGAACAACCCTTTAATGATTATTGACAGATTGGACAGGCATAAAATCAGTAAAAATGTAGTTAAACTGAATATCATCATCAATCAATTGAATCTAATTGACATTTTATAAATGTCCCACAAGAACAGCATAAACATTTTTAAATTCCCCTGGGATACTCACCAAGATAAACCACAATGTGGGCCATAAAACAAATTTAAAAGGATAGAAATCATGCAAATTGTGCTCTCAAACCCCACAAAATTTAACTCAAAATTAGTAATAGAAATATAGCTGATATAGTTGAAAAACTACAAAATATTTGGAAATTAAATAATATATTTCAGCCAGGCATGGTGGTGCATGCTTATAATCCCAGCATTTGGGAGGCTGAGATAGGAGGAACACAGTTTTGGACAGCTTCAGCTACTTAGTGAGGCCCTCTACAACTCAATGAGACCCTGTTTCAAAATAAAGAATTTTTAAAAGTAGGTGTTGCTTGGAGGTAGAATGCACCTGGGTTCCATCCCCAGTATAATAATAATAATAATAATAACAACAACAACAACAACAACAACAACAATAATAATATATTCAAAGTAACACATGAGTCAAAGAAAATTTCTTGAAAGAATTTTAAAATTTTGAGTAAAATATAATTGAAGATACAATTCAGGGATAATTGGGTGATTTCTGCATGTACGCCTCCACCATCTTTTACCCCATTAAGATGTATGACTACAGTACACCAATACAAAATTTAAAAATATATAAAATATTATTCCTGAAGAGTTACAGCACTGAAGTAAATAAACTCTTCTAAAACTATTATCAGAGCAGAAATCTCTAAAACCAACTATCTAAACTTCCACCACAGGGAACTAGAGAAAGCACAGCAATATAAATCTAAAACAATAAAAAGAAAAATAATAAAAATCATAGCATAAGTAAAACTGAAAACATAAAAATAACAAAGAAAAATAAATGAATTCAAAGGTTGATGATAAAATGTTTATATAATACAAAACTTATATAAAGTTAATGACCTTCTAGCCAGGCTCTTTAAGTAAAAAAAAAAAATGCAAATTTCAATATTTGCAATGAGATAGAGGTCATCAGCACTGATCCCATTTATAGAAAAATATGATGAAGAAATAAACACTGTAAACTTTACACCTACAAATTTGGTGACTTTGATATAATGGACCAATTTCTTGTAAGAAATTATCTACTAAAATTCAGAGTAGAAGAACTAGATAATCTGAATAGGTATATGTTTATTTTAAAAAATAAATCAATGGTTAGTAAACTTCAAAATAAAAAAAAAAAACATGCCCAGATAGTATCACTGGGGAATTCCAACAAATATTTAAGAAAAAAATGGTATTCATTCTCTAATGAGTTGGAATAATAAAAAATATATAAAGCAATTTTCAATATATTAAATGAGGCCAGCATTAACTTGGTATCAAAATCAAGCAACTAGCCAGGTGTGGCGTAGTGGCACAAGCTTGTCATTCCCGCAATTGGAAGATTGAGACAGGAGGATCACACTGGTTCAAAGCCAGCCTCAGCAACTTAGTGAGCCCCTGTTACCAAAGAGAATATAAAATAGGTCTGGGATTATAGCCTGGAGGTAGAAAGCCTCGGGGTTCTATCCCCCGGGGGGGGGGGGAATATATATATATTCTAAATTCCAAAAAAGAAGGCATAGACAAAATAACTTTCATGAATATAGATGCAAATATCCTCAATTAAATGTCATATTAATTAAACAAAGTATATGCATAATTATGTCACTACAAATAGGGTTAATAACAGTAATACCAGTAGTTTAAGGTGAGTATAACATTTACAAAAATCTATTAGTATAACCAATCATAAGAGTCTAAAGAAGAAAAATCATATGATCATTTCAGTTGATGCAGGAAAAGTATTTGCCAAAATCAACACTCATTTGTGATTCCAAAAGGCGTCTCAGAAACTAGGAATAAAGAACCCCTTCTACGTAATAAACCACACTTAAATTCTATAGCTAACATTACAAATCATAGTAAGATAATAAATACATTTTTCTAAGATTGAAAAAACAACATGGGCATGTCTCCTCTCATTATTTCTATTCAAAAATGTGCTGTAATTTCTAGTTAATGCAATGAAATTAAAAATGAAATAAAAATGTATACATATTGGAAAGAAAAACAAAAATGTGTCCAGTTAACATGATTATCTATGTAGAAATCTCAAAGAAAGAACTGATGGCCAAAAAAACCTACTCCTGGAGCTGGTGAGTAAATGTTGCAGAATACAAGAAAGCATACATATTTCAAAATACATTTTCTAGCCGGGCGTGGTGGTACACGCTTGTAATCCCCGTGCTTGGGAGGAGGAGACAGGAGGATCGCATAGGTTCGAAGCCAGCCGTGCTAGCTTAAGAGACTCTATTTCAAAATATAATATAGGTCTAGGAGTATAGCCTGGAGGTAGAAGGGCTTCCAGAAACCCCAGTACCACCAAAATAATAACAATAATAATAATAATAATAATAATAATAATAATAATAATAATACATTTTCTATATACCAGCAGTAAGGATATTAAAATCTGAATCGTACAACACAATAGCACTTATTCCAAAATAATAAGTGAAATAAGTAAAATTCTTAAGTAAAAAATAATGCAATTATTACATTGCATCATTAAAAGCATATTTAAAAAAAAAAACATACAACATATTAGCCAGTGTGATTTTTATACTGGATAATCTCACTTAACATATATTCTTGAGTTCTATTCATTTTCTTGCAAATGACATGATTTTGTTTGTGGAATGGAGTAGGGGGTAGAGATGTAAAGAGTATAATAGTTGAAATAATGCTAGGTAAGAAAATAAAATGACCAATTCCAGTCTCAAAGACATACAGGGAGGGTGAAGCAGGGGGAGAACCCAAGAAAGAAGTGCTCTAAAAATGTGAGCATGTGTATTTCATTCTATACACCAGCATGATGCATAGTTATAATGCATCAAATTAAAATGTGTAAAAACCACATAGAACTATGGAAATCATGGTTAAGAGAATGGAGAAATATGCCACATCCTATGAGAAAACATTTGCAAAATCTAATAAAAGTGATTGTATTTAAGATATTAAGAACTCCTGAAATTCATTAATAAGAAAACAGCACAATTAAAATGTAAGCAAATTTAACAGGCATAGTTGTGTATATCTATAATCCCAGTATTGCAAGGTTGAAACGGGGGGACCAGCCTCAGCAAGGTAATGAGACGCTCAGCAACCTAATATTTCAAAATAAAAAATGAAAGTGATTGGGGTTGTACTTCAGAGGTAGAATGCCCCTGGGTTCAGTTACTAGGACCAAAAAAAAAAAAAAAAAAAAAAAGAGCAAATGACCTGAATAAATGTAATATACATATGGCAAAAAGAAGTGATACAGATGAAATAAAGTTCAGAAATGATGTGCAACATCATAGGACATTAAGTAACTACAAATTACAATGAGATCCCCTTGTACATTTATTGGAAGGGCTATCACCTCCAATCTTCCAATATCAAACCCTAGTGAGGATGTAGAACAGTAGTAATTGTCATTCATTGCTGATGGCAAAGCAGAATGTAATCACACCTTTTGTAGGATAATTTGGCAGCATAGTCTCATTATTTAATCCAGCAGTCACATTCTCAAGAATATGCCCAGCTGAGTGGAAAACGTAGGTGCACACAAAAACCTGTACAATGAATGCTTACAGAAGCTTTATGAAAAATTGCCCAAACTGAAAGCAATCGAGATGTTCTTCAGCAGATGAATGGATAAGAAAACAATTGTACATCTCTAAGATGGAACGTTATTTCATAGTAAAAGAAAATGAGATATCAAGTCAAGGAAAAACATGGATAAACTTGAAATGCCTTTTGTTTAATGAAAGAAAACACTGCAAAGGCTGCAATACTAAGTGACATTCTCAAAGAGACAAAACCATAGACTGTAAAAAAGGTCAGTAGTTTCTAGGAGATCTGGAGAGAGGTAGGAGTGACGAATAGGTAAGACTGTCAGGGTGCCAAAATTATCGTGTTGGTACTATAATCATGGATATACGTAATGATGTTTTTGTCAAATTCCATAGAACTATACAGTATAAACAGTCAACCTTAATATAAACTGTAAACTTTAATAATATCTCTACAATCCAATATTAGTTTATTAAGTGTAAGAAATGTTGGACACTAATACAAGATAATGTGATGGGAAAATGGTAAAGCAAAGGGTGTGTATGTACTTTCTGTAGTATTTTCTCAACTTCTTTAGATACTTTATACTGTTCTAAAAATATGATGGATTGATAAAAGAAAACATAGCTAGTATCTATATCAAACTGAGAATTATAAAATAGCAAGGTTATATGGGCAACTTAAATTGATTGTATAATATAATGATTCTCTAGAAAGGGTTAGTTTACACCTCAGAGAACATATTGAAATTCTGAGAAAGTTATGATCATCACGGTGAAAGTATACTCACTGCTACGGGAATTAAGTGAGTAAAGGTCAGGGATATTACCAAACTCCGTCCTACCATGTGCCTCACAACACAGAAGTGTCAGGCTTGAGGTATGCATATTTAGTGGAGTGGCTGAAAATTTTTCAGCTAATGCATATTGGGAAGCCAGGAGCAGAAGGCAAGAAGTAAGTCATATATAATTTTGGCAATTATGCTAAAAAAGTAATATATATTTTAAATACTATGGGTGTTGGTGTGTGTACATACAGCACCTAAAGAGATACAGCCTCCCTTGGCCCGAGCGGCCTGAAGGCTAAGGCAAAGCTTTAGGTAAAGTTTAAGAACTTCTGCAGTAAAATGATTCAGCAGAAAAGGAGCTAAGATGGCGCCTGGAGGAAGCTACGAAGGCGAAGGCGTGGTTTCCCCATTAGTTATGGGTGGGGAGACTGAGCGGTTCTTCCCTTTTTACCTTTAAAGGAGCTTCCGCACACATGAATGGCTCATGTACTGGCCTGGGATTGGATGCGAACTACATGCTGGTGATCTTTATCCTGATAGGCTAAGCTATCTCCTCATTAGAAATTACCCTCGTGGTTTTATGCTATATATATGTTGCTTGGAGAGGAATAAATGAGATCTTGCTTGACTTGACTCCCAGCTCGTGTGTGTGTGTGTGTGTGTGTGTGTGTGTGTGTGTGTGTGTGTTCGAGCCATTGGCACTCAACCTTCCTGATCAGCCCCACCACTGACAGGGAGCAGGACCCCGTCACTATGGTATTTCTTAAATTTCATTATTTGTTTACAATTTTAACAATTCACATTGGTAGCAACATAAAACAGTTCTTTCTTCTTCTTCTCCTCCTCTTCTTCCTCCACCTCCTCCTCTTCCTCCTTCTCCTCCTCCTCCTCCTTCTTCCTTTGCAGAACTAGGGATTGAACTCATGGGCATTCTACCTCCGAGCTACACCCCTAGCCCTATTTTTTATTCTTTCTTTCTTTCTTTTGTTTTGTTTATTTATTTATTTATTTATTTATTTTTGGTGGTACTGGGGTTCCTGGAAACACTTCTACCTCTGGGCTATACCCCCAGTACCTATGTTTATACTTTTTTATGTGGAAACGGGGTCTCTTAAGCCAGCATGGCTGGCTTCGAACCTACACGATCCTCCTGTCTCCACCTCCCAAGTGCGGGATTACAAGTGTGTGCCACCATGCCCGGCTTATTCTTTATTTTTTGAAACAGGTTCTCACTGAGTTGCAAAGGATCTCACTAAGTAGCTGAGGCTGGCCATAAACCATGTTCCTGCTGTCTTAGCCTCCCAAATGCTGGGATTACAAGCATGCCCCATCACACCTGGCCAGAACACTTATTCTTTACCTGAATGTCTTGACATTCCAACATGTTCTGGTTAAAAAGTATGTTGAAAACTTTTTTGTTAATAATAATTCAACCAAACGTGTGTGTGTGTGTGTGTGTGTGTGTGTGTGTGTGTGTGTGTGTGGTTTACTAGAGATTTACTCCAGGGACATTCTACCTCTAAGCCATACTCCCCAGTACTATTTTTTTTCTTTTTTTAAATTTTTATGTGGGTGATATTGAAAATGGCATACATTCAGACTGTGCTTGGTGCCCTCTCCCACGCCCACTTCCCCTTCCCTCCCTCCCAACAATGAGTTAACCATGCTACATTCATACTTTTACATATATTGGAATGTAGCTCCTCCATTAATCAACCTCAGCATTCTTCCTCTCCTATCCTTCCATTCTAACTTTGCTGAGGTTTCCCCTCCATTGTCTGAAGTCTCTCCTTATATTCCCTAGTTTGGGCATATTAGAGAAAACATATATTCCTTCTCTTTCTGTGCTTGGCTGATCTCACTTAACATAATGTTCTCCAGATCTTTCCATCTTCTCGGGAATAACATGATTTTGTTCTTCTTTATAGCTGAGTAGAATTCCATTGTGTGGAAACACGCAGGAGGCATTACAATCCCAGACTTCAAACTATACTATAGAGCAATAGTAGTAAAAACAGCATGGTACAGGCACAAAAACAGATATACTGACCAGTGGATTAGAATAGAAGATACAGAAACAAACCCACACATCTTTAGTCAATTAATCTTTGACAAAGGGGCCAAACACATACGCTGGAGAAAAGACAGCCTTTTCAATAAGTGGTGCTGGGATAACTGGCTAACCATTTGTAAAAAGATGAATCTAAACCCCTATATCTCACCAAACACAGGAATCAACTCAAGATGGATCAAAGACTTAGAAATTAGACCTGAGACTGTGAAGTTAATAGAGGAGAGCATAGGTTCAACACTACAACATATTGGCACAGGCAGTAACTTTCTCAACAAAACCCCCAAAGCTCAGGAAATTAAAGCAAGAATAAACAAGTGGGATAACATCAAACTAAAAAGTTTCTTCTCATCAAAGGATACTATCAATAACCTTAAGAGGAAGCCCACAGAATGGGAAAGGATCTTTACCAGCCACCATTCTGATAGGGGGCTAATATCCAGATTATACAAAGAGCTCAAAAGACTCTACACTGGCAAAACAAACAACCCAATCAAGAAATGGGCAAATGAACTAAATAGACACTTCACAAAAGGAGATACAAAGGGCTAATAGATACATGAAAAGATGTTCTTCATCACTGGCTATCAGGGAGATGCAAATCAAAACTACACTGAGATTCCATCTAAACCCAGTCAGAGTAGCAAGCATAAAGAAATCAAACAACAACAAATGCTGGCGAGGATGTGGGGAAAGAGGAACTCTTTTACACTGTTGGTGGGAGTGCAAACTAGTTCAACCACTATGGAGATCTGTGTGGAGATTCCTAAGAAAGGTGGGAATAGATCCACCATATGTTCCAGCTATACCACTCCTGGGTATCTTTCCAAAGGGGATGAATTTAGAGAAATACAGCAACATATGCATACCTATGTTCATAGCAGCACAATTTGTAATAGCCAAAATATGGAACCAACCCAGATCACCATCAACAGATGAATGGATAGCAAAACTGTGGGAAATACACACAATGGAATTCTATTCAGCCATAAAGAAGAACAAAATTATGTCATTTGCAAGGAGATGGAAAACCCTGGAGAACATTATGTTAAGTGAGATCAGCCAAGCACAAAAGAAGAAGATACATATGTTTCCTCTAATATGCCCAAACTAGGAAACACAAAGAATACCGTGGGACTCCAGTTATTGAAGGGGAAATACTAGCTAAGTTTGGATGGTAAGATAGGAGAGGAGGAAGGTCGGTCTTGATTAACGAGGGTCTACACCTGAACATGTGTAAAATTATGAATAAGTCATGGTTAACCTGGACAGCCATTGGTGGGAGGGGGGAAAGGAAAACGGGGGCGGGGGGGGGAGGGCATCAAATATAGTGTAAATGTATACTATTTACGTTCAATAAAAAATTGTTTAAATTTAAAAAAAAAAGAATTCCATTGTGTGTATTTCCCATAATTTTGCAATCCATTCATCTGTTGATGGAGACCTAGGTCGGTTCCATATTTTAGCTATTATGAATTGTGCTGCTATGAACATGGGTATGCATGTGTTACTGTAGTTTAACCCCTTTGGAAAGATACCCAGGAGTGGTATAGCTGGATCATATGGTGGATCTATTCCCAGTCCTATTTTATTTTTATTTTGTAACAGGGTCTCACTGGGTTGATGAGCTTCTCACTACTTATTGAGACTGTTCTTGAACCTGCAATCCTCTTGTCTCAGATTCCCAAGTACTGAGATTACAGGTGTGTGCCACCATGACAAGGTCCAATTCAAATTTTTTAAATATTTTAAAAGATACAATAAATGAATTAAAAAGTATTCTGTTATAGTACCACTCTATTCACTTGGATCAAACCATGCCTTTTAAAAAGATATTCTAAAGACTGGGACAAAGTATATTTTTCAAGGACTACATGCCATGATGTTTAATGAACATCAAAATATTTCAATAGGTAATATGTATAATATAAATTAGAAAGAAGCTGAGATAGAAGAGTAATTACAAACTGTATCTTTTATCTGTAGGTATTTTATTTTCTTTAGAGCAATCATAAATGATATTTTTTAAATTTCAGTTTTTAGTATACAGAAATACAATTTATCTTGTGTTTTTATTTTGTATTCTGCAACTTTTCAAAACTATCTAATTTTTCCTTCTTGGCAATTGTTCATTTGGTTTTAGATTTCTATGGTATTTTCTACGTAGAGAAAATCATATCTTCTACTTTAGGAATAGTTATTTTCCCCATCAAATATGTACTTCTTTTTCTCACATTATCAAAGTGTTGAGATAATCTGATATTATGTTAAATAAGAATGAAGAGAACAGAAATTTTTTCCTAATTCTTGACACTTAGTTTTTCACCATTAAATATGTTGTGAGCTATAGGTTTTTGTATATGTTATTTATCAAGTTGAGGAAGTTTTCCTATTTTCCTAATAGAGAGCTTTTAATCATGAACAATTATTAAACCTTTTAAATAGTTTTAACATTTGTTTTTAATACTTTTCTATTTCTGAAAATTATATCTATATAATTATACCTATTATATAGATATAATTTTTATATTTAATTTCATATGATACAATAAATCTTTAATAAAAGAATCTGGTACTAAATTGCCACAACCTTTACTCCCTAAGCCAATTCTCTTTCCCAGGTCTGTCTCTCTCAAATTCCTGTAAGTCTGTATATCATAGAATTAACTGAAAATAATAATAATTGCCCTGTGCATTGTTAACAAGACAGGTATGATTTCTTAAGAAACCTATAATTTAGGACATTCTCCATCTTCTCTTTTGATCAGATAATCAAGAGCTCAATCAGCCTGAGAACTCTAAGAATGACTAGATTATCAGAAACTGTCTTGAGACTACTGGATTGAAGTCATCCTCATGTACTTTCTCCTCCCCATTCCTTATGGAAGTCCCATATAAAATAAGAGCCTACCATCAACTGATGAATAATTTGCAAAATGAAGGGATATATATATATATATATATATATATATATATATATATACACATACATACAATGGAATTTTACTCAGCCATAAAGAAAACCAAATGTCATGTGCAGGAAAATAGATGAAATTTGAGAATAGTATGCTAAGTGACATTAGTCACAAAAAGTGAAAGTCAGATGTTTTTATTTTCTTTACATGTGGAAGCTAGGAAGAAATTGGGACACAAAAGAATCTCTAGACAAAAGAGAAAAAAAACTTTAGTGGAGTAACATAGGAGGCATAAGAAAGGGAATAAGGTGGGGAAGGAGACCTGATGAAGGAAACACTTCAATGGACATGACCTACATACACAGGATTGTCAATGCCAATCTCATTTTCATGCATTGAGAGGGTGAGGGAGCAGCAGGGGAGTTGGGGGGAAGCTCACCAACTGCTGTGTGCTTATATGTCTCTACTACTCTGAACTTCATTATGATGTAAAATTGCATTGCACCAATAAAAAAGAGCCTAAACACCCCCAAAGGTGTATCTTTCCCTCTTGAGATGGCCTGCATTCTACCTTGAATGTGTATTTCCTACTTTCATAAATAAACCTCTGATCTGTCTCTGAGCGGTGCATGCTGAAATCCTTTTCTATCACCTTAGCTAAAGACATTTCCTGAGTTAAGAAATCAACCCATCATTCCTGACATCTCTACTTACCTGTTTGAATAGTGATATATTTTATGAGCTTTGTTTTATACAGAGACAGGGAAGCAGTGGTCTCTTGTGGTCTCACTCCATTAGAGTAACCTCTACTACATCCTGTATCCTGTATCCAAGTGACATGGAACAGCATGTCCATCTGTTTTAGCAAATGCTCTCAAGATAAGGATAGCTGGCTTCAGTGCTCTACTCACCTATGTGCTTCCTTTCTTCCCTTTCTTTGGAAACTAAACACTATTTTTCTATTTTAATGATTTAAAATTAAAACTTTTAAATTTTTTGATTAAAATTAAAACATATTTCTAATTTTTTTTTTTGCTTTCCCAAAGAGTACACAGAAGAACATCTGTGTTACCATTCACTATCAATATCTTCCTAAAAATGCTTATCCTGACCTCTGAAGATGCTAGGTTTTCTTTCAGAAGCTGTGATCTTCCTGTTTCAACCTCCCAGATAACTGGATTATAGGCATGGGCTACCATGCTCAGATAACCAGGTATAGTAAGTAGTATATAATTTACATTTTTATCTTCTTTCTTAAATACTTATGCTCAAAATATACTTTAAAATTCTTGATTTTGTGATTGCAACATGTTTTTAATTTACAAAATTACATGGCTGAGTAATTTATTTGGAGGCAGTTTATAGTAAATTTTGAGCAAGTCTATAAAAAGTCAAGATTGCTACTACAAATATATCATTTATAGTATAATGTCTAGATGATATGACAAGTGTAATTATTAGAGTAGCTTGGGAATTTAAAAACTGATTAAATAAAATTTTATTTCAAAATTATGTTCAACTTGGGAAAACAATCTATTTAAAACTAAATTTAGAAGTTAGTTGTGGTGGTCCATATCTGTAATCTCACTATGTGGGAAGTTAAAAAAAGAGGACAGCAAGTTCGAAGCCAGCCTGGGCAACTTAGCAAAAATCTGTCTCAAATAATAAAGGCTGGAAGTGTAGCTTAGTGGTAGAATGACCCTGGGTTTAATTCTCAGTGCCAAAAATAAAATGAAGTGAAATAAAATTGCATTTACATGTATAATTTAATAAAAGTAAGTACCCAAATGTAGAGATGAATTCAGAAAATATGTGGTGAACAGCTATTAGTTGCTATGTATTGATGATTCAGAAGTAAACATAATGCCCTGAATTAATGGAGCTTACAGCCCCATGGAAGAGTTTATATAAATATATTTAGTAACAGTGATGCCATAAAATGAATTATTAGATATTTAAAAAACTATTAACCATTTAAATATATACTTATCTTCCTAATACTAATTAATCCATTTTTTCTCAAAATTTTACTTAAGACATTAGAATCCAAAATAATAGTCAAATGAGTACGTTCTTTCACTGAAATATTGACAAAAAAATCCATCTGACTTCACGTTTATGTTGTGGAATGTCTCTGTTCTATCACAATTATTATATGTATATACAATATATATATATATATATATATACTTAGTATGTAATATTGTAATATGTATTTTATGTTGTATCATAATATGTATTATATGATATATATCATATGAAGAAATTGTATAGTGGAAAATACATGCAGAATTAACTTTTTCAGTGCTCCAACCTACTGCCCTCTATACTCTCTGTCTAATATGTGATGGAAAATGATACCAAACTTCTTTCTGGATCCTTATATTACAGAGTAGAAGAATGAAATACGTAGATACCAGGCAAGTGAAAGTTTATTCTAAAAGAGCAAGAAAGTAGAGAGGCCGATCACCCCTATGGCTGTGGCACTCTGGAGTCCAGTGGGGCCTTCTGGTACTGATGGAGTGTAGCCCAGGCCATGCACTGTAAATTTTACATTGCTTTTTCCTAATGCCCACTTGGTCAACCAAAGAGAGTAGCAGGGTTAAAGCTCCCATTAAAGAGATGGGTCCCAAGAGGGTAGCTATTATCGGTGTTGGACACTTAAATATGTTTAAAGTCCTTTGTTAGATACTAAACAATGAAGAATTTCCCATTTTTTAAAGTTGGTTAATTTATCATCTATAGCTGTTAATTCCCTGATGTCATTAGCCTACTTATTCTGTATATTTGTTTCCTTATCTATATGTGGCAACAGTTCGTGGGTATATGGTTGGTACACATTTATCTTTGGTTCTTGACATCTTGATTCCACTTATCCACATTTAATTGTCCATTTTTGGGTCTATTGAACAACACAGAACCACCTTCCTTCTTAGAGGGGAAGGGTCTGGATTTTGTTTTTCTTAACCATTATTACTGAGAAACCCCATTTCCTCACTGGCTACCTATACCTAAATCCTCAAAAGTGCTTTTAAAGATGTCACCAGTAACTTCTTATTGCTAAACACAAGTTGTACTGTTTTCCTCTACCTGAATTACCAACAGTTCTTCTGCATAACAACATTATTCCAGATTATCATGTGTCCTATTAATCCTGCAAACCACAAGTTTATGCTTGCAAAACTTCACTTTATGCCTCTCCCATGAAGCTAAATCCCTCCATATCCTTCCATATAAGTTTATAGCAGCACAATTCATAATAGCCAAATTATGGAAACAAACCTTCTGACAACAGGTTTTCATCGATAGATGAGTGGATACATAAAGTGTGGTATATACACAAAATGGAATTCTACTCAGACATAACAATAAAATTATGTCATTTGTAGAAAAATTAGACAGAACTAGAGAATATTATTCTAAGTGAGATCAGCCAGTTTTAGAAAGTAAAGGGTCATGTAATTTTCTCATCTGTGGAAACTAGAGAGAGTATAGAAAACAAAAGAAACTTCAGATAAATGAGGAGAATGACCAGTAGAATAGTGGAAGGGGATTGGAGGAGGGTGGCAGGTAGGGAAAAGAGAAGGTTTGATGAAGGCAAAGTTCAAATAATGCCCACATAGGAAGGTATCACAACCAATTTCACTGACATGTATGGGGCAGGAGGATGGGGAGGATCCTGAGGAAAATACACCATGTGCGATGTACAAGTGTATTTGCATCATATTTAACTTTATTCTGACATAATTATAATGCACTAATAAATGTATATTTGACAATAAGAAAGAGGAAGGAGAAGAAAAGAAAAAGGAAAGGAAAGGAAAGAAGGAAGGAAGGAAGAAAGAAAGAAAACAAGCCAGTGATTTCAAACACAGGTCATTTAACATACAGATGATTAGCATTAGAAAGGTAATACAGCCAGGAGTGATGGCACACACTTGTAATCCCCGCTTGGGAGGCAGAGACAGGAGGATATCACAGGTTTGAAGCCAGCCGGCTGGCTTAAGAGACCCTGTTTCAAAATTTAAAAAGTATAAAAATAGGTGTGGGAGTGTAGCCTGGAGGTAAAAAGAAAAAAGAAAGGTAATACAAACATTAGATCAAAAAAAGTGGCCAGGGCCCCAAAGGATTCAGAGCCAGAAGCGTCACTCAAAAGTAGGAGTTCATCAAAGCTATCTTGCTGACCACCAAGGGCTTCCAGTTGGCAAGTTTAAGTGTCAAGCAGGGAGACTTAAGGAAGAAACCAAGAGGGAGTGAGGAATTCAAACTCTACATTATTATTTGATTCTTTCTTTATTTCTTTCTCTCTTTTCTTTCTTTCTTCTTCCTTTCTTATTGTTAAATATACATTTATTAGTGCATTGTATGATATATCACAATAAAGTTAAATATGATGCAAACATACATGCACACAGCACATGGTGTATTTTCCTCAGTACCCTTCCCATCCTCCTGCCCCATACATGTTAGTGAAATTAGTAGTGATACCTTCCTATGTGGGCATTATTTGAACTTTGTAAAGTGCTATGTGGTCATTTCAGAAGAACCAAATGGCACTGGAAATGCTACTTTCTGCTGATACTACAAAGATGCTTATAAAAACTGGAGATAGGAAGAGAATTCTTATTCTCCGCTAACCCTTTAGTCTCACATCATTACCTCCCAGATAGCAAATAAATTATACATGTGGATTTTGCAGACTCCCAATCCCAATGTCACAAAGTTTGTTATAAAATTGGTTGAATTCAGCTCTAAGAGACACTACCCACTATCGTTTATCCCCCTTAGAATACGCTTTTGCTTAATCTAATACTCAAGCATCAGTGCTTATTTTCTATTAAATTATTTTGTATTATCAGAACACATTTAAACTTTTCCATTACACTCATATCATAGAATGTTATATCTCTTGAATATGTCCTGTTTCTTCTCCATTATTGCAAATTGTATCTATCAGTACTTCAGTTCCTCTTTTACAGTTGATTGCTTAGAAAGATTTTCCTCTGCCCTCAATTAAACTCTTATTCTTTGCATAGTTCTTGGCATACAGTCCATGGGAACTTTATGTGTAGAGATGAAGAATGTGCCTCATCTCCATTCGTTTCTCTCTCTCTCTTAAAGTTACTTATATTTTGCCTTTTTCAAATAATTGTTTTCGTGCTAATTGTGTCACTTCACATATTCTTCAGGGTAGAAATGGTGTTTTAGTCTTGTCTGTAGTCCCCAGATGTTAAGTGCTCATTAACTGATGAAATTTTCAAAATTGATAAAAAAGCAACAGAGGTCTTATGAATATATGAATTTTAATTTTAAGAAGGCAAGAAGATTAGCTGCTTCAGAATATGAATCCCTTAGTTCTATACTTTGTGCATTGTTTCTCTTCAGTTGTGATTAATATTTATATTTAAGAGGATAAAATACCTAATTTTCAACAGCCCCAGTCATTTTTTGTAAATTATAATGAATTACTTAATTTTTGTCAACTATGGTGAATAACCAAGAACCGTGAAAGGTTTTCTCCCCAATTATTTGATATTCCAATATGTTCCTCTTCAGAATCCACACTCTGGCACTATAGACAAAAAGATGTTCTGCCAATAACATATTTTTTCCTAGCATAGCAAAACACTGTGGATCTGACCACACTTTCAGAGTGTTAGCTGTGCCGATTATCAGTGTCCTCAGAAAAAAGTGAGATTTGAATTATCCATCAATTCTGGACTCAGTAAACAAGGCTTCAGTGCTTTAACCTCATGAATAATTTCAACTTCTGTTTGATCAGCAAAATACTTATTTTTCCTTTGGATATCACTAATAATATTCAAATTACTTAACATATAGCTCAAGACAGAAATTACCTTTTAAATAATTTTAATAATAAATCTTACTTTTTTGTCTACTGATACTATAAGTAAGACTTTGAAATGCAATTAAAAACATGCTATAAATAAAGGCAAGCAATTGTCTGATAATATGCTGGATGATAAATCCTAACAGTAGAAGGCTGAGAAAGGAGGAGCAAAGGTTTGAGGAGGTCAGCCTCAGCAGCTTAGCAAAACTGTTGGCAACTTAATGAGACCCTGTTTCAGAATTTAAAAAAGCTGGAGATGTAGCTCCAAGGTAAAATTCTTCTGGGCATAGAAGCTCAGCAAGCCAGGTCACAAGCTCAGAACATAGTCATTTCTGGCCCTGCTGAGATTTATGCCTGGATTGCTCCAGAGATGGCAGGACAGTACTTCGCAGTTTCAGGGGCTTACAACCAGCAGAACAATGTTGGGGTCTTTGGGGAATTAAATCCCAACTAGCAGGCTGCAGGCTCTGAATGGAACATCATAGTCTATCTGATGTAAGATAGAAGAAATGAGTATGTAGAAAAGAGACAGGAAGGAAAAGTAACATATAACTTTAATAGAAGTACCTGGAGCTGAAGTGCTTCCAGCCTCTACTCCATAAACCAGTTCTCCTTCCCAAGCCTGACTCTCCTAAATTCCTGGAAAATCTATAAATCTTAGAGATTTACTAAAAATATTATAATTTCCCTGTGCATTGATAACAAAACAGGTACAATATTTTGAGAAACCTGTAATCTAGAACACTCCAGCCTATCTATCAATCAGTTAATGAGGACTCCAATCAGCCTGAGGACTCTAAGGATAGCCAGACTACCAGACAACCAGAAGTGCATAAGGATTACTGGACTGAGATCATCCACCCTGAAGCTGACCAGAGTACCAGACCATAATAAACCACTTTGGTGACTACCAGACTAAGATCATCCTCACAAAACTTCTGTAGCCCACCCCTCATGAAAATTCCCTATAAAAACAGAGCTCCGAACACCTCAATATGCCTTCTCCATCTTGAGATAGCATGCATTCTCTCTTGAATGTCTATTTCTTCCCCTTTTCCCTAAATTAACTTCTTTCTATGATTGGTAGCACATGCTAAAATTCTTTTCCATCACACAGTCAAGAACCTTGCAGACCTTGAGTTCGTAAGCTGAGGACTCAGCCTAATACCATACCCTAACAGTGTTTGAGCTAGAGAACACAGTGGCCTGCAGCCAATCAGACACTCCTGTTAGCCTGCACTGACTAAAAGCTATATCTTAATAAAAAGGCTCTGGGGGAAAAAATCAAAAGATTGATTATGTAAAACAGATTCATGGAAGAAAAATGTACCCCTACCATAGGCCTTATTATAAAGTGATGAAAAATAAATGCAGGAGTCTCACACAAAGAGAAAGAGGATTCCAAGAAAACAAAAATTCAAATGTGAAAATTCTGAGAACATAAGGATGAAGATCAGTGAGGAAAGAATAAACTCCCGCAAATCAGAAACAAGGGAGGCCACCAATACAGAGCTATAGGAAACTCCAGAAGGAGAGTTTAGAATTTTGATAAATGGGATCATAAGCCTCAGAAATGAAATCAGAGAAAGTTTACATAAAATGAAAGAACATAGGAATAGAAAAATTGAGAAACTAAGTAACAACCAAAAGGAGGCTTTAAGAAAAATTGAAGAGTCAAAGTTCTCAATAGAAACTACCTCTGGCAAGCTATCCCACATAGAAAATAGAATTCAACTTTTGGAAGACAGTTTATTCAAAACTGACAACACAGTCAACAACACAGAGAGGACAATACAAAAAGACATCTAAGACATATGGGAAAATATGAAATAACTCAAGATATAGATAATAGGCATTGAAGATAATAGGCAGCCTCCCAAATGCTGGGATCACAAGTGTGAGCCACCATACCCAGTGACAGACAATATTTAATTTCTAACATTTTGGTTTTGTCTTCTGTTTGAGATAGTGTTTGTTCTTTGCTCAGTGTTTGTGTGATGGAGATCATTGTTTCTCTGGTTCTGGCACTTAATAATTATTTCTACTTTATAATTAATCTCTGAGTATTTCTTCTAGTGTTGATTTGGAAGACATAAATTCTTTCGGCTTCTATTTGTTCTGAAAGATTTTTATTTTTCTATCAAATGTGAGATATTTTGATGGGCAGGAAATTTTTGGCTGCATGTTGTTTTCTTTCAGAGTTTGAAATATGTTGCTCCATGTCTTCCTGATTTTTATGATTTCATTTGGGAAGCCTGGAGTGATTCTAACTGGCTTTCCTCTTAATGTCACTTGATCTTTTGATTTTTTTTTTTTTTTGCCATTAAAGATTCTGTCCTTGTCTCTTTATTAGTCAGTTTGACTATCATGTGCTGTGGTGAACTTATTCTTTGTTTCCTGTACTTTTGTGTTTTGTGTATCTCTTTTTCTATGTTTGAAAATTTTTCTGACATTACTTCTTTGGAAAGATCATTGATTAAAGAAGACATAAAAATTTAGATCAACCAATAGTCATATCGAAGTAGCAATAAAGAGCCTATCATAAAAGAAAGGCCCAAGAACTGAAAGGTTCCCGAGATAATTTTATAAAACCTTTAGAGAAGAGCTAATCCCAATTCTCAATTTATTTCATGAAATAGAAACAGGACTTTCCCAAAGACACTCTATGAAGCCAAAATCACATTAAAACTAAAACAAAAAAATAAAGACAGCTTAAGAAAAGAAAACTGCAAACAAAATACTAGAAAAGCAACATGAAAATCATACATCTTGACCAAGTAGGTTCATCTCAGAAATGCAAGGCTAATTAACATATAAAAATCAATCCATGTAATTCATTACATAAATAGAACCAAAGACAAAAATCACATGATCATTTCAACAGATGCCAAAAAAGCATTAAAAAATCCAACACACATTTATGCTAAAAGCATTGCAGATAATCAGAATAGAAAAAAATACCTCAATATTATAGAGCCAGTATACAGTAGGTACACAGCCAACATCATATTAAATGGCGACAAACTAGGAGAATTCTCTCTAAAAACAGTAACAAGACAAAGATGTCCATTACCACTACATTTTTTTTTGTATTTTTTTGTGTGTGTGTGTGGGGGGGAGGGTGGTCTGGGGATGGAACCCAGGGGCATTCAACCTCCAAGCTACACCCTCTGCCCTATTTTTTATTCTTTATTTTGAAACAGGGTCTCACTAAGTTGCGGAGTGCCTCACTAAGTAGCTGAGGCTGTCCACCTACCGTGATCCTCAAGTCTCAGCCTCCCAAATGCTGAGATTACAAGTGTGTACTGCCAACCTCGGCTCACTTTTTTTTTTTTTTTTTTTTTTTTTTTTTTTTTGTGGGTCTGGGGATGGAATCCAGGAAGATGCGACCTCGGGGCTACACCCCCTGCCCTATTTTTTTATTCTTTATTTTGAAACCGGGTCTGAGTTTCAGAGGGCCTCACTAAGTAGCTGAGGCTGTCCGCGAACCATGATCCTCCCGTCTCAGCCTCCCTAATGCTGGGATTACAAGCGTGAGCCACCATGCTTGGCATCACTACTTTTTTTTTTTTTTAATATAGTACTTGAGACTCTAGCCAAAGCAGTAAGAATAGAGATGGAAATCAAAGAAGTACAAATAGGAAAAAAAAAATAACTAAAACTATCCCTATTTACAGATGACATGAATTATATTTAGAAACCCAACAAACTCAACCAAAAGACTTATACAACTTATCAACAAATTCAGCAAAGTATATCAATACAAAATTAATCTTAAATATTATGTTTTCCTGTATGCCACCCATTAGCACATTAAAAATTAAATCCAGAAAATACTCCTACTCATGATATACCACAATAAACCTAACCAATAAGATAAAGACCCTCTATAAGAAAAATTATAAAACTTTGAAAAAATAAATCAAAGAAGGCCTTAGGAAACAGAAAGATCTTCCATACTTTTAGATATGCAGCATAAATATAATAAAAATGATAATTATTTTCAAAATGATCTGCAGATTCAATGCAATACTCATTAAGTTACCAAGGTCATTATTCACAGACATGGAAAAGTCAGTTCTTAAATTCATTTGGAACAACAACAAAAAAACAGCATATCCAAAGTGGTTCTCAGCAACAAGAACCATGCAGAAGCATCACAATATCTGACTTCAAACTATACTACAAAGCCATAGCAATAAAAACAGCATGGTACTGGCACAAAAACAGACACATAGACCAATGTAGCAGAATAAAAGACTCAGAAACAAATTCACACACTTACAGCCTATAGATTTTTTACAATGGGGCCAAAAACTGGAAAAAAATAGCCTGTTCAGAAATGGTGTTGTAAAAACTGGTTAATCATATGCATAAAAATGGAAATAAGACCCACTTCTTTCTCACCTTGTATGAAAGTCAATTCAAGATCCATCAAAGACTTGAAAATCAGACCAGAGACCTGGAAGCTTTTAGAAGAGGGTATAGATACAAAACTTAAACACTTAGGCATAGTTTAAAACTTTCACTACAAAACCTCAAAGGCAAGAGAAAGTAAAAAGAAGATCAAAGCTGGGTGTGGTGGCACAGGCTTGTAATCCCAGTGCTTGGGAGGCTGAGACGAGAGGACTGTCCAGCCTCAGCTTCTTAGTGTGGTTCTCAGCAACTTAGTGAGACCCTATTTCCAAATAAAATATAAAAATAGGTCTGGGAGTGTAGTTCAGGAGTAGAAAGCTCCTGGGTTTCATCCCTAGTACCACACACACACAAATCAATATGTGGGTTGAATTAAACTGAAAAGCTTGTGTACAGCAAAGGAAACTATCAACAACTCCAACAGATAGTCAACAGAATTTCGGAACATTTTTGCCAACTACTCCTTTGAAAGAGGATTAATATCTAGAATATACAGAGAACTCAAGAAACTCATCACTAAGAAAATAAATAACCCAATCAAAATATGGGCAAGTGAACTAAATAGACACTTCACAAAAGAAGAAATTCAAATGGCCAATAAATGTATTAAAATCTTCAACATTACTAGCAATCAGATACAAGCAATTCAAAACTACCCTGTGATTTTACCTAATCTAATTAGAATGACAATTATTAAAACTTAAATCCTGGGGAGGGTGTAGAGAAATGGGAACTCTAATATATTGTTGATGAGATTGCAAATTAGTGCAACCATTTTGGAAAACAGTATGTAGGATCCTCAGAATTAAAACGAACCAACTATATGATCCCCCATTATCACTTCTGGGTATCTACCCAAATGAAAACCAAACTACCAAACTAATGCATTCATATCTATGTTGATAGCTGTACAATTCACCATTGCCAAACTATAGAACCAGCCAAGATGTCCATCAACAGATGGATGGTATAAAAAATAGGATATGTATACAATGAAATTTTACTCAGCCATAAAGAACAAAATCATGTCATTTGCAGGGAGATAAATGGAACTGGAGAACATTATTTATTCTAAGTCAGATTAGTCAGTCACAAAAGTAAAAAAATCAGATGTTCTTCCTAATTTGTAGAAGCTATGGGTCATAGGAGGAACTCTAGATGAAGAAGGAAAAACCTTAGATAAGCAAATAAGGTGGCCTGAGATTGATGGGAAGGGGTTAGAGGGAAATTCCCTAATGTACCTAATATACATCAAATACGTAACAAAGTTACTTAGCCAAACATGAGAAAAAGAAAGGGGGGAGGAAATGGGGTGGGAATTGGGTGAGGGCTAAATAAGTGATGTGTGCATGCATGCCTCATCATCTTGTGCCCCATTAATATGTATGACAATAATGTAGCAGTTTAAAAAAGAAATTATGAAATGCTAATTTTAATAATAATTGCAAGCGATATTTTAATATATATCCAACCGATCTTTATTCCTGTCTAAATCTCTAAAGCAATATTTTGTCTAATATAACCAATCTTATGAACAATTAATAAGCAAAAGAGGCATATTTAAGAATTAATACTTAAGCAGATGAAAAACAAAGTCAAATGATTCCAATAAAGGATATATGTTTCAATCAAGCCCTTAAACTGCTTTAAAACTCTACGTGGTATATTGATTAGTACTTGGCATATGTACAATTTATTAAATTCAATGAATCTTTTTATAAGTGAATGAAACAAAAGTAAGTAGACCTACATAAGTGAATTTCTTTGCAGTCACAATTTTATCTACATGTTACATTTGTAGTCTTATGGTTCTAAAAGCACATAAGGAACATTGAGATAAGCCTCACTTCCTATTTGAGTATTATTGGACAGGAAAGCATTCAAGTGCTCCTTCTTTCCCAAAATATCAGCTGACAAACCCGTAATACCAGGTCCTGTGTCTTTGTGTGCTCTAATGAGCCTGCAAATGGCATCTGGATTTAAAGTGGCTTTGGCAGCCTTATTGACCTGCAAACTCTGAATGTTTCTAAAGGGAATTACTAACAAAAAAGACAGCATTTATTGTGAAAATGTGTAAAAGAGGTGGGTTTGTCACACCAAAATGTTTACTGAAGGAAAAAACAAGATTTTTTTTTTTTATAATCACACAAGACAAATTAGATTTCAGTGGGTCAGGAGTGTCTCAACAAGGTTCATTAACAGGACTCGATCATGAGAATAACTAGCAAGGACTTTTAGTTTTTAAGACATATTTCACCAAACTACTTCTAACAAAAATATTTATATAAAAATATTTTTAAAAATTTCATATATATATTTTTTCTTCATTCTCTCTTTCTTTTACCTTTTTATGGTACTAGGGATTGAACCCACATGCATTCTACCTCTGAGCTATGCCCCCAGTCCTATTTTTTATTTGGAAAGGAGGTCACACTAAGTTGGTGAGGGCCTTACAGTGTTGCTGAGGCTGATGTCAAATCTGCAATCCTCCCATCTCAGCCTCCCAAATACTGGGATTACAGGTGTGTGCTATCATGCCTGGCTTTCTTATACAATTTTTTTTTTTTTAAGAATAAATGCCCCAACTGACATTTTGAAGTTTGTATTTTTTAATCTTTTTTTTTTTTTCCGGTACTGGGGGGGGGGGCCTTTCTACCTCTGGGATATACTCCCAGACCTTTTTTTATATTTTATTTGGAAACAGGGTCTCACTAAGTTGCTGAGAGCCTCACTAAGTAGCTGAGGCTGGCTTTGAACCCGTGCAATCCTCCTATCTCAGCCTTCCAAGCGCGGGGATTACATGCATGCGCCACAACGCCCGGCATTATACAAATTTTTGACTAAGGAACAAACAAAACTTTTAAAAAAAAAATCTTTACATTAGCTATTTTCAGTCAGGTATGGTAATCATGAATAACAGCAATAATTTCATGTAAATTAGAAAATGAGGAAATTAGAACAGTTATTATGTATATAGTACTCCTTAAAGGATCTTCAATGTATAGTGCATACAAAATGCTATTATTTCTCAACAGTAAGACTTAGCTTTGTGTGTGTGTGTGAGTGGTACTGGGGAATTGAACCAAGGGACTTTTAATCTCTGAGATGCACAGCCAACCCTGTTTTTTAATTTTTATTTTGACCAGGGTCTTGCTAGCTTGATCATCTCACTGCTGCTGAGGTTGTCCTCCAAATTGTGACCCTTCTGTCTCAGTCTTAACAAGTGCTAGCATTACAAACATGGTCCATCATGCTTGCCTTCTTTACTTAGCTTTAAATGGGTTAATTGTATTATGGATTTTTGAGAAGAAAGAATTACCCTTTCTTTCCTAATCTCCCTTTCCTCTTTCTTTGCTTCCCTTTCTTCTTTTCTGTCCATCTATCCCTTCTTTCCTCTACTCCTCTCATCTTCTCTTTCTCGCTCTAAAATATATCATGGAACTCATATTCTATAGAAAACCACTTCCCAAGGACAGGGGTACAGCTCAGTGGCAATGTGCTTGACTTCTATGTATCAAACTCTGGATCCAATTCTCAGCACCACAAACAACAACAACAACAACAACAACAACAACAAATGCACTTGCTGATTCAGTAGTTTAAAGGCTCTGAGAATTTTTCATTTCCAAAGGGATGCCTATGTTGCTGGTCTGTTATCCCCATGTAAAGTAGCAAAGCCATAGGTCTCCATTTGGAAGATGTTAATAAGGGTAATCGGTAGCCAAACAGGAGATACCTTGAAGCCAAGAGAGAAAATTGAGATGACTATTTTCAGAGCCTGATTCTGAGCAATGAAGAGCATCTTCAGGATTTTAAACATGGTTGAAGGAAAGCTAATGTTACTAGCAAAAATCGAGGTGTCAGTATTATCAGTAAAGATGAATTCTATTTTGGCATGATCAGAGGCCATAGCATGGCAGTAGGGGAAGGTTTCTAAGGAATCGTTAGAAACATAGTTCTGTAGGGAGAGAGTTTGCACTTGCTGAGTTAGCTGGCATCTGAACAATGTCACGCAATAAAAATATTTGAAGAACAAAGCATAGATAACTCCTATATTTTGAATGTAGGTAATGAAGATATAGAAAAGGAGATACCATAGGCAGGACACGGACAAGAAACCATGTCCCTGAAAGTGAACAAAGAAAGTTTCAAGGTGAATGCTGTCAGAAACTGCAGATAATCAGAGAGTAAGGAAATGTACAAAATGGTTTTAGTCATTGGTTAAGAAACTTTCTTCCCACCCTTTCTCTGGAGGGGGATGAATCTCATGAAAACAGAAGGGAGACCAGTGGAATGAGGAAGGAGATCAGAAAAAGGGAAAAGAGAGGTACTGGGAATTAAATCAGCCAAATTATGTGAGTGTGTGGATATATCACAACAAATCTCACTATACTACTTAATCACAATGTACCAGTATAAACAAAAGTGAAACACTCAAAGACTAAAATACATTTACAGTATTAGCATGGATATAACTTAAAATATAAAGTATTTTTAGGACAAGCCACAATAAACAAACTTTATCCACTTAAAATAATTTGTTTGATACCCAAGATTGAACCCAGAGGTGCTCTACCACTGAGATACATCTCTAGCCCTTTGTAAATTATTTTACTTTGAGAAAGGACCTTGCCAGACTGCCCAGGCTGGCCTGAAACCTGCCATCTTCCTGCCTTATATTTCCCAGCAACTAGTATTATAGATAGGTATTACCAAGCCCAGGGGAAAATCTCTTAAAAACAAATTATAAAATGTTCAAGATCAAACACCAAAGCATAGGCTTAAGTAAGGAAAAACAAATAATTATAGCAAACAATAAGTTTGTGTGTGTGTGTGTGTGTGTGTGTATGTGTGTGTGTGTGTATGTGTGTGGTTCTGGGGGTAGAACCCAGAGGCTTTCTACCTCCGGGCTATATTCCCAGACCTTTTTTATATTTTATTTGGAAACAGGGTCTCACTAAGTTGCTGAAAGCCTCACTAAGTAGCTGAGGCTGGCTTCGAACCCGTGCGATCCTCCTGTCTCAGCCTCCTAAGCGCGGGGATTACAAGCATGCGCCACCATGCCCTGCAACAAACAGTAAATTTTTAATAAACATCAATAAAGAGGCATGAGACACAGTGGTACACATATATAATCCCAGCTAGTCAGGAGGCCTCTGATAAAGTGCCCCTGGGTTCAAGCTTTAGTACTAGAGGAGAAAAAAATAACAAGGAGAGAAAGAGATAGTCTGGTCAAGACAATAACAGGGTTGATTTGTTTTCTCTGCAATAGACAAGCATAGATGGAGAAAATTGTTGGGGAAAATCTTTGTTATTTTTTTTGTGTGTGTGACTAATTTCACTTAGCATAATGTTCTCCAGTTCCATTCATTTCCCTGTAAATGACATAATTGTGTTTTTCTTTATGACTGAGTAAAATTCCATTGTGTACATATCCCATAGTTTTGTTGTCCATTCATGTATTGATGGACATCTTGGTTGGTTCTATAGTTTGGCAATGGTGAATTGTGCAGTTATGAACATAGATGTGCATGCATTCGTTTGGTAGTTTGGCTTTCATTCTTTTGGGTAGATATCCAAAAGTGATATTGCTAGATCAAATGGTAAATTTGTTCCTCCATACTGTTTTCCAAAATGGTTGCAATAATTTGCAATCCTACCAACAACGTATTAGAGTTCCCACTTTTCCACATCTGCCCCAGAATGTGTTTCGGTTTGTGTTTTGAAGATTGCCATTCAAGTTTGAGTTAGGTGAAATCTAAATAAGAAATCAGATACTCTCCCTTATATACAGAAACTAGAAAAAAAATGGGTCATAGGAGGAACTCTAGACAAAGAAGGAGATACCACAGATGAGCAAATAAGGTGATCAAATGAGGGGATGGGAGGGAGAAAGAGGGAAATTCTCTAATGTTTATGATGTACATTAACAAACATATCAAAGTCAATCACTAAGCCAAACATGAGGAGGAGGGAGGGGAAGGGAATTAGGTGGGAATTGGGGAAGGGCTAATTGGGTGATGTGCATGTATGTGTCTACTATCTTGTACTCCATTAAGATGTATAACTACAATGCACCAACAAAAAAAATTTAAAATAAGTCTTTGAGAGAAATAGACAAAATTGAATCAAAATCATTAGTGTTACTATTAAGTTAGAGTAAAGAGGATCCGTTGTGGAAGCTATATAGTAGAGGACCAGGGACATGGCATGCAAGTCTCCATGGAGTAAATTTTCCATTCTTTTCTCAAATTTTAAGCGTTCTGATTAAATTTGATTAGGGTTCCTTTTTAGCACAGGACTTCTGGTGTGCCTGCTCAGCATCTTCTCCCTCCTTAGGCAGTGGACCAAGACTTACTTTTGGCACACTGCTTTGCCCTATTCCCATGTGATCCTGCTGAATCTGTTCCTCCAGCTTCTATATTTCCAAGCCAGTAACCTGCCTTTCCAAGCATGTGAACCATGGGCAGTGTTTCACAGGACCGAGAATGAACAGAGCTAAATAATCCAATGGTGGGATTTGTAGGAAGAACACCTCTATTTTATATTACTGGGGTCCCTATTCTGGACTTTATTCTTCACAAAGAGTGAATGTTCAACTTTGATTTTTAAATTTCTTAATCATAAGTCAAATAAAATTGATTTTGCTATCAAAGAACTTTAACTAATATAGTATCTTTAAGTATGGGGCAGTGGGGGGATGGTGTCACAAATTGACTTACTATTTGGCAGTTTCTTCTAAGCAACAGTCTATGAGCAATTTTATGTAGAGAAATTCATTTTTGCTCATTCTTTCTGAGAAGATAAATTCAAACTTCCAGACAAAATTAAACGTTTTTGCATTCTGTGTGAATGGCTTATACTAAATTAAGCTTGTATCTACTTCCCTCACCAAAGTTAAGCTCTTTAAAGCCAAACTATGTCTTAATATTATTTGTATTCCAGGCATTTAATTCTATACCAATTACTAAGTAGGAATTAATTAAATATATGTTTCTACAATACTAAAGATGTAGTAATAGATGAAACCCTTTCCTCCTACATGTTCTAAAGAATGCCTCAATATAAGAATCATCACTTGTACTTATTTTTGATAATATATAAATATTTGGTGGCATTTGAATTGATCAGAACACCAGATAGTACTTTATCCTTAACCTTAGTAGTAAGAATTTTTCTTGTGTTTAAAATATTTCTTCATATAATACTCAAATTGCTTAAAAATTGAACAGAACAAAGAGCCCTTGAAGAGTGGCAGAGCTGACTTATTGAAATGCTTCAAGGACATTTCAGCACAATGTCCCTGGTATCTTAGAGATCTTTTACCTGGTAAAAATCACACAGTTTTTATAGAAAGGCAACACATAAGGTTTAATTTTTACCTGAACTGGGAGAGTATGCACTAACAAGGGTAGGTAAATGATAGATTCCCTCATATTAGTTTGCAAATTTAAATGACTTTATGAGTAATTTTGTCTTTTATGTATTTTTAGGAGATTATCAAAAAATTAAAATTTTATTTTTATGGAAATCCACAAAAAAATCTTCATATTTCTTAATACCCCCTTTAGAATGACTTCCTTCCTTAGGTGTTATAAAATAAACTATTGATCTTATTTATTTTCATTTACATAGACATATGTATACATATTTTATATATGCATATTTTATTATCCATAACATGTATATTCATGGATTTTACAATATTTATACTATAAATGCATTAATCTATTGATTTACTTATTACTAATAGAACTGAGCTAAAAATAAGTCTTTTTATGTTTCCATATATAACTTAATTTTATAAGCATATCTAAATTTTGATTAAATATAAAATATAAAGGATCTTCACTATAAAGTTCTTTGAAAACATGAACAAAATCATAGATATATAAATACATAGAAACCCACCTATTTCTTCATTGTTGTCTAGCATAATAGACATTATGGACATCATGTTCACATATACCTACCAGTGTACAAATTCTAACTCCAAGTTTCTTGTTCTACTTTTCATAACTAAACATATATACCTATATGTCTGGAACTTGTCTGTCCTTTACTGTTTCTGTAGCTTCTTGCTCTTCTCTAACATGTATGACTATGCATAGATAAACAGAAAAGTACTCAAAGAAGCACACATGTTTTTGCATATACATGTGCAAAGAGTGATCTAGAAGACATTTTATATGTGGTCTCTAAATCTTCACAAAAGGCAAAATATAAAAATTTCTTTAAAAATGTGCATGTTTCTTATTTTCAGAAGAGATACTGAAAGCAAAACTACCAAATTAAAGTATGTGTATCTATGTCCACAGCTGCACAATTTGCAATTGCCTAACTATGAAACCAGCCAAGATGTCCATCAACAGATAAACGAATTACAAAACTATGGGATATGTATGCAATGAAATTTTACTCTGCCATAAAACAGAACAAAATCATGCCATTTGTAGGAAAATGGATGTAACTGGAGAACATTATGCTTGGTGAGATTAGTCACAAAAAGTAAAAAATCAAATGCTCTCCCCTAATATGCAGACACTAAGGAGAAATTGGGTCATAGGAGGAACTTTAGACAAAGAAGGAGAAACCATAAGTGAAAAATTAAGGTGACCCGAGGGTGATGGAAGTGAGGAAGAGGGAAATTCCCTAGTGTACCTAATGTACATCCACAAACATATCAAAGTTGATCATGAAGGCAAACTTAAGAAGGGGAAAGTGGGTTGGGGATTGGGAAAGGGCTTAATGACTGATGTGTGCATGTATGATACCCTCTACCGTCTTGTACCCATTAAGATGTCTGACTAGAGCTCCTAAATGTAATTTAAAGATATGGTGTAAAACAGTATGTAAAATGGGTTGATTATAATAGGTAAACACATAATTAGCATTACAAGCTTTTCTCATAAGCAAAATAAACTAGCAAAAATTCAGTAATACTGTTTTTCTTACCTGATAAAGTATAAAAAAACATAGATAAAAATAACATATTATTGAAATTATAAAAAGACATCTTTAAAAGGAACATTTGTCTGCAACCACATTTTGTCAAGAGCAAAAAACCACTACTCAAAATCTGACGTTTCTATAATGAGATTCCAGGCAATTGATTTTATGGTGAAGAAGCTTATGAATAGATTTTTAACAACTCTTAGACTAGAAACATGTATAAAACAGTACTTTGATAAGACAGAGTATAATGTATTTTTGAATTCTTGAGGTATAGAGATTTTTCTTTTTGCTATGGTAAAAATAATGATTTAAGTACTAGATATGAGAAAAACAGCTACTTTTTTTTCATAAAAATTTATGAGATAAATTATTATTCTTGGCATAAGCAGAACCAACAAACTTTACTAGGACTTAGGTTGCGGGAATTATTACAAACATATCTTACTGTTTCATAAAAAAACACATCTTAAGCATTTGCAAAAAATAAATAATTCAAACAGTAATGTTTTATGTAATGAAAAAGAATCATAGTCTGAAACTATGAGGGCAGGTCATATGAAAAATTTGTCTTAGGCATAAAAGTATTTGAAATGGAATTTTACATAGGAATCTGCAATTATAGAATATAGCTAATTAAAACCAGCTGAATGAACTGAATAGGAAATAAATTATTTTGAAGAATATTAATTTAAAACAAAATTCCTCACCTGAAGTTTTGAAAATTATGACGTACTTACATGGATTTCATGGAAAATGAGTATTCACATCAAAATGTTTTGTAGAGTTTTAAACATACAGCTATCTGTAGAGATGGTATATAGCCTAAATGAAATTAATGATTTAAATACTGAGAGAAAATATGAAAAATTAATTTTTTTTGTGTGTGGTACTGGGGTTCCTGGAAGCCTTTTTACCTCCAGGCTACACTCCCAGACCTATTTTTTATATTTCTGAAACAGGGTCTCTTACGCCAGCGCAGCTGGCTTCGAACCTTCGAACCTCCTGTCTCCACCTCCCAAGCGTGGGGATTACAATCGTGCGCCACCACGCCCGGCGAAAACTTAATTTTTTAACCCAATTTGTTACATAGTCTGAGGAGATATGCCAGTAATTAGCAAAAATTGTGGTTATATAAGCAGAGAAAATGAGATGTCTCTGAAGAGAGTGTGACTTGCCACAAGTCACCTAGTTACTGAATATCAAAATCAGGAATACTGCTCAGGTCTTCTTAAAGCCCAATTCTAAGCTCTTTGTTCATATTTTTTATCCTGTAATCTAAGGACACTTGGTAAGTTTCCTATGACATGGATCAAGTTTCTTAAAGTGAATCTGCTTTTTATTGTTCTCCATTGATTATATAATTCAACAAGATTATCAACCTCATATTTTTATATGATGAAAATAATTGAAAAATATTTCAAAATAAAACAATGCATTTATAATAATCAGGGATAATAAATTATATTCTAAGAAATATTTTAAGAAGTATATTTTTAAAAAGATTAGTTATGCTAGGTTGTCATTACTTAAACACTAACTAAAGAAAAATATAAAAGAGAAATTGTTTGTTGTCTACAGTTTCAAGAACTTCTACTAGGAAAGAGAAATTCTAATTTTTGTGATGAGTCTTATTTTACTAAGCATCTTTATAATATTTCAGTTTGTTATGTTTAAACCTGAAAAGTATAGAGTCTATTTAGGTATCTAAGAGCCTAGCAACAAGAAGATTGTTTGAAGCCATTTGTTACTTTGCTTGTAAAACAAACTCCTTTATATAGAAATGGAAAAATAAAACTGTTCCCTTATGAAGCTTTTAATTTATGCTTCTGGCATTCCATTTGTTTCTCACTGAATTATTGTTAACATGTAAACTTGTACTTATAAAGATTTATTCTTTTATCCATAAATTTGAGAAACATATATGGAAGTATGCATACATTAAGCTGGGAATCAGAGGTTAAAGTAATGAAACTAAAAAGTAAATTTTATGTAATCGTATGATCATAGAATAGTATATACCAAATAATACCCATAGTACAAAAGCATTTTTTCCAGGTGTATACACATAAAGATCTTTAAAAACAAACATGACAGGATTTGACTGTGTGTGTGTGTGTGTGTGTGTGCATGCGCGTGTGCGCGTGTGTGTGTGTATAATAATTAATACAGTAATTCTCTATTATACATTTATGTTCCAAGACCTTCAACAAATGCCTGAAATATATATTACATTTTTATATACATACATGCCTATGATAAAATTATAGGGATAGTAAGAAATTAATAATAATTTATCAAAGACTTTAGCAACCTCAGTGTACAACTTTGTTTTTTTTCATGAAGTTTAGAACATTCACTGGATATAGGGTGCACACCTGTAACGTGAGAAAGGAGGATTGCAGGTTTGAGGAAGCAACCGCAACTCAGACCCTCAGCAACGTCCTGAGACACTGTTTTAAAAAAAAAATTTAAAAAGTGTACTTGGGATGTAGAATTGGGAGTTAGAATGTCTCTGGGTTAAATGATTGGTATCCCCCCCCCACACACACAAAGTTTAGAACATTTATCTTTTCATTGAAAGGAAGCACTTTACTGCCCCTATTTGGCATATCTGATTTGCCAGTATTACAGTTCTTAGGCTCTATTATTAAGTAAAATCTGGGTTATTTGAACACAAGTACTACAATATTAAGATAGTTCATATGATAATCCAGGTGGCTACTAAGTGACTAATAACTGGGTGACAAATATAACATGAACATACTGAGAGAATAACTTATGTCCCAGGCAAGTTGGAAGTGGACTGTGCAAGATTTTATCCTACTATTCAGAATGGCGTGACAGTTTCAAACTTGGAAATTGATTGTTTCTGGAAATTTCCATATGATATTTTTAGACTACAGCTGACCACGGTTCAGTTAAAACAAAGGAAAAAACTTTCCAATCTCAATGGAAAGTAAAACATGTTCTAAATTCACTTAAAACAATGAAAAGTAATGCCGTGCGTGGTGGCGCACACTTGTAATCCCCGTGCTTGGGAGACGGAGACAGGAGGATCGTGCAGGTTCAAAGCTAAGAATTAATACTGGAAACTCTTTTGAGGAAGAAGCTGAAAATAAACATATCCAGGAATCGCAATTTACTCCTTAAGGAGAACAAAATCACTTGTACAAGATTGGAGCCACGTCCCATCTTCTGTGAATTGGCGGCAGAGTCTCCCCACTGTGAATCTGGCAATGTTTGATAGTGTTTTGTTAACATGGTCTACCTTTCATGGCCAACACAAGTGCCTTCTTTCAGAGACCAGGCAGGTGAAGGTGGTGGTTACTCGTGACATTTTGTTGGCAAAATGAAGCACAGAAGGATGCAGCCCCAGCAACGCCAGCTGACAACGTGCCAGGGAAGGGCATCATCACAGAACACTTGTTTTGACCCAAACACTTGTGATTTTTGTCCCTCTCTTGTGGGTTCACTAATGGGACCAAGCCCATTATCATTAGTCTACTGCTTTCATTGCAAAACTTCTCACACTCATTTTTTTTTTTTACTCTTCCTTATTCATTGATTTTAAAACACAACAAAAAATCATGACTATGAAAGAGAAAAAAATTAAAATAACCTCCCATCCTAATTCTAATAGAGTCAAGGATGAAAGCAGACATCTGCTCAGTCCACACACTTGAAATAATACTGGTGAATGCTAAGGGAAAATGGATATATCCTGAACATACTACCAATTTTATTGTACTTATCTGAAAATAAACTTTTCAAAAAAAAAAAAAGAAAATAATAAGATAGCACCTAGAAAATGGAATTTAGAAGTGTCAAAATGTATCAGAGCATCTGAAATAGATTAGTGAACCTGACCACAAATATTCTAGTGTTACCTACCCCAATTTTTCTTTACTACTCTTATTTTTCTAATCTACACTGACGGATTTTTTTTTTTACTTTAAGTTAATTTACCATGAAAACTCTTTTTTTTTTCTACCTTGATTCTGCTAAAATTTTATTTTAAACTTTAAAAACTTGACAGTAGAGAATTTAGTGTTTTAGCAAATACAGTGCTCCCTTTACCCCATTGGGATATATTAAGTCTCTCTGTGAACTACAAAATACATGGCATTGCTGGATTCACTAGAATATAAAGAAAGTTTCTGAAGTTTTAAACAGCAGTAGAAAACAAAAGAGTTTAAATTTTAGCAGAGATAAGAAATAAAAACAGCATAAAACAAAATAAGATTCTTATACTAATAATGGGTCCCCTTGGAATATGAAGTTGAGGTTAAACTGTACATTAATGTAAAGATTGTGAAAATGTTAAAGATCTTAATTATACCTTTTATTGTTATTAGTAACTAAAATTCTATCTGAAGGAAGATATTTCTAACTTAAATCATGAAAGTTTCTATTTCTTAAATTTGGTAAAATATGAGTCATAATTAAAAAGTTGCTAACAAAAGTGAGATTCAGGAAAATGTTTAACAATATATTTATGCAAGTCTTAAAGGACTAGTTATCATGTTATGATTATCCTATAATGAACATAAAATAATTTTTATAGCCGGGTATAGAGGCTCATGCTTGTAATACCAGCACTTGGAGGATGAGACAAAAGTATCACAGTTTCACAGCCCTCTCATCTACTTAGTGAGGCCCTCCACAACTTACTGAGACACTATTTGAAAATAAAATATAAAAATAGGGCTAGAGGCCGGGTGTGGTGACTGACGCTTCTAATCCCAGTATATGGGAGGCGGAGACCAGAGCATCGCGATTCTCGGGATTCTCAGACAGCCTCCGTTACTTAGTGAGGAACTTTGCAACTCAGTGAGACCCTGTTTCAAAAGTAAAAAGACTAAAAAATAGGGCTAGGGGTAGGGGTGTAGCTCAGAGGTATAAATGCCTCTGGGTTCAATTCTCAGTGCAAGAAAAAGTATGTATGTATGTATGTATGTATGTATGTATGTATGTATGTATTTTTTGTGGTACTGGGGATGGAACCCAGAGGCTTTCTACCTCTGAGCTATACTCCCAGACCTATTTTTTATATTTATTTGGAAATAGGGTCTCACTTAGTTGCCGAGAGCTTCACTAAGTAGCTGAGGCTGGCTTCGAACCTGTGCGATTCTACTGTCTCAGCTTCCCAAGCGTGAGTATTATAAGTGTGTGCCACCATGCCCAGCTGTATGTATGTATGTATGTATGTATGTATGTATGTATGTATGTAATATATATATATATATATATATATATATATATATATATATATAATCTTTAAAGTTTAAGTTTAAGAAACTATAGAAAAGCTATGTAGATAGTAAAGAAATTAAAAGTAAATTTTAAAGATATATCCACTGGATTAATCAATTTATAGATACATATAAGGGAGATTTAGCAGGCTAGAAAATAAATCTGAAAAAATATCTTGAGGGGGCAATAAAAAACATAAGAGTTTAGGTTGTAGTCTAAAGCTATAAGACAGAACTTAATAGTTAGATACATCAAGGAGACTAGAGAGAGAACGAAGAAATCATGGATGACTATTTCTAGAACTAAAGAGTAAAGCTAATCAATACAAAATGTAAAACAGAGTTGTAAATATAACTAAAATCAATAGATCACTCAGACATATGTGCTAACACTGCTAACCAGCAAGACAAAGAGGATATAGTAAAAAAAAAAAAAAAAAAAAAAAAAAAAAACAGAAATAAATGACAAGTTGATACTCAATAGCTTAATGGCAATAATGGCATCTAGAAAATAGGGGAACGGCATTTTTTTTTCTTTCTTTTTTTGGTGGTACTGGGGTTCCTGGAAGCCCATATACCTCTGGGATACACTCCAAGACACATATTTTTTATATTTTTATTTGGAAACAGGGTCTCTTAAGCCAGCACTGCTGGCTTCGAACCTGCGTGATCCTCCTGTCTGCCTCCCAAGCACGGGGATTACAAGCCTGCACCCCCACGTCCGGTCTTGATATTTTCAATAAAATGGTAAAAATAACTCATTCAAAAAAAAAAAAAACAATCAGGTAAGGGTGAATTGGAAAACGTGTACATGTATACCTCTACCATCTTTTACTCCATTAAGATATAAGGCTACAATGCACTAATAAAAAATTTAAAAAAACAAAGAACATAACTACTAAATAACATAATACTTGTGTTTTTAGGAAGATTGTTTTCCCAAGCTGAAGACAAAGTAAAGACACTTCATAGAAAAAACTAGAGCAATATACCACAACACAAAAACCAAAACAAACAGCAGACAATTAAATGATATAATCCAAGATATAGCAAGGTAAACCCAGGTAGGGAATTTGAAATGCAAAATTAGTGAGGAAACAAAGCACAAATTGCCAAAATATATTGACAATTAGTATAAGCATCACTGGATATAATCAGTATACTTAGAAAAGTTTTGTGAATAAAATATATATATATATATATATATATATATATTTCATATATATATATATATGAAAAAGATAAAATAGGTGTTTTACAAAGTATAGAAAAACAAAAATAGATACTTGAAAACAAATAAATGAAAAGATATATTTGATTTTATTTATAACAGAACTGCAGATTAAGAAATCAATAAGATATAGAGATAAAGCAAAAAAAAAGTTACTGGCAAAGAAAAGATCGAGACTAGATAGGCTATGGGTGGATTCTACCACATAGTAAAGAAGACTTGATATCACATTTTCACAAACTCCTTCAACATATAGAAAAGGAGGACATACTCCCTCAGCCTATGAAGCCAAGATGATATTGATGCCCAAACTAGGCTAATTATCACAAAGAAATTATAGGCTGATGTATCTTATAAATACTAAGGCAAAAATCATCAATACTATACTAGTAAATCAAACTCCTTAATGTATAAAAAGGATTATATGCCAATATGCCATGGTTAGGTATGATTTATCTAATGGGTATATTGTTGGTTTATGTTCAACATTTTAATATAATGCATCATAGTAATAGAATAAACTCCAAACAAAATCCTGTACATGATATCAAAAGATAAAATGTATTTTACAAAAACTAACATGATTTCATTATTTTTAAAAATCATTCAGTAAACTAGAAATCGATAATAACATGATGTTAATGGTGAAAGACTAAATATTTTCTTCCTAAGAAAGAAAGAATACAATATGTCTGCTCTTGGCACTTTGATCCACACAAAAATACGAATAAAATTTTTGACATCTCTGTTCACAGTTACTAAAACCTCGAAGCTCCTGAGTTGTTCTTCAATGAGTTAATAGATAAGAAAACGGCAAAGTAAAACGGGCTATCAGCTCAGGAAAGTCTTGGAAGAACCTTAAATATATATTGCTAAGTGAAAACCAATCTAGATAGCTGCATACTGTATAATTCAAATTATAGAACATTCTAGAAAAGACAAAACTATGGAAATAAGAAAAATATCAATGGGTTCTAGAGGTTTCAGATGGAGTATAGGAGGGAGGAATAAATGGGTGAAATTCAGTGTATTTTTAGAGCAGTAAAACTATCCTAAATAGCTGTAATGGTGGATCTATGGCACTATACATTTGTTAAATCCCATAGAATATACAAAACAGAGTGAACTCTAATATAAACGATGCAATTTAGTTAATAGTAATATGGCAATGTTAGCTAATCAATTATAAAAATGTTCTACTCTAATGCATTATGTTAATAATAGAAAAATGAAGGGGGCTGAAGAAGTATATGGGCACTCTGCACTTTCTATTCAATTTATCTATACACATAAACCATCGATAAATAATGTCTGTTAAAATAAAAGTACAGAGCCGGGCGTGGTGGCGCACGCTTGTAATCCCCGCGCTTGGGAGGCAGAGACAGGAGGATCGCGCAGGTTCGAAGCCAGCCGTGTGCGCTGGTTTAGGAGACCCTGTTTCCAAATAAAAATGTAAAAATAGGTCTGGGAGTGTAGCCCGGAGGTAGAAGGGCTTCCAGGAACCCCAGTACCACAAAAATAAATAAATAAATAAATAAATAAATAAATAATAATAAAAGTACAAAACTTATACTTTAAAAACTATAAACATTGTAATAAGAAATTTTAAATGGTCTAACTAAAAGAGAAGATTCTAGACAGCCTCGCCTACACACACGTACACAAACATGTTAAAGTCCTAACCGTAGTGCCTCAGAATGGAACTTATTTTGAAATAAGTTTAATGGCAGATGTAACTAAGGCAGATATAACTGGAGTAGGGTATACACCAAGTTCAATGACTAGTGGTTTTATAAAAATAAAAAATTTGAACAGGGCACAATAGCACACACCCGTAATCCCAGTACTTGGGAGGCTAAGACAAGGGATCACAGGTTCAAGGCCAGTCTCAGCAATTTAGCAAGACTTTCAAGAACATAGTGAGATCTGTATCTTATAATGAAAAGGGGTACTGGTATAGCTCAGAAGTAGAATACACCTGGGTTTAATCCTCAGTGCCAAAAAAAAAAAAAAGGTGAGGGATAATATGGACACATACATGTAACATGCATATGGAAGAATGCATGGTCATGACTAGGGTTATGCTACATCAAGGGACAGATCTTCCTCAGAACTGTCAGTGACAGCATGGTTCTACTGAAACCTCATCTTGGACTTTCAGCTGCAAATACTGGAAGAAAAATTTCATTTTCTGGTACTTTGATATGGCAGCCCTGAAAAACTGATTTAGCATCTTATCTTTATGGATCAGATGACTTAATATTGCCAAGATGGCAATGCTCTCCAAATTAATGGACAGGTTCAATAACATTTTTTTTTCTGGTGCTGGGTTTGATAACACTGAGTTTCATCCCCAGTCCTTGGTGACGTCATTATGAAAAACCTAGCTGAATTCTTAGAATGAATTGGCAAACTAACTCTTCAAGTCATAGAGAAATCCAAGGAAGCTAGAATGACAGAATAATCCCCAAAAAGAAGAACTAAGATTGAGGACTCACATTTCCCGATTTCAATGTATGCCCCAAAGTACATCTAGAACAATGAAAAATAATTAAAAACTATGGATATCTACCACAGTTAGAGCCAGTTTGTTTCAGTAACAATGACAAAACTAATGAAAAAGGAGTCATTTTAACAAATGGTGCTGAGACCCCAAAATACCTAAACACAAAAAAATAAGAGGAGGACCCACCCCACAAGCCGGGCCTGGTGGCTCATGCTTGTAATCCCAGGATTTGAGAGGCTGAGACAGGAGGGTCAGGATTTATGGACAATCGGTTACTCAGTGAGGCCCTCTGCAACTCAATGAGGCCCTGTTTCAAAATGAAGAAGGAAAAATAAAACTGGGGGTATAGTTCAGAAGTAGAATGCCTCTGGGTTCCATCCCAGTACTTAAAAAAAAAAAACTAGAGATGGGGAGATTAAAATAATTGCCTTCGATGTGAAAGAGTGGAATTCTTGACACATTTCAAAGTATTTCAAATGCGGCATTTTATTTAGTAGGATCCTCCCAAAACTACAATGTCTTGCCCTCTCCCACATAGCTCTAATGGTCACAAAATTAAAGACTCACTAAATTTGTTGAAAGACTGAGTACTATTCCTCAACAAAGTTGAATAATAACACACAAATTAATTATTTTCAGTTTTGCTTAATATTTGATCACAGTTTTAGGAAGCCTCTATTAAAATTCAAAATGTATTGCAAAGTAGTAATTTACTAGTGGACCCGTATTTATAGGGAATGTAAATGGGCTGATAAATAATTCAGCTGATTCAGTAGTTAATACATGATATATTTCCACCAAAGAGGCCACGTGACTAAGATAACTTGTCAGCTATTAGGGAGCTGTTAGCATTAATCACAATCCTATTGTCTATTCAATAAGTATTATTGTAATATTACAGAATAGTGTACTTGTGTAAACATTTTGAGAAACAAGTACCTACGTGTGCAACAAAGATGTAAAGTTTCAGAAAGTTTCAGCATAAAGGTGTAATTTTATGTTTAATATGTGATATGTCTCTTAGCTGGAGAAAAGGAAGGAAAAGGATATTTCTCTTTCTGTAATTCTCTCTCTCTCTCTCTCTCTCTCTCTCTCTCACACACACACACACACACACACTCACACACGAGGAATGAACAGTTAACAAAGTTAAACATTTTTGTAGCCTTCCTTCCTGTCTCTCTCCTGGCTTCCTCTCTTACCTTCTCAAGTCCATTACAAAGAAAACATCTCACTAAAAGCCTGTCAATAAAACACTACATTTTTCTGAAGGTATAAAAGGCTCAAGTCTGAATTTGTGAACTTTTGTGGTTTCCTTATTTCATGATTGAAATTTTCTGTTTCAAAATGTAGTGTCTTATTAAATATTGTGTTTAATTATATTAAAACACAATGAACATAAAACATTTAAAAAATTTTAACCTGATTCAATGACTTAAAAAAATAAAACACCAGAAAAAATTTGGGACTTTCTGACACTCTTGTTTTTGAAAATTTACTTTATTTATGGAGAATTTTGAAAATATTCCAAGCAAAAAGGCTTAGAATGATGCTTTATAAAGAGTTTTTTTTTTTTAAATTCTGTGCCACCAGTGTGTGTTTGAGGGGGGAGGAATATAAAATAATTTGGTCTAGAAATGGAGACAGTTTTTCATGTAAACAACTACAATACATAGAACATGATAATTATAGTCCTAAACATCATGAGAACATAAGAAATTGATTAATTACAACTAGGAAAACTGAGAAACACTTTATATAAAATTGTCTAAAAATGGGAAAAGATGTTTCTAAAGACTACCTATTATCCACCTAACAAGGGTTTTGAATCTTTTTCTTCATATTACATATTGTCATATATCTTATGTACTGACACAATTCATTACCTTAGCAATTTCTCTATATTGGAGATATTAAAATACCTATCAAATATTATGCACACATACACACACACAATATATATATATATATATATATATATATATATATATATATATATATATATATATATATCCTGATGTTACCTAATTTGACAGTTAAAGTGAATGGTTTCATTTATGACGTCTTAAATGAATAATACAAACATATAGTGAAATTTTAAAATTTACTTCACACCCAGAGCATCATAAGAGCATAAACTTTATAGGAAATGCTATAAATATTTTGATCAGAAATATATTATAGGTAATATAATGCTTGTGTTTATGTAAAATCTGCTTTACTTTGGGATCTGTTCTACTGGATATGTATCATTTAAATGCATTAATTTGAACCACTTACAAAATTTCTAAACTTTCTTGTATTATCCAAATAATCTTGGCAACATCAGTTCACAAAAGCTAAATTAAAACCCAGTCAGCTCAGGGGTCCGAATCACTGAACACATCAGCATTATCCTCTTGGCGACAGGCATTGCCCTTCTAGCTGTCCCATTTCTAGTATGTAGCTAAGGCCTCTAGCCGCTCCTCCAGGTTTCATGAAGATGAGCTTTGCTATGGGAAGAAGTCTACGTGAATTGATTTGAGACAAATGAAGGAAGATGATGGAAGATAGAACACGTTACATGAACATTAAATTGAAAGGTTTCCTAAAATTGTTACCACCCTCCTTTCAGTACTTTTATACCATGTTCATTTCTCTCTCTCTCTCTCTCTCTCTCTCTCTCTCTCTCTCTCTCTCTCTCTCTCCCCTCATAGAAGATTTTAGTAAAATTGAAAAAAAAATCTATGCTTGAGGAAATGTTTTTCATCATATTTTAAGCTCAAAAGTCCTTATTTTCTTTCAGTAATGACTGATTTTTATCACCAAATGTTCCAAAGATGCTTTTTAAAATAAAAGTAACCAACGTTTTCATTGCTTTCAATTCTCCAGATTCTTTGGTATATTTCCACAAGAGTAGTATACAAACCCTTGGCCATACATCTCCTCACACATGAATATAACGGTTTTATGAAATAAGATCATTGTCAACTGCTGGATGCTATTAGGATGATATCTCTTCCTTGTGTTGGAGTCTCTCCCACCTCCACAGAACCTCTCTTGAGAAGGAACCTTTAAGTGAGTTAAAACCCTATGCATAAAGAAATGCTCAGGTTCTTCTATGAATTATTAATATATTTATGTCAAAAACCAAGGAATGATCTAACTACATAACTCCACAGTCTCATTCTGGATATATTATTGAAATTAGTCTCTGTTATTTGTTTGAAAAAAATCTCTGATGTTGATTTGGTAGTTTCATTTTATATTTTATGTGGCATTATACTGATTTATACAGATCAAGAGGAGGGGGAGTTGGTTGAAACCTAACATCTTTATCAATGTGTATTCTCATTTGGTAATACTGAATATTTTGCCACCTGCTTAGATATTTTATTTTATTGTGGTACTGGGATAGAACCCAAGGGTATTCTAGCTCTGAGCTACACCCCAGCCCCTTTTTTTAATTATTTTTTTTTATTTTTGAAACAGGGTCTCAATGAGTCTCAGAAGGCCTCACTAAGTATCTGAGGCTGGCTGTGAACCACGATCCTCCAGTCTCAGCCTCCTGAATGTTGATCTTTTATTTTTTTTTAATAAAATGTTGAAAATTTCTTTATAGAATCAGCACACATTTATTGATAAATTTATTTCTAGGCATTTTATAGCATTTTATAATCTTTTTTTCAGTTAAAATTTGTCATTGGTTCTAGCTGGTTAATATGAAAACTGTTCTTTTTTACAGACTAATTTTATACCTGGCTTATTGATTTTATACCTGTGTTTTCCAGCACAGGAGAAAGATTTTTAAAAATATACTTTTTTCCTTTTTGGAAGGCAATTTAGGTGGGAGAGGAATTCTACCAGGATGATTCACTTGTAATGCATGTGTGTGTGTGTGTGTGTGTGTGTGTGTGTGTATGTGTGTGTGTGTTATTGAGGATCAAAACCCAGTACCTTATAACCTCACATATGGTAAACATGTGCTCTGCAACTGAGCACATCCCTCAGCCCTAGTTTTTTTAATATAATATTTTTCAATTTTGGACATTGGGGAAGAAACTAATTTGGGTGCTCACAGTCCTAGAGTTCACTGTGGACAACATAATTCATTTGTAACCTAGTAACCATGTTTGTCACTAAATTACATATTGCCATTCTAGCTAAATAATGACTTCAATGTGTCAACCCAAGATAGGTCACTGGAAAGCTCAGTAATTTAAGCATTTCAGGTCTGGAGAGGTGACAGTAATTTTTCCCAAAATCGTTGCTGTGAGGAGAAATGAAAAGCTGTGTAATAAAACACTAGATTTCCCCCTGAAAATAAAAAAAGCAGCCGCAATTTTCTCTAGTATTTTTCCCTCACTTTAAATAAATTTATCCAAAAAAATTCTCCAACTTCATATGAAAATAACTATGTGTTTAGGAATTTCTAAATATACATCCACACATACATTTTCTATGCCTAAGAAACATCAAGGTTTTCCTTTAAGCAAAATGATTCTAATATCCAATCTTTCTTGGGAGTACAACATTTCTTTCATAGCTTCTTGACAAAATGGTAACATTTAGGTGTGTTTTCACAATTAAGACACACATATTCATCAGTTATTTGTGACTATGGGCATGAGTTATAAATTAGAAATGTTCCTCAGTGTGAATTTTGGAGACCAATTTACTTTCTAAGTAACTAAGATGGGATTCTTAGCATTCATCTGTTACTCCAATAGATTCTGAAAATGAATTAGAAAAAACATAAGACTCGAGCACATTGATGTAGTGAATGCATTTGGTTCATTTGCTACAATATTATGCTCCTACTCAAAATAGTACCTGAAGGATATATAACAGTGTGAAACATTATGATATGTGACAAGACAAATTAAAGAAAAAAGACCTGAGATTTCATCTACTTCTTGATTACAAAAGAGAACCTTTGTCTTAAAATATTTTTAAATGAACCAACAGTATCATTAGTACTTACTTCACATCGTTGAACTATGAAAAACCTTCTGAATTTATTTTTCTAGTGTTTTTACAAGATTGACTTAAGAAGTGTATTACTTACTTACGTATTATGTGTGTGTATAAAACTAGGGATTGAACCCAAAGTCATTCTTCTACTGAAATACACTTCTATCTCTATTTTTATACTGAACAAGATTTTGCTAAATTGCTTAAGGTCTTGCTAAGTTGTTGAAGAGGCTGTGCTCAAACCTGCAATCCTCCTGTCTCAGACTTTCTAGTATTGTGATTACAGGTGTGTGTCACTGTGCCTGGCTTTGAACTATATTTAAAAAGTACATATTTTAATAGGATCATCAGAAATACTACCGTGTTAAGGGTAATAGTAGAAAGAATATAAAAATAAATCCCTTTAAATTTCAGTTTGAGAAAACATTCAACAAATAGCATTTTGTATCAAGATAGAGAAAATCCAGTGAAGAGGTAGTTTGACAATGAAAATGCTCATTTTCCCAAAAACTTCATTTGATATTAACTACTGTTAACCTGTGACACAAAACAAACTATTTTTCTTTATTCTGAAGTCAAAGTGAATACTGTATACTTGGTATTACATCTTGGTATTCCTCTCAGATTTTATATCTTACATTAGCAAAGACTTCGCTTGCTGTCCAATTAAGGCCAAAAGAAGCCTAATGTTTTATTACCCAGGATGTAAGGCAGAAGTAATCAGGACAAATATAAGATAACACAATATCCTAACTTGAAGATTTATGACATGTTACAATTCCTTAAACTCACTTGCACTCTCTAGCAATCCAACTTTAGTAATAATAGTTTACTGTAGGAGTTGGATTGGCATGGATACTTCCTAAGAACAATGCAAAATGGGATCTCTAAACATTGTACTGCTTATTTTCATGTATACTCTAGTTTAGAAATTACCCTATTTTATTACATCCTTCCTTAGCATATGTCCAGTTGTTTTGCTTTTCTATATTTCTCTCCTACCTATTTTTGTCATATTTTGAAGCATTTTTAAAATTGTTTTGGAGATTTATGTGCATATGGTTCAGCTTTTTCCTAATAGTTTCCTACTGAACAGAACATTGGTTTTATCTCTCTGCTTCTCTCCATCCTCCATTAAGGCAGTTCCTGGTGGTAACCCCAAGATTCTTTAGGAAGCAAAACTTAACTAATTAAAAAAAAAAAAAAAAAAAAACAGAGCCGGGTGTGGTGGTGCACGCTTGTAATCCCTGTGCTTGGGAGGCAGAGACAGGAGGATTGCACAGGTTCGAAGCCAGCCGCGCACGCTGGCTTATTAGGAGACCCTGTTTCCAAATTTAAAAAAATGTAAAAATAGGTCTGGGAGTGTAGCCAGGAGGTAGAAGGGCTTTCAGAAACCCCAGTACCACCAAAAAAAAAAAAAAAAAGATTTTATTGAATTACTAATTTGATCAAATTACACCATTTTTTTATTAGCCTTTTGTATCTTCAATGAAGCAGTTGCCATGGGAGGCACTATGCAGATGTTAAGGAAGTTTTCTGCCCGATTGTGAAGATAAGAGTTTCCAGTTATTAACTCCAAGTACAAAACAACATTTAAAACCATGAACACCCTCCTTGGTGTCACCACAGCTGATAAATGAACAAACTATGATACCAAAATGAGGCCATTTTTGTTCCACATAGGACTCTATAACAAGCAATCTTTCTTTTATAACTGTTAAAATACCAGATGTAAGCAAGTCCAAAGTATGGTCTGCAAGTTTGTTCTGCATAATCCAGCTTCTCACTTACCCCATCCTTCCTCCCTTGAGAACAGGTATTACTCTTAAATAAAACTTTAAAGCCCTCCTAAACTTCAGTCTTTGCGTTCCCTGTTCAAAAGAACCAACTTCCACATAATACAGAAATTTTTCTCTCGTAGCACCAACTCAATGTATCACAGATTGATTAAATATAAAAATGTATCCACTGGGTAAAAACATACCTTCTTAGATATGATCCCATGTGGGATAATATCATTTTGGGTTCTTTATAATGACAGTCTCAAATTATTTGTCTAGAACTGAGAAAAATATAAATTTGAACAGTATATGATGATGTCTTTTATAATAAAGTAACAGATATAGAAATAGAAAATACTATGGTACCACCTATGACCCAGATATACCATTCTCAGTATTTATTCAAATAAATTAAAGTTAGAATACTATAGCATGTTATGTCTCCACCATCTTTTTTTCCCATTAAGTTGTATGAATACAATGCACAAAAAAATTAAAATAGAAAAAGAATATTTTGGAATATTATAAATATTACTCTATCTTCAATACACATTATTTTTATTCCTACAGTGTTTCTACTGAAACATCCTTGTTTATACATTATAATCCAGATGAGATCAGCATAGGTTTCAAAACAAAGTATTAAAAAACAAAGTATAGCAATGCATGCATATCCATTTTTATACTAAGACAATTTACAGTAACTAAATTATGAAACCAACCCAGGTGTCCATCAACAGATGAATGGATAAAGAAAATATGGTATGTACACACAATAAAATTCTACTCAGCAATAAAGAAGAACAACATTATGTCACTTGCAGGAAAATGGGTGGAACTAGAGAAATTTATGCTAAGATCAGTCAGCCTCAGAAAATTGGTTGGTGTGTGTGTGTGCGTGCGTGTGTGTGTGTGTGCGTGCGTGCGTGTGTGTGTGTGTGTCTGTATTTTCTCAGATGTGGAAGCTAGAGATCAAACAGAAAACATAAGGGATTTTAAATTAGGGGGAAAGAACAACAAGTAGTAGAAGGATATTGGGGGGTTATGGAAGGAAAAAAGGAAGATTTAGGAAGAAAATAGTTCAAGTAATACTATGGAAATATATAAAGCTATTAATTCTCATTTCAGTAACATGTATAGGAAGGAAGGAGAGAGAAAAGGAATGAGATGGGGAAGGAAATACATCAAGAGTTGTATCCATATATGTTCATATTACATGGAACCTCACTAGAATGTATAATTGTAATGCAGTAGTAAAAGCATAAATGTAAAAACCTTTAAACTCCTTCCAAAAAAAGAATAAGCTATGGTATTAAAATTATGTTTAGAGAAAAGTAAAGATTTGGGGATAAGAGAAATTTTTTACATTGGAGGTGATACCTGATGAATATTTGGAATAATTAATGTGCTCATCAGCTGATTTGTGAATAAGAATAAAGCATAAAGTCACAAAATATATACTAAAGCATATCATCATAAAACACCATGATACCTGGAAGAATTACAAATACTTTGGATGAATAGAGAGTAAAGCACATGAGCAAATCTTGCAAATACTTTGGCCAGGAACAAAAAAGAAGAAACTTACAAGTCATGTAAAAGATGTTGAAATTTATCTTAATACAAATGAAAGTTTGTATACAGGAGTTCTCTAAACTGGAGGGAAATAAAGAGATTATATTTTCATTTTAAGAGATTTTGCTGTCAGAAATACAGAGGAGAAAAGGACAAGGACCTGGCTACCAAGTGAGATAGGAGGCAAGAAGACTAATTTATTGAACCAAAGTAGTCATATTTGATACTTGAGACTGAAATTATAGGCTTTCATAATGTTCAGGAATCTATTTGTTACAAATGATGGAGGCCCAACTAATACTATCTTCACAACAGATAGTATCAGCTCACGTAATCTAATTATGAGTACAATTTTAATAGCATAAAAGAGATAAAATATATTGAGGATATGGATTGATTAGATGTGAGTTGTAAAATACAGGAAGAGTGGAAGAAATGGCTTCACTATATTTCTTTATTGATGATTAGTTTTATGATATTAATCCAAACTTAATGTGGGAAGTTCAGAAAAATATAAGGCAAGAGGCTAGATGGAAGAAAGAAAATCCACTCTTAGATATGTAGAATTTAAGGTATGCTACACACACAAGCAGAGATTCTCTAGTAGTGTTTTATATTTGTTTATAGTTGGTTGGGTTTACGTAGTTTTAAAATATAGATGTAGGGGAAAATAGTACCTTGAGAATAAATATTTTTAATGAGTATATAGTTAAAAATTAAAGGAGATTATAAGAATTTACACTTAAATATGAGTAGGAGCACAATTTCTAATATCCAAGATTAGAACTCTGAGCATATTTTAGTATAAACTACATATTTTAAATAGGTGGAATTTATTTAAGCATTCTTATAAAAATTTCTAATAGAGTACTATTAATAGTACATTTTCTAAGAAAAATATGTTTCAAATTTTGAAAAGACTTTAAACAATACAAAACAATACCACTTACCTCTTAACTGTGGACTGGTGATGGTGGTTAATATTCATCATAAAAATAAAAAAATAACTGAGTGATAATATTTTACCACCACTATCCATGGTCCACTAAGTTTACATAAGCCCATCAGCAAAATATACAATACCAGGAAGTCTTATTAGTTCTAAAATCACATTTGACTATTCAGTGTCTTATATTATTTGGTGGCCATTTTTGCATATTAAAAACATTTCCAAATCACACATAAACATACTTCAAAATGGCCATTCTTATTTTCTTCGATTATATTTTCTCATCATGATATATCTTTCATATCTCTATCAACAAAACCATATACACTCTAATTCTGGTGGTCTAATGGACTTTCACCTGTTAAAATTTTGCTATGACATTAAGGGTATCCTCTTCTATTTCATACAAGATGAGTAAAATTACAATTTAGCTTTAAATTTGTCTCCCTAATTACACATAATACTTTGAGGTGTTGTTTTAAAAGGATTATTTTATATCACATAGCACAGTGTGAAAAACAGAAAAACCTTACTAAATAACTTTTAGTTAAACTGGGCTAGGTAGAGCATGCCTGAAATCCCAGGAGTTGGGAGGCTGAGACAGGAGGATGATGGATTCATGGCCAGCCTCAGCTATTTAGTTAGGTCCTCAGCAAATGACTGAGACCCTGTTTCAAAATAAAGAGTAAAAAAAAAAAAAAAAAAAAAAAAAATAGGGCTAAGAATGTTGCTCAGAAGAAGAATGCTCCACAAAACTTTTAGTGATTCATGCTGGTAGTATCAGAATAAATTGATATAATTTTCCTTATTCAGGGATAAAACTCAAATAGGAGTGGCAACACTTTTTAAGGGGATATTCAAACAATGTTATTTACAGCCTGAAATGGTACTGCTTCCACTGGAACAGACTGACCAGATGAGAGATCTATTTAGATTTTTTCACTTGGCCCCATTCCACAATCACCCTAGTCAGTCAATTAGTTTTTTTTTTCTTTTCTCCTGTCAAGTATAGAGCTGTTGTAAAGAAAAACTGTTCCGAATTTGAGAAAGGAATACCTCAATTTAATTACTACCACAGTTTTATCTACACATATTACATAAAACCCACTTTGGAGAATATTATATACAAATAAAATGCCACAAGGCTCTTACTATCTAAAACCCTGAAGAATTTCATCTTAAGTAATATTATGCATGAATTATACTTTTCACAGTAAATCATGACACATTTTATTATTCTATATATAATTCAATCCTTTGCAATGAACCAAATATTTGAAACGAACCAATTTAATGATATGCCTGATGGTAGTTATTGATTCAGTTGAGCTACTTAATTAAATTTAACTTTAATTTTAGACTGAAACTTTAGCTGGTTGGAGGCAATGTTTTTTACCTGAAACATAAAAACATTTTAAATGGTTAAGTCCATAATTGCTAGGGGAAAATCTAAGAGGATTTTAAAACTTCTACATAAGTATTTGAACAAACACTTCATTCCATCCACAGCACATCCTAAATAACAAATGCCTTTTGACATTAGAAGAATGTGGTTGACTCACTAACATTTTATAATTAATAGTAAAATTTTTTTCTTATTTGATTACTTCAGGCTTATTTTCTTACAAATATGTAAAGCTTAAACTTTTTGAAATTTGTGGGAGAATAATCTTGTTTAGAATGCTGAAAGTCAGTAAAAGTGCATTAGACTAATGAATTCTACTGGAAAATTTTAGCCAGGTAGATTAGAGCAAAAGGTATTAAGGAGAATGAGAGCCCAGTAGAAAAAAATGTGAAAGTGAGTATTCAGTCCAAAGCAAAAATCTATTCTAATATTTGCTGGGGATTATAGAACACTCCTGTTTCTGACAAACTCAGAAGGAGATAGTGGCAGCCCACATGGCCACACTCTCCAAAATAGAAAAATGAAAAAAAAAATATGGCTGGCCATGTTCTGCTTGTTGCCAGGTGGAGAGAAGTAATAGATATTTATATAATTATCTTCATATCTTTTTATCTCTGGCAAGAGTGATAAAAAGGGAGAACCCTTTTTCAACAAAATACTAATGTATAAGATAAAATAAACTCCCATTGACTTACTCTCATAATAATCAAAAAGCACTAATCCTGACCTTAGTTGAGAAGTGGCATCATATGAATAATTTTTAAATAGTGGGTTCATAAATTTAGGTCTTAGAATATTTTATTTGAATAGTATTTTATTTACTGTAATAGTGTGTATGACTATATGAATCAAGCTAAATTTAGCACTGCTGTTTTCACTGTGAAAAGTAAGATATCTATGAAAATAAATTATTCATTTTATAATTTATAATTTTAATTTTAATTTATAATTTTAAAAATTATTTAAAAATAATAATTTATTAATTTTATTAATATTATTATTAATTTAATTATTTTTCTTTTCTCCTGTCAAGTATAGAGCTGTTGTAAAGAAAAACTGTTCCGAATTTGAGAAAGGAATACCTCAATTTAATTACTACCACAGTTTTATCTACACATATTACATAAAACCCACTTTGGAGAATATTATATACAAATAAAATGCCACAAGGCTCTTACTATCTAAAACTAAATAAAATTATTATTAAATTAATAAATTTATTATTATTTATTAATTTTAAAAATAATAATTTATAATTTTAAAAATTATAGATGACCTAGGTCCTCCAGAGAGCTCTTTGTGACAAAAGCATTTTTTATGCTATCTTTTGATGAATGGAAATATAAAGATCTTCATGGTCTTTTCCCATTCATTTTTTTCTGGGCTTCTGTTTTTGCCTTGAGAGGCTTGTCAGATAATCAAATGTCAGATTTGGAAGGAACTTGAATATCATTTAGTTCTTCCTAACATCCATTGCGTGGATTCCCACTGCAACTTCATTGAGAGACAGTTACTCATTCTTTACCCAAACATTTTCAATGGAAATTTTTAGGCCCCTTGCTCTAGAAAAGTATGGAATTAATTAAATTGATTTTGTTAAAATGAAAGTAAGTTTTAATATCTTTTAAAATGTAGTGCATTTTAAGTATCTTTTATCTGACTACATGCATTTATTAAATGCATGCAATTTCATGTTTTTAACATATTTGTCATATGTATTTTTCTCATTAATAGTAGGTATTTTCTTATTCTAGGTGTTTTCTTATTCTAGATTATCAACTATATTTTAATATCTGAATAAAGAGACTTGATTAATTTTTTTTTTTTTTTTTGGTGGTACTGGGGTTCCTGGAAGCCCTCCTTCCTCCGGGCTACACTCCCAGACCTATTTTATATTTTTGAAACAGGGTCTCTTACGCCAGCACGGCTGGCTTCGAACCTGCGCGATCCTCCTGTCTCCGCCTCCCAAGCGCGGGGATTACAAGTGTGCGCCACCACGCCCGGCGTGACTTGATTAATTTTTATAAAATTCTCTTTATTTCTCCTGTTATTCAATCTTCATAATTATTTTAATTATTAGTTCCCCGGTTTAGTTATCATTATGCCATTTGTAAAAGAGTAAATAAAACTAAAAAAAACCATAGCCAGAGAAGATAATGCCAGCGGCAAGGAGAAGATGGAAGATTTATGTCACCATCAATTTTTTTCCCATGGCTTCTTGTATCATAAATAAATGTAAGTCAACATACATTTCATAGTTAAAGATCTCAAAAAAGTAAAAGCGATTATAATCCCAGTGGTACACAAATGTACATGGGAGAAAATAATGAAAAGTGACTAAGCTGGGCATGGTGGCACACACCTGTAATCCCAGCACTTGGGTAGCCAACACAGGAGGATTGCAGGTTCAAGACAAGTCTCAGCAACTTAGTGAGGCTCAACCACTAAACATGATGCCATTCTAAATAAAAAACAAAAACCAATTTAAAAAGGGTTGGGAGTAGAGCTTGAAGGTAGAATGCCCCTGGATTCAATCCCCAATACCACACACACACACACACACACACACACACACACACACACACACGTATACATACAGAAGGATGAGTGATTGCAGATGGCCTCTGGCTTTAGGAAAATTTGATCTCTTTGAAAGTGAAAAAGTATGCAATCAATTGATTATTTTGTATAGTAATATGATTTGCATCTGATTAATTTCAGTAAATTCTATGGAATGACTTCAATCATTCATTTCTTTTACTTATTGTGTAAACATTATACACTAAATATTACCTACTATGAGTGATGATGATGGTTGTGGTGGTAATTGACTCTACCACCACTACGTTCAGTATGCCAGGCAAGGCCCTAGGTCTGAAAAATTTAGCATCGAACAACACAAAGTCTCTTTTCTCACTAAACTCATGTTTCCCAAGAAGAAAAGAGACAACATATCAAGCAAATAGGATGCTTTCCAGTATTGACAAATGCTGTGCAGAGATACTATAGGGTAATTAGAAAAATGCAAACTCTTAAGGCAAAAATGAGTCTGGCAAAAAAATTAAGTAAAATTCAAATTTTTCATAAAGATAAAATGTTCAACCCATGTTAGTTAAATGGATAAATAAATGAAAAATAATTGCCAAATGGAAAGAGAAATGAATTATTGAATGACAGAGGAGATAAAGACGAGTGGGATATACATCATCTTCAAAATGCTGCTCTTCCATCAATCATAAGGAGAAAGCTTGTAAAATTGCCCTCACATTTTTCTGCCCAGTCTCCAAAGTTGCATGATTGTTTTTTGTGGTACTTTTCTAAAAAATTTGCATTAAAAATATAAAACTGGAAGCTGAGACCATACTGTGTAGTACTCTTTGGACTCTTCACCCCCTCAACCAGCCCCAAACTCCTCTCCCAACTGGAGACACCATTTATGGATGGGGGTGCAGATTGGCAATATAAATTTGGATACCAGAACTGATGGAGGAATGGGGAAAATATTAAGGGGTTCTCTAACCTTTCTTGCATAAAGCCCTGAAGTGAAGTATCTAATGAAAGTATGAATAAAAGTGAAATAGATTTTCTTTTTCATTTTCTCATGGAGTCAAATAAACTATTGTGTCACAATGAAAAGAAAACTAAGCCTGTGTTCTCTTCATGAGGATAACTTTAGTTGTTGGGAGTAATTTCTCAGTGGAGCAGCACCTGCAGGTAGGATTATTCTTCTGCTGCTCTGTTCAACTCAAAATATTTTCTGACAGATGGTGATAGCAAGCAAATAAGAACTGTGTGCCTCAGAGGTAGGGGAATGCCTGGTCTCAGAAAAAGAACAATAATCATAAGAATATATTTCAAGGTTTCCTATGTTTATTGTTGAGCACTGAGGTACTACATGAAAAAAAAATCCTACTCAAATCATGGAAAATAAAGTTTTCTTCTTTTTCCAGTTCTGAATAACATTAACAAAAACCTCGTGGTGTGTTCTTGGCAGAAAACTTTAGCCACAAAATATAACTCTGTAGATTTTATATATAGTACTTTTTAAATGACTATTTGGTTCAAGGTTTTTGGCTGAGCACATATATCTAGCCAATGTTTTATATCTTAACTGCAAGACAATGAAAAAAATTTTAAAAGTAAAGCTAACTAGAGTTATTCAGGAAAAATAATGAAAGTAAAAATAACCAGTGCATTACCATTAAACTTAATACAGTACTTTGTGTGGGAAAAATTTCTGGATAGATGAAATCCTTTTATTTTTAAAGTCATAACAATGTCTCAACTTGCCTACGAAAGTATATTGACTATATTTTAAAGGTGAATTCAGATTATATTGCTTCAGAAAATAACAAGATGTCATTATACCTTAGGACCTAGTTGAGATGGAAGTCAAGGTCAGGAATAATGTTTTCATTCAAAAATGACATTTGCATTATGCATTGCACATAAACATAATATGTAGTCATATCAACATATATACTATGAATTCATATAAAGTCACACCATAACAAATACTAGTGAAAAGTCTTCATTTTAGATTTATTTTTAAATGTTAGAATTTCTTATGTACCATAAAAGCTATGTGATAACAAGCTGTAATAAATCATAGTCTTTGATTTTGCTTGTCCTTTTGTCCTAAATTTATTTAAATAAATTTAACTTTGACCAATATTCCATTAGATATGAATGATTTTTTAATATTTGAATCCCTTTTGAAAGGATATGATTTCTGATCTATTCTCTCAAAGTTTACAAAAATGCAATTTGGATTTTAAAATAAAAAATTTCCTTAGGGAAATGTGTTTTAAATTTAATTACATTTTAAAATAATTTTAAAAAATAAATAATAAAAGTATACATATGGTAAAATATATAAACTATATTACAGAAAGAAATTTCTCCATCCTAATCATAAAGCTTATGTGTCTGTCTGATGGAAGTTATAGAAAATAGGTTAGCTTTATATAGGATATAGAAAATCAAACTAATGCTTGTAATATATAAAAAGTAGGTTATAATTTTGAACAGATTTTTTTCCCAGTGATATACAATATGCTCTGCTAAAGGCTCATTTTAAAATGGAAACTATAATTTGAAAGGGAAGTACGCCTCATGAAAATAAAGCTCAATGCAATCAAATTTGAAGTGTTTTCACTAAAACTCTAAGTCTGAAATCTGCCGCTCTTGAAATTTTTACATATTCACTAGACTTTTAATTATGTTTTTTTCTGTTTAAATCTATGCTTATTCACATTTAACTTTTGTTTAAAATGCTACTTAAGGAAGATTTTTACATTGAAATGAAATGTATTGTGTAGGACAATGGCATATAATACAAAAATAGTCAGTATAATAGGAAAATAAATACTATTTTGTTAAAAATAATATAACCATAATATGTAAAGCTGAGTTTTAACACAGATCAATACAGCAAAATATGGTTTGAATAATAAGTTAATCAATCATATCATTCCTTAGACAGAGCATAAGCTATGTATTCTCCATGTTTGTTTTTTGGGAATTTTTTCTCGATTTTTATAAATGGGTATTTGAATAACACTAAAAACATACTTAAGTTTATTCACTAAGTAATATACTCAGAATAACATATGCATCACCAAGAATATTTTGTTATTCTTTCAGTGTCTCTTGCACCAAGTGATACATTACAAAGGAAAGAAAAACTAGCCTTTTAATCAGGTTTGCATGTCTAAGAATTTATGAGGAAGCGAAGCAACTGTCTCGATGATCACAGTCAAGATTTCTGCATGATGTGTAGCAGTCACATCTTTTAATTGCTCAAAATGAAAATCAAAACTTTAAATTCAAAACAGATTACATGCGTTTTTTTCTTCGTAGAAATCAACCTAGTCTTATAAGGAAAGGATTCCTCTAAAGAGTTTCAGATTTGGCTCAGATCAGATAAAAAGGCAAACATTACTGGGAAAATTGCCATTTGTCAACTGTTCCATGTCACATCATGTGGTGATACAGTTCTCTAAACAGCAAATGTCAGAATACTGACACTCTACTGTACAAACTAAAACAAGTACAAAATTGAGCATAAATGATCCAAAAATATTGGCAGTGGTGCATTTGTAAATGAATAGTGTTTGTGATGACTAGTATTTTCTTTCTAAGGTTCTAGCATGCCTGCATTTCTTTTCCATAGGGCATCCCTGAGGGGTAAGGGCAGAGAACACAGAAGAGTCAAGTTATTTTTAAAGTTAGGGGAAAAAAAAGACTTTAAATCCTTGCCTAATTAAAAATGGAACAGTACAAGTGGGTGACTCACTTCTATCTTAAAAAACTGAAAATTTAAAATTATGCAATATCCTAAAAATACAAAAGCTGATTTAAATGCTGCTTCACATAATAATTTCTCAATAGATTCTGAAGAAGCTCACCTCTTTAGTTATACCATTTGTCTCTCCCACTGTTTTATATTTACATAAATGCAAAAAATTAAGAAGCAAATAGTGAGAGGGTATTATCATAATGATAAAACAATTGCTTTCCTTCTAATTGATCCAAAAGAAACAGTATAAATTCTTCAATATCCAAATCTTACCTCAGGAGAAACAGTATCTCGAATTGTTTCTTCATCCAATTTTGTTTCAACATTCTCTCATCATTGAGGTACTACATAAGAATGTATGAAAGCAGAGGTCCTATGTGTTACATTTTATTCAGAACTACGGATGACATTTTCTTTTACTAGGTAGCTTAGAGTGACTAGTTCTTGTCATAATGTTGTCATAGTGATAGTGACATCAATGTACTTCATGATAATCAGAGTGGCGATTTATCTGAGAAAAATATCAGCCCCGATTCCTTGTGTATTTCACATTTTGAAATGCTGTAAAACATGTTCTTTAACATCTTACAGGTGAATGGGTTTTATTTAAGTGAAGCACCCAGAACATTAGACTAATTGATAGATATGTGTGGATAAAAACACAAGAGTGTGAAGGGATGATGAGGAGACTATTGGTGAACACAGCCAAGAGCTCATGATTAACTGGTTGCTAAGGAAGATTTTTCTCTCAAGTGTCTTTGCCAAATACTAAAGCTCCTCAGTTTAATTATTTTCTTAAATCCGTTTTTAATATTTTTGGACTCCAAGAGTGATAGCATGGTGATAGTCCCAAATTCTGGATTCCATCCTTCACAACCTTGGCAAAATGTTTTCGGTCCTCACCTTCCATGCCAAAGGGCTATCACTGATATGTCGGGCATCATGCTCTTTAGTGGTTCAATAATCTCTTGCTCCAGTGCTGTGCACGCTGCTATCATAATAAATAAGGGGAGCGACACTGGCAAAGCCTCCCAGAGAAGGAGAGAGAATCCCTATTTTTAGGTCACCAAAATATCAAAAATGAAAAAAACTACATAAAAAGGGATAGAATTTGTTTTATGTTTAAACTGTCTAAAACCAGCTATTTTAAGAACAAACTATGATATGATTGAGCAAAAAATGCAGGATTTTTAAAATCACAATTCACAATGAACTATGGATATTGATTGTTAAGTTATCCCATGCCAAAATTCGAGACAAAAAAACATTAGGTTCCTTTTCCAATCCCAGAAAGCATGTGTCTGTGGCTGATTGTACAAACTCATTTTGAGAAGACCATGATGTCCTTCATGAATGTGTGAATCTGGCCAGACATCAATTCCTTATCTGCTAAGAGCAATTAATTCTAATTAAAGGAATATCAGAGGCTGTGTGGGCAAAGTAGACTTTACTATACCTAGATTCCACACTAGTAAAGATCCTTTTCTTAAACATTCCCTGATTTGTTTTCTTAAGGAAAATAAACATTGGAAACTTCATCTGGGATACTTTCAACTATTTGCTTCCTTGATCACCCCCCTTGGTTGGACTCTGGAAAGTGGCCTTGCTCCTTTTTCACCAGCCCTTTAATTTCCCTCAAAAGCAACGACTGAGATAACAGTCTACACAGAAAGGACTATCTTTCAGTGGATTACAGAATGGATGCAGTTACTAGCATTTCCGTTTGTATTCTATTACAAAGTCTCATTAAAATAAACTTAGATTTTATATCATGAATAATTATATTTTCAAATAAAAATTAAACGAATCATATATTTAATATTTGAAATTTTAAATATTTATGCTATGTCACCTCATACTGTTTTAGTGTGAGGCAGCTGGGCACAAGAAGCGAAAGATGGTCTGACTCTTTGGCTTCTAAACATCATCTTTTTCTTAGGCTAAATCCCTCAACTCCTTTCCTGAGGCTTGGCTCTTCTGCCTTATTCCTTTCTGTGGCTGCTACTGCTGCAGACATTTATACCTGTGACTTTCTGACCAACTTTTCATGAGCCAGAATCAAGGTGCTTGGGCAGCTATTGCTATTTTGTTATTACCTATAACTGCTAAAAATTAATGCTGATACTATCTTTAGTAAGACAGGTGGATTCACACACACTCACACACACGCGCACACATATATATGTGTGCGTGCGTGTGTGTGTATACAGGTATATATGTATATTTTTATATATGTATATATGGCCATATATATGCTATATATATACTACATAATATACTGCAATAAAATAGCAGTATCTATCTATATATATCAATAGCCACAGAATAATTATATATATGTATCCATTGCTATTCTATTATTTCCTACAACCGCTATGAAATCTGAACTGACACCATCTTTAGCAAGACAGGAACATTGTTATACGTACATATCTAAGAAGGACTTCTGAAGCGAAGCACATTAAAGCCATTTTCTCTATCTGTTCTTTAACCAGAAAAAAAAGGATAACATTTTCTGAGTGCTACCTGGCAGGACCGTTGCATATGTTAACTCTTCAAATCTTCACAATCTCCAAGATAAATATTAGTATTTTTATTTTCTAGATAGGAAACAAAAGTTCAGATCTGGCCTTGCCAGTGTTATACAGAAGAGTAGAGAAGGCTCTACTCTTGTATATGTCAGTACACAATTTTAACTGAAAAAGGAGATGACTGAGGCTCTGAAGTGATCAAGAAAGACCACTTTTTACAACCACTATGGAGATCTGTTTGGAAGTTCCTCGAGAAACTAGCAACAGAATCTCCTGTGACCCACCTATACCACTTCTTGGTACCTTTCCAAAGGAATTAACATATTATAGTGATGCATGTATATTCATGTTTATAGCAGCATAATTCACAATAACAAAATTGTGGAACCAATCTAGGTCTTCATTAATATATGAATGGAAGAGCTAAGACTGGTGGCTCACGCTTGTAATCACAGCGCTTGGGAGGCTGAGACAGGAGGATCCCACAGGTTCAAAGCCAGCCTCAGCTACTTAGTGAGGCTCTCAGCAACTTAGCGAGACCCTGTTTCCAAATAAAGTATAAAATAGGTCTGGGAGTATAGCCTGGAGGTAGAAAAGCCCCTGGGTTCCACCCTCAGTAACACACACACACATATATGTATATGAATAAATGAAAAGGTGTCATAGATACAAATAATGGGATTTTATGCAGATATAAAGAACAAAATTATGTAATTTGCAGGAAAATCAATGGAACTGGAGGATATTGTGCTACATGAACCAAGCCAATCTCAGAAAGTTCAGGGTTATATGTTTCCTTACTTATGTGAAAGTTAGAGAGAAAGTAGGACTTGAAATAATGCAGATAAAGACTTGTAAAATAGTGGAAAGGAATTGAGGTAGGGAGCTAGGTAGAAGAAGAAGGATTTAAAAAAGAAAACAGTTCAAAGAACACAATAGCAATATATGAAGGTGTTATTACCAATTTTATTCACAGGTGTGGAGAGGAAGGAGGGTAGAGTGAGGGGGGATGTGAAGGGGAATATACCTAGAGCAATGTGCATGGATGTTTTTAACACACTGAAACTCACTATATCATTGCAATGCACTAATAAAATAATTTTATAAAATTTTTACTTTTTACTACCCTCTATGAACTCAGTGTGGCCATTCCTGCTCTAAACAGTATAACTTTATGTGACTATATTCAAGAGAGATATTGGCTACTGCAATACAGGATGCATGAAGGAACTATTGATTTCTTCACAATGACGGAGACCTTGACAAAGAATTCTCAACTCAGAGTCAGCTTTTCTTCCACCCAAATCCCAAGAACCACATGACATACCCCCAAGTAAGCCCAGCCAAACACTGAGGAGCAGTGTCAGATAAGCAATAACAAGGCATCAATTACTTTGAAAAACATTTTTTTTCTCCCTAGTTCAAGTTCATACTGGGTAACTAGTAAAAACAGAGATGAGACCTCACTAGCAATTCTTGACATTCGGTGTTTAATTGATCATGTAGTAAAGATCATTATGAAATTCACATAAGATTTTTAACAAACTGCAAAATGTGTATTTTTTTTATGAGTGGGAGGTAGAAGTCCAGTTGAGGAAACAGGTTAAGACCTCATAACCCACTTGATAAATTATTTATTACCTTGTTAGGGGAGACATGAGGCCAAAAACACTACTGACTATACAATGTTAACAGCATGTGGTTTTGTGTATATATGAGTATGAGCTTTTGTGTGTGTGTGTGTGTGTGTGTGTGTGTGTGTGTGTGTGTGTGTGTTTGGGGATTCCACCCATGGCATTCAATGTCTGTGCTATACCACAGCCTTTATTTTATTATGTGAAACAGGGACTTGTTAAATTATCGCATGTTGGCCTTGAACCTGTGATCCTCCATCTCAGCTTCCCAAGTATTGGAATTATAGGCACGAACCACTGCACATGGATATTGCTATATTTTATACCTATATAAACATAAAAATAAACATCCTCACACTGTTTTATAAAATGTAGAGCTTTTTATTGTATCATTTGGATTGAGACATTATTATTCCTATTTTAGGAGATTACCCATATACTGGTGCTCTCCAAATACAGGCTATTCCCCACCACCACCTCACAAAGACAGTTGGTAATGTCTAAGACTTTTGTTGTTATATCTGGGCAGCCTGGAAAGGGTGTTACTAATTTCTAATAGGTAGAGGCCATGGCTGCTGCTAAACATCCTGCAGTGTATACAATTGCCCCTCACAGCAAAAGTTAACAACATCTTACATGCTTTAAATATGAGTAGTGTCAAGTTTGAGATATTGATATATACACACTATATATATATATATATATATATATATATATATATATATATAACCAAGTGATAATTATGGCTACATTCCCACAATCCATTGCACTAAAATATAGATGAGATTATTTGCATTCCTAAAGGACGTTCATTGAACAGGGCTTAAACCTAAGCATGGTATGCAGCACATCTTCCCAGTTTACAGACACTTCCTCAGGCTACCTCAGAACCATTATCAGTGAAGAGCACTGATTTTATGTGTTGTGAGTAAGCATATGATTTCTTGAATTGAAATAAATATCTTGATGCAATGCATACAAACTTGCAAACGTAACCATATTTCAAGTCAGCAAGCCTTACCAGAAATTCCAACCCAAAAGGACAAAGTTTTTATATTATGAACTTGCTCTGTCTATAAGACCAACCATCTTGTTATGAGGATATTTACAGTACTGAGAAAAAAAAAATTCTGCATCTTCTTTCTTTTCCTTCCTTCCTTCCTTCCTTTTCTTCTTTTGTAATTGGTGCCTTGCGCCTTATAATCATACAAGATGGTAGAGGTATACATGCACACATCACTCATTTAGCCCTTTCTCACTTACCACCCCATTCCCTACCCCTCTCTCTTTCTCATGTTTGGCTTAGTGATTGACTTTGATATGACTGAATTTACATCATGTACATTAGGAAGTTCTCCTCTCCCCTCCAATTCCCCTCAGGTCATCTTATTGGCTTAGTGATTGACTTTGATATGACTGAATTTACATCATGTACATTAGGAAGTTCTCCTCTCCCCTCCAATTCCCCTCAGGTCATCTTATTTGCTTATCTATTGTTCTTCCTTCATCTGAAGTTCCTCCTATGATCTAGTTTTTCCCTAACTTCTGCATATTGGAGAGAGCATCCAACTTTACTTTTTGTGACTAATCTCACTTAGAAAAATGTTATCCAATTCCATCCATTTCCCTGCAAATGTTATTTTGTTCTTCTTTATGGCTGAGTAAAATTCCATTGTGAACATACATATCCCATACTTTTGTATTCTATTCATCTGTTGATGGACATCTTGGCTTGTTCCATAGTTTGACAATTGTGAATTGTGGGGCTTTGAACATGGATACGCATGCAATAATTTGGTAGTTTGGTTTCCTTTTGGGGGGGGGGTAGATACCCAGAAGTAGTATTGCTGGATAGTATGGTAGGTTCATTCTAATTTTTCTGAGGATGTTCCACACTGTTTTCCAAAGTGGTTGCACTAATTTGCAAACCCATCAACAATGTACTAGAGTTCCCACTTTTCCACATCCTCATCAGCATTTGTTTTGTTTTTTATTGCCATTCTAATTAGAAATACTGATATAGTTTTGATTCATATCTCTCTGATTGCTAATGATGTTGAACATTTTTTCATACAATTATTGGCCATTTTAATTTTTTCTTTTGTGAAATTTTTATTTAGTTCATTTGCCCAATATTTGATTGGGTTACTTTTTTTTTTTTTTTTTTGGTGGTACTGGGGTTCCTGGAATCCCTTCTACTTCCGGGCTACACTCCCAGACCTATTATATATGTATATATATTCGGAAGCAAGGTCTCTTAAGCCAGTAAGGCTGGCTTCAAACCTTCGTGATCCTCCTGTCTCTGCCTCCCAAGCATGGGGATTACAAACATGCGCCATCACACCCAGCATTGGGTTACTTATTTTCTTAGTGGTGAGTCTCTTGTGATCTCTATCTCTGTATATTCTAGATATTAATTGAGGAAGAATTTTTTATATTGTACAAACACATATGGTTACTTTGGTTTTGCTTTTTGTATTACTAAACACATAATAAGGAAAACATTTACCACCCAGAAGAGTAGAGGTCAAATCCAAGATAAAAAATATTTCTGTTAGAAAAATTAATTCAAAAAGATTAAAAACATCAAGATCACAAGAGAACATCTTATCATAATTAGTATTGTATATATTTGTCATCTTAAGCTTAAAAATGAACTTTTCTGTAACCATATGTTTTCTTATTTTTCATTTATTTTTCCAAATTTTCCTGTCTAATTAATTAGCATTTTTTTTCTAAAAGACTCTTTAATGTACTGCATAAAACTGCTTCTACCAAGTGATGCTGGCAGTAGATTATGGAACAAATAGACACATTCTAGAAGAACTGTGCCATACAACTTCTGCTCCGAAGAAACGGTTCTCCCGCATTGACCAACAAAGCAGCAGCTAGTCACCTGTGCCGACTGAGCCCTGAGAATGTGGGTAATTATTAGAAACTAGATTTTTTAAAATTAATTTTAATTAGTTAAAATTGCCAATGTTTAAATTTTAGTTGTAGGGCTCAGATCAGCGCTGACAAACTCCCAGGACTGTGAACGTCAGCATTTGCCAGGCTTAAACAATGGCTTCATTAGGGGTTTGAGCCTCTGGATTACAAATCAGTGGAATTATCTAGACCAACAGTAATGAGAACAACAATCGAAAGAGTGGTATATACTCTGCTTTGATAGGACTTAGCTGTCTGATGTTGATTTTCATCCACCATGTCGTGGTGTCTGTTTTCATTGTTGTGGGATATGGAGTGATTCTGCTTTCATCATTGAGTGTTATTTTTATATTTTTTTATTAAGTAGAGTTTTCTATTTTCCATCCTCATTGTCCTCACTGTCTATGGGGATGGTCCTGGAAAACTAATTTTAATTTCTTCAAAATGATCAGAAGAAGAGCTTGAATAAGGGATTCATCTCTTATAACCTCAATGAGTATTGAGGGCCAGGTGTGGTGGCACATGCTTGTAATCCTGGCATTTGGGAGGCTGAGATAGGAGGATTACATAGGTTTAAAGCAAGCCTCAGCTGCTTAGTGAGGCCATTTGCAACTCAGTGAGACCCTGTTTCAAAATAAAGAATAAAAAATGGGGCTGGGGGTGTTACTCAGAGGTAGAATGCCCCTGGGTTCCATCCCCAATACTGTAAAAAGAAAATATTGAAGAAGGTCTTTCGGGGTGGAATTTGATGTTCACATGGCTCTTATAGAGATGGGCAGGGTCCTGGCCTGTGAGGTAATCCATTGTTAAGTTGCAGAAGAGCTCTTGCCTTAGATCTGGCCCATCACCTTTCTGGGATGGAGGTAGAATAGAAAATCCATAAAAATAGCAGGGTATGTAAGTAAAGGGCCAAATATATAATGAGTCTTTAGATTTCTCTGGTATGTTTTAGAAGCTGTTATTCTTCCTGACATGTACTTCTCCTGTGGACCTCCTGTGTTGAGTTAGCCTGTTGGGTGAAACAAAGGATTCCCATATCTTTCATGGCCACACATGAATAATGGCTCATTTTTGTACACTGAGGGGCACTTAAATGCTGGTATTTTAAAGGTCTTCTCACATCTTTCAAAATCACATACATATTTCTTTTGCTGATTTTCATATTTAAATGCAAAATGTTTCTTCCAATTAGATTTTGTGCTGATTCTTTTATTTTATCACAGCTGCTAACTACACAAATAAAAGACTTCTCCAGTGTGAATCAGGATGTGATTCAGATCACAGTCCATGATGAAGGCTTGGCCACAGGTGTCACAGTCACAAGTAAGTAGTCTCTCTCTCATGAGCTTGCACACATGTGTGCTATGGGGATATCCAAGCAGAGTTGAGCTCTCACCCATCCAGGTGGAGAATGTCTGCAATGCCCAGGGATAATAACATTAGGGCCAAGAGCATCGAGGTGACTTAGAGGAGCCCCTGTAGATAACCAGGCATATCAGCCAATGCTCTGCTCAGGTCCAACTGTTCTAAACAACCCTATGTATAACCCAGACAAGGGCCCTTTCAGAGTCTGATGATTTTATTTTATTTTTTTATAGACATAATAGTATTTAATAAAGAAAATCATGTTTTATATGGTCATATGATATCCCTCTCCCCTATATTTCCTCAAACTTCCTTTTTATTTTTTTAATTTTTTATTGGTACACTGTATTCATAAATCATAATAGGATAAAAATCTTGTGTATACATACATGTACATATTGCCCAGTTAGTCCCTACCCACTCCCCACCACATTCCCTCTCTATCCCTCTTCCCCATGCTTGACTTAGAGGTTGGCATTGATATGTTTAAGTACATCATGTGCTTTAGAGAGTTTCCTTCTTCCCCCTTCCCATCCCCTATGTTAGGTTGCCTTATTTGCTCCTCTATAGAATCTCCTTTTTCATCTAGAGTTATGACCCATTTCTTATTATCTTTCACATATTAGGGAAAGCATCTGGTTTCTTATTTTTTGTGACTGACTAATCTTGCTTAGCATAATGTCCTCCAGTTCCATCTATTTCCCTGAAAATGATGCAATTGTGTTTTTTTTATGGCTGAGTAAAATTCCATTGTATACATATCCCACAGTTTTGTAATCCATTCATCTGTTGATGGACATCTTGGCTGGTTCCATAGTTTGGCAGTGGTGAATTGTGTAGCTATGAACATAGATATGCATGCCTTAGTTTGGTAGTTTGGTTTCCTTTCCTTTGGGTAGATAACCAGAAGTATTGATGGATCAATAAAGGACTAATATCTAGAATATACAGAGAACTCAAGAAACTCAACACTAAAAAAAAAATAAGCCAATCAAAAAATGGGCAAGGGAACTAAATAAACACTTCACGAAAGAAGAAATGCAAATGGGCAATAAATGAAAAAATGTTCAACATCATTGGCAATCAGAGATGCAAATCAAAACTACCCTGATATTTCACCTAACTCCAACTAGAATGGCCATCATTCAAAACACAAACAACAACAAATGCTGGTGAAGATGTGGAGAAGTGGGAACTCTAAAGCATTGTTAGTGGGACTGCAAATTAGTGCAACCATTTTGGGAAACAGTATGAAGGATCTTCAGAAGAATGGGAACAAATTTACCATTTGATCCAGCCTGATGATTTTAATTTGGACAGATTTTAGAGTTTTATGTTGGTGGAAGCTCCATTTGAAGTATGCTGTTTTATAAGAAGCAATATCAAATAGATGAAAGCAGAATTTCCATATGAGTATTTTTTTCCTTGCAGAACCCAAAATAGCTAACAATAGATAGACATTTATGTCCATACTGAGTGTGTCAAGTGAAACTCCTTAGAAAAGGATGTCATCAGTGCAAGTCATATCTATGCTGCTGGAGAAATGTGGATATGACTGAGCTCTTTCTTGTCTGTGAAGATGGTGTGCAATAGCAAAGTTGCTGAGGTACCAGTTTGGGGAGCCTGGAAGAAGTATTGGGTATTGAGTATGGGACCTGAGTAGATGGGAACACAGCAATAATGTTTTGGGAAAATACCATTAAGTGCCATTCTTTATTATTTTTAATTTTTTAAAGGTTTAAGAATAGGCAAAATTGGGCAAAGTAGAAACTTCAGTGGGCATAATTGCTTCTTTATTAACTAATAACCTCTCATCTAATAATTTTTACATCTTGATGGTCCTGTTTTAATTTATATTGGATCACCTTAACTATTTTCACATGGAGGAAATCAATTGAGACCCTTTACGCAAACCAGTTTTTAATTACCAAATATTTTGATTAATGAATAAATTAAAATTTGTTTATTTTTGCTACTGAGGACTGAACCCAGAGGATTTCTAATCTCTGGGCTATAACTCTAGTACTTTTTTATTTTCTATTTTGAAATAGTATCTCAAATAGTGTCTCAATAGTGACCCACTTCTGAGGGTCTTGTTCAGTTACTGAGCCTGGCCTCAAAACTGTGATCCTCCTGTCTCAGCCACCCAAGAACTGGAAATAAAGTCATTAACCCTATGAAGCTTTGTCAATTAATGCACTTCAGCAAATGTAAAAGTTAATTTAGAACCTTTACTATAGATGCAAAAAAGTCCAATCAGAGGGCCTACTTGTTATCTATTGTCATAGAAATTCTTTTTATAATTTTGGATTTCCAATTTGTTTATTTTACAATTGTGTATAGGCATATTTTATAAATAGTTTATTACATTGCTTATTTTATAATTCCTCCTTCTGTATCTAGGTTTTTTCTGTTTATTCTTTTCTTCCTATGTTTGAGCTTCTGGCCACCTAAAGCTTTGGTTTTTGCTTTGTTTCTACCTGAAATCTCATTGTACAGTCTGTCCATGGCTATAGGAAAAGAATGAGTAAAATGCCTAGTGATTTGCATCATAAAGAGTCATCTATCTTTTCAAGCCCTCCCAGTTCATCATGAAGGATTGGGGTTTCCACTTAAGAGCTATCTAATCTCTCCACAGCAAGGTAGCCTCCTTGTCCAAACTACTTTTCCATTTGCATTCTGAGATGCACAGATGCTTACTAAGGCCCAAGCACAATAGTTAGGGTATAGCATCATTTAAATAATCAGGTAAATTTTGGAGGGGTTCTGAGGGTATTTCAGGGATGAGATATTTTTTCCTTTGCCCCTTTTGTTTTAAATATCGGGCTGGCCGGGCGTGGTGGCGCACGCTTGTAATCCCCGCGCTTCGGAGGCGGAGACAGGAGGATCGCGCAGGTTCGAAGCCAGCCGCGCGCGCTGGTTTAGGAGACCCTGTTTCCAAAATGAAAATGTAAAAATAGGTCTGGGAGTGTAGCCCGGAGGTAGAAGGGCTTCCAGGAACCCCAGTACCACCAAAAAAATAAAAATAAAAATAAAATAAATAAATATTGGGCTGGATATTCTCCAAGGGTATAATTTATGATTTGCTGAAGACTAGGAAGACACGAAATTCCCTTATGACAGCAACAAAGCATGCAGTAAAGACAACAGAAAGTCTGCTATTCCACCTTACAACACTGACAACAATATAGGGTGCCATTTCTGCACCATGAAGCAACTCAACTGTCATCTTCCTCCATCAGGTTTGCCTGAAACACACTGATGAGCCAGGATTCTCAACCAAGTAACAATAAATATCAGTGCCAAATAAGTGAGAGCTCCTGGAATAGGCCTCTGCCATACTTGCAGAGAAACTGGAAGCAGAATACAAAGGGTGGCCCAGGTGGCTGGTCACTGTTACTGCCCAGTGTGGGCCTTTGCTTGGGCTTGGATCATGCCTCCAGAGTTTAATCCATTAGCAATTTGTTTATAATATTCTGAAAGACCCGAGAGACACAGACAGCACAGGTAAGACACAGCACCAGTCACGAACGCTAAAGCACAAGCTCAAACCCTGTCCACCTTGCTCTCACTGTGATCTCAAACCAAATTAGTAAGTCAAGAGCAGGCTCCAAGAATCAACCCCGGAGTCAGTGGGTCATGACACAGCATTCTGCTCACAATGCCCATTGCTTTATAAGACTCACAAATTCTTTTGGTGGAAGAATATAAAATACTGACAGTTGAATAGATGAAAGTTGGAATTTCTCATTACTTACAACTGCTGATGCAAGAAACATGCCAGGTAAGGACACACTGGGAATAATACTCAAGGACAGGGTGAAGCAGAAGAGAGTTGTGGGGGATGGTTAATGTAGGGTAGCCACAAAAAGCAAGGTAGGCTCATCTGTATTTCTCATGCTTCCTGTGGATTGGTTAAAACACTCTTCCTGTCTGGTACTTGGCCTGGGCTGATGGGGGCTGGTGTGTTGTGGCCCAGAGTAAGAGAGCCTTATGAAGGAAGTGGTTGGAATGTGGACCTAATCAACGAACCAGGGCCTCAAACCTGGGTCAAAACATTTAAAAACAAGTATACAATGAAGCAACAAATGTATAACACAGTAAAAACTGGGTTAGTAATGATATTTAATTTTGTTCTATTTGTTTGGAAAGTTCTGATCTAAAATAATCTACACACTTTCAAAATCCATTTCTTTCTGAAAAGATTAGAGAGAAAAGAATTTGTTATTTTTCTAAATTCCCAAAAGGCAACAATTCTTGTTAAAAAGTATTCATTACGATGGGAATAGATGGAAACATCTTTATATATCCTATGAATGACAATTTGATAAAATGCACCAAAGTTATAAATGCAAATTTCTCTAACCTACACATCTCACTTTGAGACACAAATTCTACAGTTATCTTTAAAACCATACTAAAATGACAAATGTACAAGTTTAGTTATTTTTAATATCAACAAAAATGTTACTTAAATCATAGACTAAATGTAAATGAAGTAATAAGTACTAAAAAAATTAGCAAACAAAAACCTCAGCCAAAACACATTGTCTAAGCTAAGTTATATTTCAGTGCAAATGCCATAAAGTCAAAGTTTTTTTTTTAATATAGTGTTCAATCTATTGAAACACAGGTATTCATTAATAATTTATGTGCAGTGAATAAGTATCTGCATTGATAGGTTATTAAAAAACACAATGTGGAAGTATATCTAAAAACTACATTTGTGTTAAAAGAGGAAGAAAATAAGAGTTTTCATTTGCATTTATTTGATAAGAAAAGTATTTTCATATTAAAAAACATATTTATAATTAGCTCTGTTGGTGAATGCAGGTTAGGGTTGGGGTGAAGATGGCAGAGATCTCTTGGATGGCACCAGGGTATGTGGGATACTTTAAACTCCATAAATAAGTTTTGAGTCTTGTTAGTGTATGCCCTATTGATAATTTGTATAATTAGGATATTCATTTAATTGCAAATCTGATAAGTTCTATGAGTAAAAATATTTATATAAACTATAAAACACATCATACTCTAGTAAGAACTCAGCAGATATGTGATATTACTTTTAAGAATAGATATATAAAACTTGATATTAATAACTTTATGAGGGCATACAACATACTACTGGTTAAATTAAAGTGTTCTATAGTTTTGCAACAAGATGTAACACTCATGGGATTTCAGCTGTGCATTGTGGCACATAATTATAATCCCCTGGGAGGCTGAGACAGGAGGATCGCAGGTTCAAGGACAACTTCATCAACTTTGTGGGAACCTCAGCAGCCAAGTAAAATTGTTTCAAACAAAAACTAAAATTGGGCTAAAGTCATAGCTCAGCAGTAGAATCATTAGGTTCAATCTCTAATACAAAAAAATAGGGAATTTTACCTTAAAGATGAAGTATTGTAAATGTTACTATGTCATGTTCTCATCTATAATTTGTGATTCACTTAGGGTAAAAAGAGTATAAAATAAAATTTAATTTTGAGCTGCACTCATTCTAAAATTTATGAAGATAACTGATTCCATGAATCAGTGATTATAACTCCCTGCTATTACAAACTAACTTTAGAGTTAGACTCTACTAAGTGGTGCTTCACTTGCTAATAGCAGTTTATTTTTTCCTTTTAATGTGGGACAAAAGTATGAAATATTTAACGTGCTACAGATTTTACAATCTCAAAAAAATGCAACATCAAATAATATATTTGCTTTTAAGGTAAGAAATTTTAAATATTGTTTTCATCTCTTATTAAAAATAATTTAACATTATTTTAAAATACAAGGAATATTACTTTAGAGAAAAACCTAAAGTGAAATATATCAAGACTGCATCAATGTAAATAACAAGCAAATTCCAAATAATGTCAAACTATATAATGTCATCCTAAACATATTTAAAACCAAACTCCTTCCTTCCACTCACACTCACTTTCACATTTTGCATTCTTGCTATACAAATAAATTTCCATTTGCTGGGAGATCAGAGAGAAGTCATCATTGATACCTCTATTCTCATACCCACATCCTAAATCACCGAAGTCTGCTTACTCAACTTCAAAATATATAGATAGTGCTTATAATCATCACATATTATAGTGCCCCTTGCCCAAGGCACTGATATCTTTCACAGGGACATTAAAATACTCTTCTAACTTATTACCCTGCTATACTCCACCCAGCAGCCCAAATAATCCTTCTATAATTAAATCAGAACCCATCTTCTCTGTTCAAAAACAAATCATATGCCTAGTTGAATAAATGAGTAACTGGACCATGTAAATATAATTTAACATATCAAATTAAATATTTTAATCTTAATAAATGTTGAAAATTGTGAGTGCATCAGTGGAGTTTAAGAAAAATTCCATATGATTTAAAAGAGCACAGATTATTTTTTTTTCATTTACCCTAAGTTGAGCATATAAATTGAGGTTGCCTTGAATTTAGCTTGTCTTCCTAACATGACAGTTAGCAGCACACTACACCAAACATAGTCAGTTCTTTCCACTTGTGACCACATAGCTGACTGAGAGTGGCAGATCACTACTACTACCCAACATCTGATGAGAGCATTATACCATATATCACTATCCCAGAAAAAGATCAATATTCAAATTATGGTTTCTACTGAACCCATACCACTTTCACACCATCATGAAGTAAGAAATTTAAGTGAAATCATTCTTAAGTCAGGGGCTATCTATAATGTGGTTTGAAAAATAAAACATCATAGGTTATTCTAGAATTTATACTTAGGAGATTAATCTTCAAACTGAAGTAGGAGTCAGAATCTCTAGACTCGCTCTCACTCACTCTCACAGAATGCCCAAACTTAATTCAGATTTTCAGTGTTGACTTTTAGCAATATACACACTGTGCTCAGATGCCCAAGAAATCCAGACTGTAAGGGTTAAAGTATGGCACTGGGGCCAGGTGTGGCCCACGCTTGTAATTCCCCGTGCTTGGGAGTCGGAGACAGGAGGATCGCACAGGTTCAAAGCCAGCTGTGCGTGCTGGCTTAGGAGACCCGGTTTCTAAATAAAAATATAAAATAGGTCTGGGAGTGTAGCCCAGAGGTAGAAGGGCTTCCAGGAACCCCAGTACCACCAAAAAAAAAAAATGTATGGCACTGGGTAAGTATCTAAGTCACCCCACAATTTGTAAGCTCTAAGAGATTAGATTTTAAAAATAATATATTTAACAAATATATTTAATGATGAACAATTATGTATTTTTCCCTTTGGAAGGGAAACTGAATGTTAAAGTATGCCTTTATATGTCAATTACATTTTTGTAAATATGAAGCATTGGAAAATTTGATGAGTTTCTTTATATGATTTTCTATAATTTCAGTGAAATGATGTCAACTATTAAAAACCTCCCATGTGAGTGTTCATTCTGAAGTCCTAGGAGAGTTCATGAATTTTATAAATTTCTGTATTTGTTATAAACCTACTGACTGGGGAATTCCTCACACAGATTAATTAAGCAGAGTTGGGCAAAATAAAATATCATAGCTTTTCTACACTTAGAAAGTAAAATGTAAAATTAAAATAAAAATAGCAAGAGAAATTCTAATAGATGTATTTAGGTTTTTTTTTTTTTTTTAAGCATCCAAACTTAAATAGCAAACTCTCATAACACTAACATGTGATTACAATGCTTTTGTGCAAAGTGACTTTAAATAGGTGTCTATCTCTACTTAGGAATCCCTCTGTGTTACTCTAAGGTTTCTTTCTCGATTTCCCCAATGTTTACTTCAATTTTTCACCTCTATCCCTAACCTTTTCCTGGCTTTTTATTACATTTTGTCAGTGTTTCCATGTGTGTGTTCAGACTCCACTACACCTTCTCAAAACTATTATAGTTGAGGGGTGAGTGAATCTTCAATGCCAAGATCTCCTTTCCCGAATATTCAAAACATCTCTCAACCCTGTTTTTCTCCCCAGCACTAGGGATTGAAACCAGGGGCAGTCTGCCTCTGAGCTACATCTCCAGGGCTATTTTTTATTACTTATTTTTAAACAGGGCCTCACTAAGTTTCAGAGAGCCTCACTAAGCAGCTGAAGCTGGCTATGAATCTGCAATCCTCCTGTCTCAGCCTCCCAAGTACTGGGATAAAAATTTATAACCACTTGCAATCCTTCTCATTCCTCCATTTAGAACCCTCTCTTCCACTCCATAGTCTTCTTTTGAAAACTATTAACACCTTGCTATTTCCATTTTCTCAATTTCCTGTGTACCTACCAACGCTCTACTGATCAACATAACATCTATAACACTATGTAATAATGCTAGTAAAATGTTATAGAATAATCCTTCCTAAAATCACCACCTGCATCCATTTTGCCAAATCAAGAGCACATATTTAGTCTGCATTTAATTGATTTCTCAGAAACCTGACACTGTCAACAGTTTTCTTTCTTGAATTGTTTCCTTCCCTTCAACCCCAGTGATATAATTATTTTGACCAATGCCAAGAAATAAAACAAGTATCTGAATTAAAGCAACAACAATGGAAATATAATAAAAAGAAGCTCTAGTATACTTGACCACAGTGATAATTTTGTGATTGAGGCAGACTTTTAACTGTCTACCATAATCACTTTTTTTTTTTTTAACTAACTGGGATTGTTACTGCTCAGCTGTATTACATTTCCAGCTCCCCTTACACTTAACTATAACCATCTGCTGAATTTCTCTCCAAGGACATATGAGAAGCACTGGAACTGTCCTATGAAACATCTCACAATTACTGTTCTGTGTTCTTTCCTCTTTCAAGTGGGCATGTTGAAGATTGCAGATACCATTTATCTCGGGTCTCTGAATGACTAAGTGGAGAACAACCTTGCTATCATTCTTATATTTACACATATCTCTATATTAAAAACTTGTTTTATGGACTTCAAACTTTAGCATGTATCACAATCACCTAAGAAGTTTATTTAAGCACAGGTTTCTGACCAGAGTTTCTGATTTGGTAGTTTAGAGTGGGACTCAAGAATTTTCATTTTTGACAATTCCAAGGTAATGGCTACAAGATCATTACTTTGCGAACTGTTACTATAGACTATTGCACATAGACAAATGCCTACTTTCCTCAAGCCATTACATTTTTAATCTACTGCCAAAGCTCCTGAGCTTCCCATAATTCAAAAATGATGATGGAAATTTGATCAAAATAATCCTATTTGCATTCTGTTATAACTGAATTTGGCCTAAAATAGAATAAACCCTTATGAGCACAGCTAGTGGTTGATAAATGAGTAAAACTACCCAGGTTCTCTGGTTTGTCATCTTCCTACTAATTGTCGTATTTCTCTTAAAACTACCTCAACCTTCAAGGCCACACTCACCATTCTAAAGATGCTTGAATGCATGAATAGTTAAGGTGTTAGGGATGAGAGTGGAAAACATAATGTCACAAAAATATAGAGGTCTAAAGGTACTCACAAAACATGGTTTTGAATTTTTTTATAGGAAATAAAAACACTGTTTTATTCCTAAATTTATCTTGTATTATTCAGGGTGGTAAATGTGTATGCTGGTTAGAGCCAAGAAACGAATGCTGTTTAGATGAATGCTTTGGCTAACTCCCACAGTCAGCATACTGTTCACTGACTCAAGTTCTTTAAGTATTGGGTGAGAAGTGACTTCAATCATAAGCAGAGAGATTAGACTAAGATGTCAACCAGATTTGAGAATCTGGGACTCTATAATTGAACTGTTTATTTGATAAAAATTAAAATAAGACCTCAAGATATTTTTGATAGGCACATGCAATTATAGGATGCTTCATTTAAAAAGAAAGATATTCAGCCATAAATTTGACACATCAGTTCAAATGCTTTAGTTTTTTTTATAAGAATTAGGATACGAAATAGAAAATTGAGAAATGGTAGTTCTTTGCAGTTGCCAAATAGCATAAGAAAAAGAAGAGTGTTTTCACGCTTCAAAGACAGCATGGGTAAATAGCCTTACTGTACTTCAATTTGAGGTTTCAGAGATTCTTTTTAAAATTATATTCTAAATATTCTTACAGGGTTATCAATGCCTGAACATAGGTGTTATTTTTTCTCATTAAGGTTCTTTATCTATTTTGCATAATAAAGATTGAATTACTCAAGTTAACAGTCCATTTATTTCACATTCAAAACGCCTTGAATTTTTCACAAAACAACTTACTCAAAGTAATTCTCCCTGGTTTTCTTCATTGTTTCCTAAGATTCTCCATGTAAAGCCCAAAGACTCCACAAAGATCATCCTTAAGTTATCATAAGTAAAATAAAACTTGCCAAGAAACATATCTCTTTTCTTTTTACCTACTCATGGCTTTCCAATTTGACTATTACATGAAAAAAAATTTAAAAAGACAACAAAACCAAAGTGTGGCAAGTTAAGCAAACCAGAAATTAAAAGAATATATTTAAAAGAAAAAGAAAGGAAAAAAAAAAGGCCCACAGAGGAAGTCTGATGCTAATCTGCTTTTTAAGTTAGAAGGAGAATTGATGGATAACTACTAAAATCAATGCAATGTGTTTAAAATTTTTTTTTCTTCTTGGAAGTAAAAGACAGGAGAGATTGCATGCTGACATTAATGCAACTTATATGGAGAGTAGAGATCCAGAATGGCATAAAACATAGAAAATATGACAATGTGTGAGGTCTGGTCTCAAGCCCCAGCTGTTCTATCCCATATCCAGACAGGTTAACTGCTGAATTGAGTGGGCTAACTGTGATGGAAATGTGTTCAGGAAGTACCTTTATTTTTCGCTAACTATTCAACCTTCCCACGCCCTCATAGCACATCATTCAAATCTTGTAACTTCCAAGTCATTTCTCCTTTCTTCTCAATCATTATGACTAATTCTCAGGTTTTAGATGTTCATTAGAGCATAAATCACAGCTCCAAACTCTCACTCCATTCAAAGTTTCTCTCTTCTCCCCAACTCAAGACTTGTGGCTCAGAGGCTTCCGGTGAAAAAAGGCATTTTTGACCTCTCTTTCCCTTTTCAGCATGGCTGCCTTCTCTTGCCTCTTCCTCAACTAAAGCGTTGGTAGAAAAGGTAGCAAAATAATCTCTTCCTTGGTTTTTAGAGTCTAATCTCTGTATGATAGCATTCATATGACTTTATTTTAGGGAATATTTGTGAATTTTTTAAGAGCTCTGGGGGCCATCCACAATATATAATACCGTGATATGGCTGTCAGATTCTGAGTGCCCCCCTCCTGGTAGTCTTCCCGCTTTTATAGTGACATGAAAGAAAGGAAAATGGGAAGAAGCTTTTTCTATTGGCCCATAAGTCTTTGCCATTTTCAATATTGGGAATGCAAGCCAGTTCCTTCCTTCCTTCTCGAGTGTCTCTGAAGTAGTGAGCTGTTCAAGCCATAGTCCCACCCAAAGAAGGGCCCAGGCAAAAAGCAGGCCCACTTTCATGACATCCTGCACCCTGCAGAAGAAACAGTGGAGCACTACCTTGTGTACTCTCCCACAGAAGCCCCAATTATCACTTGGGGATTGAACTCTGGAGAGCATTCTACGTCTGAGAAACACTCCCAGCCCTATTTTATTTTTCATTTGGAAAAAGGGTCTTGCTAAATTGCTGAGGCTGGCTTTGAACCTGCAATCTTCCTGTCTCAGCTTCCCAAGTCCTGGGATTACAGGCGTGAGGCACCTTGCCCAGCTAGTCTACTTCTTTTGAAGATACTGCTTCCTCTCTGCATAATTTTCCTAGATTATCTTGCCTTGGGAGGTAAAGAACATCTATCTTCTACTGTTCTTTTGAGGCTAACAATTCAATAAACAGATTAATTCCCAATTTCTATAAATCTTTTCAAGCTGGCCTTATCTAAGCCATATGGGTTGGGGACATGGGCATGCAAAGAGTCAGGCATTGTGCTAAGTGTTATATGTGATTGCTACATAACATGCAATTATTCATCCTTAGACTTTCTAAAAACGGTAAGAAAAGGGGACAGCGGTGATCAAAGATTTTTTCCAAATAGGAGAAACGAATGCAACAAATAGATATGGCTCAAAAGACTTGCCTGCTATAGCTTACTAAATAACAACAATAAGGTAACTATTTGAAATTCTAGAATTGGAGCCAATTTTTGCATATTATTTTAAGCTTTGGAACTTTGAAAGCACAGAAAAAAAAACATTTAAATTTCTGTTACAGAAGAGTTATACTGAGCAAGTTACCTAACCACTTGGATTCAACAATTGTGTTACCATATTTTCATTTGCTGCTATAATAACTTGCCACAAACTTGGGGGCTTCCTACAACATGAACTTACCATTTTACTGTTCCAGAGTCGAGAAGTTCCAGAGTCTCAAAACAATTTCACTAGGCTAAAACAAAGTGTTGATAGGGCTCCCCCTTTCTTGAGACTCTAGCAGATGACAATATCCTTGCTTTTCCAACTCCTAGAGGCCACCTATATATTGTCTTGTATTTCTTTTTCCCACCTTTTGAAACTCTTGCTTTGGAATTTGCATCTCCTGCTTCCTCTCTCATCGCCTACCATCCTTATATAAGAACGCTTGTGATTACATTGAGCACACCTGAACAACTCTGGGTAGTTTCTCCACCTACAAGCCTTAACTAAATTACCCTAGCAAAATCTTTTACCTATAAGCTGACACTCACCGGTTCGAGTTTTGAATATTTGGGAGCCTATCATTGAGCTACTACAATTGTTTGGAGAATTAAATGTGATAATATAAAGTGCTTACCATGTCTAGCGCACAGTAACCCTCAACACATGTTTAGTTTCTTCCTCCCACCCCTTCATTCTATTTATTAGCTTGCCCAGAATGCTCACTCCTGTAATCCAGAACACCTGTCCACCACAACTAGAGGAAGGCAAATGCAATTGATTACAATTCTGGAGACTTCAAGGCTTCAGTCCATGAGCAGTCAGGTGAAATCTGTAGAGCTTAGAGCATAGCACAGGAAACAGAAAGAGAAGAGTTCAGGGGCTCCACTCTCACATCACAGAGTCCAGAAGCAATAGAGAGAGAAAGTAAGAGAGAGCCTGAAGGCCACACACTCCCAAGGACTCCTCCTTCATCAACAAAGCCCAGCCTCCACCATGGCTGTCTTGGCTATACCATGAGTTCAAGGGGACATTTTAAATCCAGGCCATAACAGGGACTTTACTGCCTTATCTGTAACACTAAATATATTTATTATACTCTCTCTAGAGATGTGGTGACAAATAAGATTGACTTCATTTCTCTCTTCTTTGCTCACATTCTGTTTGAAGGAGTAGACAATAAAATATACAAACATATATACATATTTTATAATAATTATGTATTTAATGGAATACTAATTAGTGTCATAAAACAATCTGGGAATTTACTCAGGAAAGAAGAAATAAAATAACAGGGCAGGATGATGTGTTGCCAACTCTCAGTTTATATAGCATATATCAAATGTTGTCTCCATAGAAAAAACTCAACTGACCACATAATCAAAAAGAGTGTGTTTTTGATAGTAAAATTTTATCTGCAGAGCCGGGCGTGGTGGCGCACGCTTGTAATCCCAGCATTCGGGAGGCTGAGAACGGAGGATCGCGGTTTGCGGACAGCTTCAGCTACTTAGTGAGGTCCTCTGCAACTTAGTGAGACCCTGTTTCAAAATAAAGAATAAAAAATAGGGCAGGGGGTGTAGCTCGGAGGTCGAATGCCGCTGGGTTCTATCCCCAGACCTGCAAAAAAAAAAAAAAAAAAAGTTATCTGCAAATATTTTTCTCTTCTATTTCCAAGGGCCGAACTTAGGGACATTCTACTACTGAGCTACATCCTCAACAATTTTTAATTCTTATTTTCAGACCGAGTCTTGCTAATTTTATCAGGAAGACTTGAAATTTGTGATAGTCCTGCCTCAACCTCCCAAATAGTGAAATTGCAGGCCTGTGCCAATTCTATCTACAATTCAATTTCAATTATACAGGTTACAATAAAAAATTTAGCTTAGTGACATGTTTACAAACAATTTACTATTTTTATTTATTTATATGTGTGTTATACAGTACTGGGGATTGAATATGGGAACATTCTACTTCTGAACTATAGACCCACACCTCTTTTAGTTTGAAACAGGGTATTGCTAGGTCTCACTAGCCTTGAACTTGCTATTCTCCTATGTCAGCCACTTAAATTCTGAGATAACAGGCTTGTACCACCACACCTGACTAAAAACCAGTAACACTTAATTTACAGCTTTCATGATGTTAATAGTTAAAATTGATATCCTTATTAATGAATTACTAATTCTTTTTTTTTTTTTTTGGTGGTGGGGTGGTGGTGCTGGGGGTGGAATCCAGGGGCAGGCTATACTCCCAGATCTAATTTATATATATATATTTTTTTTTTAGAAACAGGGTCTCACTAAGTTGCTGAGAGCCTCACTAAGTAGCTGAGGCTGGCTTTGAACCTGTGTGATTCTCCTGTCTCAGCCTCCCAAGCGCAGGGATTACAAGCGTGTGCCACCACGCCCGGCTTCATTGCTGATTTTAAAAATACATGATATTACTTGTTAGCTTAATTTATATCACCTTAGATATATTAATTTGCTTAAATGTGCACATTGGCCTGGTGTGGTTTCATACACCTGTAATCCAAGTACTTGGGAGGCTGAGACAAGAGGATTGCAAGTTCATAACCAGATTCAGATACTTAATGAGGCCCTCCCCAACCTAATGACACCCTGTTTCAAAATAAAGAATACAAAATAGTAGCTTGGAGGTAGAATGGCCCTGGGATCAATCCTCAGTACTGGAAAAATAAAAATAAAAAAGGTTTGGGAATGTGGCTCAGAGGTAGAATGTCCTTGAGTTCAATACCCAATATCAAAAACATAGATAAAATAAATAAGCAAATAAATAAATATGTATATTGATTAGTAATGATATTCTCAATTTGGATATATCTTTACATAAATTATATTCAACAGAAATATGATTCTGCCTAACTTATAAAATCTCATTTGAGAATCCAATTTACTTATAAAATTTAGGTTGGTAGAAGTTGTCTCAGTAAAATTAAAATATTTTCCTAAATGCATTATGTAAATGCTTCATAACAGTGCGTGTGTGTTTTTGTGTGTGTACTGGTTATCTAATAGACTAAAAGCAAAAGCAGATTTACTATATATATATATATATATATATATATATATATATATATATAGTGTGTTTGGTGGTGCTGGGCTCCTAGAAGCCCTTCTACCTCTGGGCTACACTCCCAGACCTATTTTATACTTTGTATTTGGAAACAGGGTCTCTTAAGCCAGCGCTGGCTTCGAACTCGTGCTATCCTCCTGTCTCCTCCTCCCAAGCACGGGTGGATTACAAGCGTGAGCCACCACACCCGGCTACAAGCTATATTTTTCTATGATGAAGTTGAATAATGTGTTTTCAGCAAAAGATACTGGAGGGCTCCAGAATGGGTGAGCTCAGCAAGCAAGCTTTTCAAGGATTCTTAGTTCTTTCACAACTGATATGCTCAGAATGTAGTTAGCAGATTCTTCTTGTGCAGAATGAGATGCTGCTAAGCGTCAGAGTGGTGACTGGAGGGTTCTCTCGCTCCTATGCCAAATCAAGTATGTCCCCAAATACTTTAACATGCTCCCTCTCCAGAGGTGGTGTCTTGGTTCTCTTTTAAGTTGTGTGGTCCATGACAACTTTGATGAGTAGAGTCTGGCACAAGTTAAGTGCTTCTAGTTCTGCACTGAGCTATTAAGAGTACAGGCAGCCCTATACTTCTACAGAAGTCCAACCCTCTTGCCAAGAATACTAATGGTGATACCCTTAGATTATGTGACAAAGAAAGGAAGAAAAATCCAGCATGATTCAGACTTCCAGCCATCTCCACTAAGGCACAAGGCAGGTGACTGAAGCAAGCATGGATTCTCCAGTTTAATTCAGTCCCCAGATGAGTAATGTCTCATGGTCCAACCTGAATTTATGAATCTCAATTCACAAGATATATTAAAGGGGTTATTGTTTTAGCTTATGGAATTTTTTAGGTCCAAGAGTTAGAACAATCCCTAAATGAGCTGGGCATGGTGGCGCACGCTTGTAATCCCAGCATTCGGGAGGCTGAGACCGGAGGATCGCGGTTCGTGGACAGCCTCAGCTACTTAGTGAGGCTCTCTGCAACTCAGTGAGACCCTGTTTCAAAATAAAGAGTAAAAAATAATAGGGCAGGGGTGTAGCTCAGAGGTCGAATGCTCCTGGGTTCCATCCCAGACCGGCAAAAAAAAGAACAATCCCTAAATGAAACTTCAGTACAATTACTTTATATGTTGAAAATCAGCCTTTGTCAAGTCATATCATCAAATGCGATGCAGTTTCACTCTATTACCTGTGCAAAACTTCTGTAAGGGCCGTGAAGTGACCAGGCCTCATATTTGTGCAGTAAATAAAAACCATGTAATATTGCAAAGAGCATGAAAAGTCGCTCAAGTTCTTTTTAAGTTCTGGAAGAAACAGAAAAGAACATATCTGTCACTGTATATATATATATATATATATATATATATATATATATATATATACTTCAAATCAGTTGATCTGGACAAAATTAACTTGATTTTCCTATTTAGGAAGGAACTAACATTAACTGCTCAGTGAGTTAGATCTAAGACATTAGGGCCATCTGTACCTATTATTCAAATAAAATTATTATCACAGCTCAATAACATCTGCTACTTTTTAAAACTATTATAATATTTTGGTCTTACTCCCATTTCTTTTTTTAATTTTAAATTATTTATTTTATTTCTTATCCCCATTTCTTGATTTGAGGTTTTTATTAATTTAGTTTTCTAAAATTTGTTCAACTAACATTTTTATATCTTTTTCACCTCAAAAAATTTCAATGAATCCTAATTATCTATGACAGTAAAAAATATCAGCTTCTCATTCAAACCCTTTCATAGTATTTTAATTTTTCTCCCATTTACTCCAAAATTATATTTTTTATTTCTTTTTTAGTGTCAGTCAGTAGAATGAGAGAGGGGGATAAAAGGGTCATTCTTACCTAAAGAGAGAGCTGGTAGTGAGGCTTATGACTACAGGCATTAGAAATTACCCTAAAAGAAGTTTTAAACATAAAAGAAGACAGTTTAATGCATTTATGTTTTAGATGTCCAGTCTATGCTAAAGGTAGCACAACAGAGTTGAATAGGTAAAATGAGCTCGGGTAGACTTTTTCACAGAATTTCAGATAATGGGAATGAGTTTTAAATCAATTGAGAAGTTGCTTATGGACCATCTTAAAATTACTGTCATAAATCACACAATAAACTATGAGTCAAGCAAAATAATATTTTTCTTGTTTAAATATCTCTATGAAGAACCGGGCGTGGTGGCGCACGCTTGTAATCCCCGCGCTTCGGAGGCGGAGACAGGAGGATCGCGCAGGTTCGAAGTCAGCCGCGCGCGCTGGCTTAGGAGACCCTGTTTCCAAATAAAAATGTAAAAATAGGTCTGGGAGTGTAGCCCGGAGGTAGAAGGGCTTCCAGGAACCCCAGTACCACCAAAAAAAAAATAAATTAATTAAAAAAATAAATAAATATCTCTATGAAGAGGTCATAAGTGACCAATAAGTATCCCCTGCTTCTCTCAACTATTAATCTTAACCAATTCTCTCATTTGCATGACTCTCCGTAAATAGTAAGCATCAGTAAAAGTAATGTCACCTAACAAAAATTAGGCAGTGCTCCTAATATAACTCCTGATTTCTTTCTTTCAAGCTTAATTTTCTCATAGCCTAAGGTCTGGGAGTATAAATCTGAATGAACTGTCAGATAAGGTTATTTCTGAATAGGGATGACTAATGCTAATTTGGAGGACTGAATGGGATTTTCATAATCTATTGGCTTTTGAAAACTAGAACTAGAACTGGACTCAATGACCTTCCAAATTTCTCTTTTCTTATTAAATGATGATTTATATCATTTAGAAAGGAAATAGTGTACTGTATTCTTGATGTGGTCAGAATTTGATCAACGATGTGGTAGAGAGAAAAAATAAGGAAGCATTATAAAATTTTTTGAATAAGGGAATATTTTAATAAAACTAGAAAAGTAATAAGAAAATACATAGCTTTTTCCAATTTTCTATCATAGTGTGTGCAGCTTCAGAATGTAATTAATTAGGTAAGAGGCCAGTATCAAGGCCATCTTCTTCAGAAGGCTGACTCTGAGATTGATATTTACAAGCAAATTGATATTTGGTTTATTGAATAGAGATCTTCAGATCAACACCTTGAAGAGAAAAACATCATGGAAGCAGGATTGGGAAAAGAGGGAAGATGGAAGACAAGAGAGTTGAAACAAGATTTGACTGATCCATTGGAGATCCCCAGAGATGGCATATTCCTGGCCTTTGAGTTTCCTCAACTTGAGGCTATGGGGCTCAAAAAATGTGCCTTCCATTATTTGACTGGTGGAGAGATTTCTGTTCTAATATAAACCAATTATTAGTGAAAGATTCTGCTGCGGGCCAAGCAATAGTCCTAGAAGATGGGGAAACTAGTACCTTGATCCTAAAGGAGAGACCCTCAAAATCTACTGCAAAGAACTTGGAAAATATTTTATGGTTATGTTTTAGAACATGTTATTTGTTACTCTTATAATTGACCTTTGAGAAAGTAAGCAAAGTTAAATATTGAATTAAGACTTAAGAAAGAAGTTTGAATGAGTCCATATTCTTAAATCCAATATTGAAATATTTTAGAAATCATTATCTCCTCCCCTTAATGCCTGTGGGTTGTTGTGCTGTGGTTTGACAATGATTCCTTCTCCTGTCTGTATTTACTTTTTGAAATATTAAACTGCGTTTATATGTGGTAGAGATAAATGTCTTTAGCACTGGGTTGTACATGTTTTTGTTCTGTCTCCATATTTTATTGGGATCCTACTTATTATTTTGTCAATGGCATAACAGCTTAGTTCTAATTTTGCTCTTTTTCTTCCTCAAAATTGTTGGGAAGCTGCTTGAGAAAAGTGGTGTACCAAATGCAGCATAGCTATTAAATAATTTCCATTGACTACTCAATTGCTAGTGCATAGAAGAACGGAACAGTTTTAGAGGAACTTATATGGAGTATACATCACATACCCACTTATGAGCTGCAACTGTGTTTGGTTTATATATAAAACTATTACCACTTGGATAATTTATTTAAATGCTAATAAAACACAAAACAGCCATTTGTGTTATTTGTTCTTTTTGCATGTTTTTCCTTCAGTCAAGCTTCAGAATATCATCTAAATAGTGACCTTTCTTAGCCTATTTTCTGCCGCAATTGCCAGATCCATAAAGGCTGTCAAATACTTCATTATGGAAATTAATAAGTGATTTTTATCATGAGTCATAACCAAATTCTTTTGAAATAAAATATGCTAGTTAATGTGTTCCATTATGTTTAGATTTTTGTTTTCTTATTTCAGGCATCTATTTCCCTGTTATCATCTTGGAGTCTTGTGCCATTCATAAAAAATACTAGGCAGGTTAAATGCCAATCTATAAATATTTAAACTATAATTTCTTAAATAAAACACGTTCTTAGCAAAGCATGAGAACAAGGAAGGGCAAAATGAGTGAAATGTAAGGCTAACATTTGGCTGAAAATGCTGGCTTGTTCTGCTTGAGATGAGTGATAAGCACTTACTATGTAACCTATGCTTCCTGCCACACTGGGCATTGCGGTTATTTATATTCCGCCTCTTGGAGTCTTTAAATTGATTGTGAAAGGTTAAAAGACCTTTTTAACTCATCTGTAGGGATACACTTTTAGTTAGTGCTGTTCATTTTCCATTCTCTATTGAGATTCTAAAATCTCTCAGTAGGTACCTTATTTTATTATCTCATTGAGCCTCACAAGTCCTGGTGAGTTAATCAATGGTACCTGTGGGATGCTTTTGTCACCTCTGGTGAATGTCTGGAGGGTGATATAATGCTTTAGTGAATAATATTCCCAGAAGTCATGTGTATTTTTTGGAATGCATAAAACTCTTATTTTAAAATGAATCATCCTTGCTCATCCTTTTTTTAGGTTAAGGATACTTTCTTTTCTGTCAAGTTCTCCTGAGTGTATTATTCTGACTTGCTAATAAACAAGCTAAAGAAAATAAGAATGAATTAATACATATTTACAACTCCTCCTACCTGATAGGCTTTATAAACTAAGTGATATTCTGACTAAAATTTTTAAGTTATTTAAAAGCTAATTAACTTCTCATTGTGTTTAATATTCACATTTTATATTATAGGTCTACAACAAATTTAATTGTTATTTTTAAAATGAAAAATTAGTGTATTAGACATTAGCACAATATGATCTATTTTAAAATTTAGAATCGTATAACATCCCACTTTACCACAGCCATAAAATTACCTTGAAGGGCACCATTTCTAGGTTCAATTTAACACATGTGACTTCAGCTCAGATAAAGTAAACAGCTTGCCTGCGTCCCTTGTGCAAGACAGGAACAGAGCTTAACTTTTTTATTCCAAATTCAATTTTTACCACAAACCATAGTACTTATAGAAATGAATAAGTGTCATTAGTTTAGCTGAAAAATCCTTTGTGAAAAGCTGTTTTAAAATTCCATCTTGCTTGTTAGTGCAAAATAAGGCTATCACAGTTAAAGAATAGAAATTGATAAGTAGTCCTTAATAAATATACAAGGCAGCAACATTTATTTAAGAATTACATCTCTAAGCACCCTTAGATAATATTGTACTCTATTTTTATAAGTTATTTCATTTGAAACATGTAAGGGGAATATGAATAGACTATGATGAAAGTTCTATAGGAACAGAGATATTGTAGATCTAGCACCATGACATAAATAGTGCCTACCATGTAGCAGGAATGCTACTTGTATATAGAGTGAATGAGAAAATTAACAGCTTTTAAACAGCAACCCTAACTTATACAATATCTAAGTTTCTCAGCAAATTTATAATTAGATTCTTTGAGCAGGAGAATAAAAAAGATCTATTACTAAAGATGACTCTGATGTTTGCTATTGGCCACAGAGCAAACAAATCCTTCAAGTTGATCAAATTTAAATCTTTGATATTAATATAAACTAAATTGATGCATGGTACAAACTTGAGAATAGGCCAACCATCTACTTATTTGGTGTTTAGTGTGATGTTTTCTTTTTTCTTTTTTGGAACTGGGGATTGACATAGAAACATCCTACCTCTAAACTGCTTACATTCCCAGTCCTTTTTAGTTTTTATTTTGAAACAATGTTTTGCAGAGTTGCTATGGTTCTCATTAAGTTTCTGATGTTGCCTTCAAACCAGCACTCCTCCAGTTTCAGCCTCTCAAGTACTGGCTTACAGGTATATGCCACTGTGCCCAGCTATAAGGCTTTCTTTAACTCTTTCTGAAACATACTGAGAAAAAATTTGATGCATTTTGCTTTAATTAACACATTTACCGCAGGGAATGGTGGCGCACCCTTGTATTCCCTGGGCTTGAGAGGCGGAGATGGGAGGATCGCACAGGTTTGAAACCAGCCTTTTCAAAATAAAATAATTGGTATATTTCAAAATAGTTGTGTTAAAATGGAGGCAGACATGGATAAAGAAAGGACTTGGTTTCTGCCTAAAAACAGGCAGCTATTTCAATGTAAATCAACCTAGCTCCAAGTAATTAGCAAGTCAATAGAGGAGAGATAGGGCTTCTTCTTTCTAAAGACAGATCTAAGAAGATCTAGGGAGGATGGGGCAAGGTTTGACCTTGCCCTTCATGAAAGGAGACAGACACCTCACCACACCTTGCTAGGGGAGGTACCTTACAGGGACGTTCACTATGTCAGAGTCACACAAACAAGATGGAGGTCATGAGTATAAAAAAGGCTGAGGCCACAGGTAATTCCTTTGGTGTACTCATTCGAGTCATCCCCTCATGCCATCTTGGCATGGGGCTGTATTTCTATTTTCTGTATTTCTATCTTTCTAATAAACTCCTTTAAATCTTCAGCAATGGTCCAAGCGATGAATACTTATTCTTAGCATAGGACAAGAATCCACGGTTTTTCTGTTTGTCTGTTTGTGTGGTGGTGGTGGGGGGATTACTTCTCCCCACACACACACACACCACGCACATTTCACTCTGCAACACAATTTACCTCAGATAATCTGAAAAGCAACTTTACTTTCACAAATTATGCAGAATAAAATTAAAAAAGATGATGTGACTTACCCAAGGTAAGAAAGTTCAATGTTAGCTGGATCTTATGGTGACTCCATTCCAAGTTTTCTAAGAAATCTCCAGACAGGTCTCCCTAGAGACTGAATTACTTTGCATTTTCACCAGCAGTGTAGAAGAGTTTCTATTTCCCCACATCCTCACCAACATTTATTGTTATTTACCTTCCTTATGATTGCCACTCTGATTTGGATTAGATAGAATTTCAGTATAGTTTTGATTTGCATCTCTCTGATTGCTAATGATGTTGAACATTTTTTCATGTATCTATTGGCTATTTGTATCTCTTCTTTGTGAAATGTCTATTCAATTCAGTTGCTCATTTCTTGATTGGGTTATTTGTTTATCTAGTGTAAAGTCTTTTAAGTTCTTTGTATATTCTGGATATTAGCCCATTATCAGAGGGATAGGTAGTAAGAATTTTCTCCCATTCTGTAGGTTTCTCTTTAGATTCTTTATGATTTCCTTAATAAGCCAAAACTTGTTAGTTTGATACCATCCCACTTGTTAATTCTTGTTTTAATTTCCTGTACTTTGTAGGTCTTGTTGAGAAAGTTACTACCTGGACCTATATGTTGGAGTGTTACCTTCTCTGATAGCTTCACAGTCTCTGGTCTCAAACTTCCAAGGCTTTGATTCATTTCAAGTTGATTCCTGTGCAGAGTGAAAGGAAAGGATTTAGTTCCATTTTTCTACAAATGGATAGCCAATTCTCCCAGCACCATTTGTTGAGAAGGCTATCTTTTCTCATATATATAGATTTGTCAAAAATCAATTGAATATAAGTGTGTGGGTTTGTTTCTGTAATCTTCTATTTTGTTCCATTGCATCATGTGCCTGTTTTTGTGCCTATTCTATACCATGCTGTTTTAACTACTATCTTTCTGTAGTTAATTTGAAGTCAAGAATTGTGATGTTATCTTTCCAAAATGGTTGAAACCAAGGAACTACAGTAATATATGCATACCTATGTTCACAGCAGCACAATTCACAATAGCAAAACTATGAAACTAACCTAGGTGTCCATCAACAGATGAATGAATTACAAAATTATATAAACACAGTGGTATTCTACTCAGCAATAAAAAGAACATATTTAAGTCATTTGTAAAAAAATGGAGGGACCTGGAGAATATTATGTTAAGTGAGATTAGCCAAGCACAGAAAGATATGTTTAAGCTAGAGAGTATCTGGGATACAGAGGGACTCTAGATGATGGAGGAGATTCTCAGAGGAATCAGGGAGGAAGGGGAGGGGAAGAGAAAGACTGAGGTTTATTAATAGAAATACTACCATTCACTATGTGTGTATATATGTGAATACAACATCAACCTGGACAGTTGGTATTGGGAGGGAGGGAAATAGGGATGTAGGGAGAGGCACCAAGTACTGTGTGCTGTATGCAATTGCCAACACGATCTACATTATGATGTGAAACTATAATGCACCGATAATATGTAAAAAAAAAGAAGAAGAAGAAATAAAGAAATAAAGTTTATTTGCTTGACTTGCTTCCTTACCACTTTCAAGGTTTGTTGTTGTTGTTGTTGTTGTTGTTTGTTGTTTTCCCTTTATTCTCATTCTCTCTCTCTCTCTCTCTCTCTCTCTCTCTCTCTCTCTCTCATACTGGGATTGACTCAGAGGCATACTACACCCAAATTTCATACCTTCCCCTTTTCTTTTTGAAACAGGGTTTTGCAGAGTTGCTGCTGGCATAGCTAAGTTCCTGAGGCTGGCCTTGAACCTGCATTCTTCTATCTCAGTCTACCAAGTGCTAGAATTACAGTCATGTACCACCATGCCCACTTCAAGTCTTTTCTTGAATGTTATTTGTCAGTGAAATATTCTTGATCACCTTGTATAAAATTTCTCAATTTCTAGGACCCTCAATTATCTTTCTTGCTTTATTTATAAGGTTTCTAATTTTTTCACGTGTTTAATAACTTCCTTAGTTATTTTGGTTTTAAGCATTACTTACCCCACCAACTTAAATGCAAGTAACATGGGCATGGATTTTTGTCTATTTTTTGTTGTTGATGTTCCCAGGGCCTAGGACAATGTCAGACTGTATGCTAAATCTCTGTAAGTATTTGCTGAATGAGTGAATGAATTCTATAATGAGAACAATGGAGTAGAAATATCACGAGGAAGGTCAAATGGGTTTTGATATTCCAAGACCTGGCTCAAGCTTCTCTCTCTCGTAGATCTCACTAAGCACAGCTGTCTTGACATTGAAGGTTCCACTCCTGTTATCACTCAGGCCCAGGTTTGGCCACATTACTTTCCTATAAGACCTACAGCCAAATGAAACAAGATGATCAAGAAAATACTAAAAGTTCAAAAGTAATAGACCAAACCTCTTATATTTAAAACATGTCCACCAGCTCCTGCACAGACAATGTTGGTGGACATTCTTCTATTTCTTCCTTGCTTATGGAATCCTATGGCTTCATAGAAGTGGCTGTTGTCTCAGAATAAACCAGGATGGATCATGGCTATTTGATTCTCATCAAGGTATGAGCATGTTTCTTGTCAGAGATTTACTCAGAAATAGAAATATGCTGCTAGATGATAAGAAGCAAGTCATTTGAGAGGGGCTTCAGGAAAATTCTCATGCCTATAAAAAAAAAGACAAGAAGAATGCATGCTCTTTTTTACATACCACCCACTGTTCTTGTTATGGAACATTCGATGTTATGATTTGAGAATGTGATTCTTGGCCTTCTTTGACAGCAGAAAGTAGAGAGTGAGTAAATAAATGCCTAGGGACAGATATAGTTCCCAAAACCATGCTCCTCTAGGGAACAACCTCCTCCAGACATACCTTACCTGTCTACAATTATCCTCAGTAAGCCCATTCAAAATATCAACCAAAAGGACCAATTTACTACTGATATCAGAGCCCTCATGATGCAATTATTTTATCTCTGAACATTGCTGCATTGCCTAATGCTGGGCTTTTGGGAGGACACTCCGGACACAAATCAAAGTAACCCTCATTACAGAAGGGTCCAGCCTTGTACCCAGGAGGAAGAAATGTTGCACAAGAAGAATCAGAGCAAATGGGCCATGTTGAGTTTTTTTTCTTTTGGTCTATTATATTCAATCATGGAATCAAAGCTCAAAATGGGCAGTTTTTCCTGGGCTTTGGGGATCTTCATTCTGAAAGCTCCCATGTCACATAAAATATTGATTGAATATATTTTCTGTGCTTCCTTTTGTTAACCTGTTCTTAATATTGGCTTTGATTTTTATGAGGGGTAAAGCATTGAGCTATCACATACTTTTATCCCTAAAATTGCATTGTCTATTTACTGATTCATCCTACCTTGAAAATAGCTTATTTCAAAGGTCCTTATAGTGTGAAATAATAAACTCTCTTAATTTTTGAGACATTTGGAATTGAAATTTTAGATTTAGGTAAAAGCATCCTCAGTGACAGAATATCTTCTATACAATATGGCAGCTCTTCCTAAAAGCAGTAACATCCTTCTCTTAGTAAGTTATTATTCCCTTATAATTCAAGCCAAAGAGATGACTGTTCAGGGTTATATGTGTGTAGAGAAAATAGTCCCTCTCAAACCTAAACTTGTTGCTGGACATAGCGGCACACACCTGTAATTCCAATACTTGGGAGTCCGAGACAGGAGGACCAAAGGTTCACAGTAAGCCTCAGCAACTTAGTGAGGCCCTTTGCAACTTAGTGAGACCCTGTTTCAAAATAAAAAATAAAATAGGACTGGGCATGTAGCTCAGAGGTAGAATGCCCCTGGTTTCAAACCCTATTACCACACATACACAAAAAAGAACAAATTCCAACTTTCCTTTCCTACAGTTGGACTATTCTTAGGGAGTTTCCAACCTGTAGCTCCAATTGAGCAGTGGGAAATATTATTCAATTCACTGTCTATCTAAGAGGCACCAATTAGTATTTTTAAAGATTTTGTTCTGATGTTTAACAAAATGTAGTCTAACTGCAGCATAAATAAAGTTTCCTATCCTTGAAGTTTTGTAGCAAATTTCTAGAAAGCGATGTGCTATGTGTCCGTTCAGAACTAACTTTCAAGGCCAGGGTCTATAGTAGGGCAGCAAGGTTTCTTGTGAGATAAACCATTTGAACATCACATTCAAGGACACTCTATAAAATGAAATGGGCAGATTTGATATTGATTTCTTCCCCATAAAACATCCTCTGGAGGAAAAGCCAGCTTAAAAAAAAATGGAGAGGCCTGATTTATAGTTGTATCACCCAGATTAGCCAAGACATGTTTATGGAGACACCAAGCAGGTATGTGAAATATTCTGCAGAGTGCTCCAAATCTTGGAATGTGCTCTAACACTAATACAAAAAAAAAAAAAATACTACAACTGAGGCTTGGGGAGAAAATTCAAATAACTGAGTACAACTGTAATTACAGTAAGGATCTCACTCTTCCAAGATTTCATAAAGAAACCATCCTTGTGGTATAAGCATTTTCTTTTCTGGTTGAGTTGTTTTCTAAGTGCCAGTGTCCTAGGAAAGGTATTATGAAACTGAAGTGCTCTTTCAATGAGTTTATCAGATTCTTTTCTATTAAGAAGAAAAAAGATACAATCAGAGTGAGGATGGGATAGAGGCCAACAGGATATAATAGAGGAGACAAGGATATAATAGAAAATGAGCAGAGGTTAACTCATCTTAGACCATTTGACCCATTTGGAAACAAGCTAGCTTGCCAGGCTGCTACATCAGGAAGCCTAGATGTTAAGTCACTTCTGACTCCAAACATCATAAGATTTTGTAGTTTCACAACAAACTAGTTCAAAGGAAAAATTTAGATGTGAACTATGTACACGTAGAGCACACAGTGAGGTACTTAGTTATGTAGCTATTCATGTGTAAACTGCCACATTGATTATCAGATTATTTAGAAGAATTTCAAATTGACATGGAGGTAAATTACATTTAATGCAGAATATATGACAAGTAAAATATCATAAATTATTGTTACATATTTTTAAATACACAATTATTATATGTTTATATTTCAAAACTTCCTTCACATTCTGTAGAAAATATTGTGATATGCTTGGTATTTCCTCTTGTTACATAAATTTGAAGATGGGAGGCAGCAGTATAACATGATTTATTTATTATTTGTTTATTTGTGTGGTACTAGGGATGGAACCCAGAAACAATTTACCTTGGAGCTATATCCTCAGCCTTATTATATTTCGGGTCTTGCTAAGTTGCTAAGGGCCTAGTTAGGTTGCTGAGACTGGCTTTGAACCTGCAACCTTCCTTTATCTGCCTCCCAAGTACTGGGATTACAGGTGTTTGTTCCCACACCCAGCTAGTATAAGGTGATTTATGCTACTAAATAATTTCATATAAATGGTCTCTATTCCTCAATAAATACTCATAGCCTATTGTACTTTTGGGAATCAAGAATGTTATCTAGCATGCACAAAGCATTCAATAAAGGCTTTGCTATTAATGGAGCTGTCTGTTTTATGTAGATTCCATAACACTTTTCTAATTGATCAAAATGTCATTTAAAGTATTTAATATTTGGGTTAATTTTGCATTGTTTAAAAGTATTATATATTTGCTTAATATGATAACAAAACTAAACACCTTAGAGTGTACCATTTTTTCTTTCAATATCACTTCTCACTCAGATATTATATCACCACCACCACCACCACCACCATCATCATCATCATCACCATCACCACCATCACCATCATCACCACCATCACCATCATGACCATCATCACCACCACCATCACCATCATCATCATCATCATCATCACCACCATCACCACCACCATCATCATCATCATCATCACCACCATCACCATCATCACCACCATCACCACCACCATCATCATCATCATCATCACCACCATCACCACCACCAACACCACCATCATCATCATCATCACCATCATCATCACCACCATCACCACCACCATCACCACCATCACCATCATCATCACCATCATCACCACCACCACCATCATCATCATCACCATCACCACCACCACCACCATCATCATCATCATCATCATCATCGTCGTCGTCGTCGTCGTCCCCATTTCTTTTCCGAATGCTAGTGACCCTGAAAATGCATTTGAAACACGGTGTACTTCACAACAAACTAATTCAAAGAACGAATTTAAATGTGAACTCTATACACCTAGAACACACGGTGAGGTGCTTGGTTATGCATCTATTCATGTGCCAACTGCCACACTTGAAATGAAAAGAAATGCAGTGTCCACAGCGGCTGATTCTTATAAGAAGGAATAAAATATTCCCAAAGTAGAGCAGGTTATATTCTGCAAAGAGTGAGAGCCACTGAACTGTAAACATCAGAGTGGCAAAGCCTGGGTCTTCCCTCTCTCCACTCTTCTTTTTCCTTCCTCCATGCCCACCCGGGTTATCCAGGTGCAACCTGTTTAACATCAATTCCCAGAGCAAAGTGAATGACAACTGCAGACCCACTAGGGCTGTGGGGATGGAGGCGGTGGAAAGGAGGAGGCCGCCTAGGTTGCCTTAACCATACAAAGGGGAATGTCAAGAGGTAGGGATTTATGCGGGGAGGATAATTGCATTTGCTAATTACATTCTATTGTGCTGACCCGCCCTGAGTCATTAAGTAGTTCCAAAAGCTTTCCTAAGCAGCAGGCCCCCTCCTCTTCTAATTTTATCCCCTCTTCGCGTCCCCAGGCTAAGTTGCTAGCGTGCTACCTTTGGCGAGGCACTGGGAAAGACTGTTGTAGATGAATGTGCTCGATTTTTAAAATCCTGTAGGAAAATACATCCCTGCTGGAGACCGCTGGGACATCGCTTTACTGCTCAACCTCAGCACGGATTTACAACAAAAGAAAGCTGCTGGAAAACCAGAGAAAATAAATCTGAAAGAAACGTCCCGCGGTGAAATGCAGGCAGTAAATGATTCACCAGAATAAAAAGACAAAGAAGAAGAAGAACAAGAAGAAAAAGAAGAAAGAAGAATACCGAGCAATTAATTGCCTCAGGAATCCAGCGTACCAGAGTTGGAAAGGGCTTTGACATTTGCTCCCTTGCTCCCCCTAGTGGGAGTTTGATTTAATTACAAGAATCCCAGTGGCTGTGCATATCTGAATGCACTGATACTGTCAAAAATGCTTTCTTATTATCCCTTACCACTGGTGGAAAATACTAATTTATTTCTCTATTGCTTGTGGTAAAAAGAGATTTCATTGCATTCAGTATTAATTGCTATGTGGATACATTCTTAAATCATGCAATGTATTTAAATATTTTAAAACTAATATATTTTAATCCTTTGCCAAAGTAAGTTATTCACCGTGTTGGTCTTTATTTCTAGTCATCGTCATTCAGGCCATCGGCCTTTCTTTATAAACAAGACATAAAGGATGGTAAAATCTTCAGTCTAATTGTGTTGCTTTCTGCTTCTCTATTCTCTTTGCTTTGAACCTTTGCTTATAGGGATCCTTCCATCTCTGCTAATTTTCCTAAGAGTAAGATTTCTATTTGGTTCTGACACCTTATTTTAACAACATATCTCTTCTGAAGTCTCTTCTTGTGTTTCTGCATTTCTCATGCACTGACTCATTTCACCACTCAGAGCACAAATTGGCTCCTTGAAGGCAATAAAAGGCAGGTCAGGCCGTCTCCAGACTGTTCAGTGTCTATCATCCTGCTTTGCATTTGGCCATAGAGTGTGGGAGATTTATCAGAGCAGAAAATTTTTTCTACAGGAAAGTTTATTAACTGTACAGACTCAAAGAGCAGGTCCTGAAAGAGCAGACTCTGCCATTCCTAGTCCTATATCTCACCCGTGTTTCCCTTTCATGTGCAAATGAAAGTCTTTGGAATCATCAGTAATAGTACTGTCATGGGAAAACATGACAATTCTGTAGGGTTCTTGGCCTTTGGCATTTCAGCATGTGCTGTTCAGAGAAAGGACAGAGGTTTTATTTAGGAAAATGAGGGATTCCAGGAAGAAGGCAGATGGCTTTTTCAGTTCTTTTATAGAACCTCCATGAAGGGTTGGGTGGAGCCCCACAGTAGAGATCTGGACTTCCTCTTAGTCTTCAGCTTCTCCTGGCAACAAGGGGTCCTGTGTGGCTGCTGTCCAACCTTTGTTCTCCTCCTCTAGGATGCTTAGTTTACTAAGCATCTCAGGACTGTCAGGTTGGGTGAGGGACCATTGTGATGAAGGGTGTGGCTCATTGAAGCTTTTGCCTAAGAACACACCCTATAGTATTTTGAAATTATATTTTTCTTTCCTTCCCAATTCTTCTCCTTTCTACCTAATATTTCTTCTGTTGTATCTCATCAGTGGGAAATAGGCAGGCATTGGCTGGGCTCCCTGATGACAATGGTGGCTTGGTGATAACTCTATCTATACTGGACCCATTGTTGGCCCTTGCTGGTGAAACCAGATGAATCTTTTGGCCTGTGTAGTGTCACAGCTCATAGCAATTTTAGGTGGCTCATTGTTTCAGTCAACATTCTCATCACTGTGACCCAAAATACTTGATGACCATGACTAAAGGAAGAAATATGTGTTTCTTATGGTTCCGAGGACTTCGGTCCATCTATTTACAGTCCATTTACTCTGGCTTTGCAGCAGGGCTTACAAGTCCTTAGGGCAGGATAAGAGGAAGAATAGAGAGCAAGGGGAGGAGACGAGGGACACATATTACTAAGGCCATACCTCTGGCACCCCTACAGCATAGCTGCCTCTATGGGGTCTGAAGGACATTTTACTTTCAAACCATTACATTTATTATGCTTGAATTGCAGTATTTTTCATTAAGTTTCAACACAGGTCCGAATCTGCCTCACTGCCATGTTTGCTATCTCAATAAAACATAACTTAGAGGTGTTTTGAGACTCCTCAGTCATATTCCACTCTGGCAAGAAAGTCCACTCCCCAGTGAGCAAAATTCAGAGGTTGGAGGCTGGATTAGGATGCAAGTTTATTCACTAAAGTTCCAGGTCTGAGACCTGAGCCCAGAAAATACAAGCTTTTTATACAATAGCCAACATAATTCTTAGGAAGGAAGAGTGAATGGGAAACTTTTACCTAGCATAAGCAATTTACAGAAGCAGAACAGCAGTCAGCCTATATGTCATTCTATGCGCTGATAGTCACGTACCTAACATATTGGTTGTAGCTGCCCAGAAAGCCCCAAGTATATTTATGTTGGGAGAGGGTCTGAGGAGGTGGCTTTTGTCTCCTGGTCTCTTGTTCTCCCACCAAAAATTTGTTTACTGGGACAAGACTATGCTCCTAACTTACCACATCCAGGAAATGGATGAGACATGCTCTTCAGGTATCCTTGTATAAAAGAAATGTGAAAAGATTCCCTGAGAAAAACAATGTGTCCCTGAGAAAAAAGCACATCAGGACTTCAGTTATCAGAAGGGCAAAGCAATTCAGAAAAAAGTATAGAACAGCTATTGAATCTACATTTCACTCAGAGTCTATCAATTTATAACTGGGTCCTAAGAGAGGTGGCCAGGAATGTATCAAGTATAAAGAAATAACCAAGAAATCTCTTCTCTAAAAACTCTGCAGACCACTAGAATCCACTTTTTGTCACATGTAGTTTAGGAGACAGCAAGCCCCCCCCCCCTTTCTGTATATCACTCAATGGAATGAGCCCTCATTGAATATTTCAAAACATTACGCATTTCCAGAACAGAAGTAGCATATATATAGGGAGAGATTGACAGTGATTCCAAAGGCTAACAAATCAAAGTCTATCTTGCTGACATTTTGGAGGACAGTAGCATTGCTCTGCTACTGACAAACATTTGAAAAAAGAGTGGAAAGAAAATCGCAAACTTGATGGTGGTTGACAGGAGTGGTTCATGAGCACACATGCAAATCCTGCAGGGTTTTCCAAAATTAATGGAGGTCACTTTATAGAATGAAGGCTTTGCATTAATAAATGAGAGTGAAGCCTGTGCTATATTAACTTTTTTATGTTAATTGATGTGTGCTATAGGGAACAGGGACGGCAGAGAAGGACTTCTATATTTTTATTAGCCTTGCATCTGTAAGTGATAGACATTTGCTTGTCAACAAATATTGACTTGGTCTCAACTCTGTTCTGGAAAGATTTAAAGTAGGTGGTAAAGTTTCCGTAACATGGAAGCCTTGGTCCTTATGAATAGTAGACAGATAATAATAAGAAAACTGGTTAACTGTAATTGGGATAAAGATGTAATCTAAAAGCACGTTAAAACACAATTTGGGAGGAATCTAGACAAATCTCAAGTCCTGGGATGGAAATCGGGCTGAGAAGCTTTATGCACAAAACAACCTCCAGTTGACTTTGGAAGGAAGAACAGAGTAAGTAAGAGCTAGCTAAAAGGGGTGTGAGTTGAAAGATGCTTATGGGCAGAAGAAAAAATATCTATGAAATGTTGAGTGAGGAAGCTAAGAAGCTGGTTCATGATTAAGGTAGACAGTTCAAGACAACAGAGGACCTGCTAAGAATCTGAGCCTTTTTGTAAAATAGTGATGCACACCAAATGTGGTGGTACATACCTACACATCTATAATCCTAGTGTTCAGAAGTGGGACAGGATTAGTTTTTCCTTTCCTATCCACTATAATGTCTCTTTGTCATTTTCTTTGATATTTGTTTCTTTGATTTTTTTTCTCTTAGCCTTTGCTTCCTTTCTAAAAAGATTCACCATGTGGCACTATAAAGTACAACCAGGAAAGACTGACACCATTTATACATGTTGGGATATCAAATTATATTATGGTCCTTCTTCTGTTCATGTTCCCATTCACTTCTTAATTTGAAATTGTATTTATTAGAAGATTAATGACCCCAAATACCTACAAATGCTGAAGAAAAATAGCAATCTGAGAAGTAAAATACACATGGAGAAATTTTAGAAATTTTAAAGGATATGATGCCAGGGAGAGATAACAAGCCCAGGGACCCCAATATCAAATGTGAGTAAAGAAGCCTATTGAAGTAGATACCTTGGCCCGGCTACCCCAGGTGATACCACAAATGGACCAGAGACATACCACCATTCCAGGATTTCCAAATTTCTGATGTGCAAAAAGATGTAAGCCTCTAATGTGAAGTAGAGTCCTCCTTTGGTGTCCACAGGGTATGGATTCTATTACTCCCCATGAATACCAAATTTATAGATTCTCAAGTCATTTATATGACACAGCACAATGTTTTCATATAAACTATGTATATTCTACTATATGCTTTAAATAATCTCTAGATTACTTATAAACTTTAATTCTAGACACATACTGTTTTATGTTGTAACTGGTTTTATGTTGTATTGTTTAGGAAATACTGATAAGAAAAAATATCTGCATATGTTCAGTACAGCTGCATTTTTTTGTCTGAATATTTTCAATCTATACTTTCTATATTTTTAATCTATACTTTCAATCTATATTTTCAATATATATATATATATATATATATATATATATATATATATATATATATTGGTTGAATGCATGAATGGGGATAACCATAGTTGGTTATATAGTCACTGGTAACCAGAACACTATCAAACAGGGGATTTTGGAGAAAAAAACAAAATAATGTATGAGAAGCATTATATGTTTGATACCACATATACCTTTGATAAATTACAATAAAATATTAGCAACAATCATTTGCACAATCCATTATAGCTTACACAAGGTTTAAATATGAACCTTAAAATTTTTCTAGAAGCCGGGCATGGTGGCGCACGCTTGTAATCCCCTTGCTTGGGAGGCGGAGACAGGAGGATCGCGCTGGTTCGGAGCCAGCCTCGCTGGCTTAAGAGACTCTGTTTCCACATAAAAATGTTAAAAAATAGGTCTGGGAGTGTAGCCCGTGGGAGTGTATACCGGAGGTAGAAGGGCTTCCAGGAACCCCAGTACCACCACAAAAAAAAAAAAAAAAATTTCTAGGAGACAACAATATCATCTTTATTTTATAAATGAGAAAATTGAGAGGGAAGAAAGAAACATGCTGGGCCCAAGACACCACGTAGAAATGTTCAAAACAACACCCGACCTTCTGATTTTAAGCTCTCTGCCTATCCACAGCTGTCCTCCAGAAAAGAATAATTGTTTTTTTTTTTTTCAGTATTAATTAGATGGTGCTACTGTACACTGGAGGAACAGAAGAGGTAATCCTCTCTTTCCTTTTTTTTTTTTTTTTTTTTTTGCATAGTCTCTGCCTTTTCATTGTAGAGAAACGACTTCTGAGAGGCATCTGGGTGATCAATCTGCGAAGACCTTGAAAGGACATCCATTTCCATAATAAAGAGAAGACAAATCAAGGACAACTTCTTCTTTGCAATAAACGACTTTAGGGCAGAGAAAATATGATTTAAGCCGAGTTAAGTTTGTATAGTGGACCAATGATGGCTACATTTAGAAACATGTACATACATATTTACATATTTGTCTGTATCCATTTATGTTTCTCAAGAGAAAATTATATTTCTTCCTCATTTTACATTTATTAAACTGCAGAACTTAGTCTGATTTTAAAATTTCTCCTTGAAAAGCATGTCTAAGGGTTTTTGGAGCTTTTAATAATATAGGAGTTGGCAAAGTAAGTCCTCTACGAGACCTTTTCCCGAAGGAGCATGACAGCTGATAATATTTATTATAGCCCTGACCCGCATGGTACTGTCATTACTGAATAATAGCAACCATTTTATAGTTCTCAACTAGTTTCACATCATTTCCCCCAGACACTGGGTGACAGCAGCAGCGAAGCCTGCTAGAACCCTGCCTTTCATCCTTTCTCCTGTCTAGGCAGGAAGGGCACCAGGAAAGAATCATGTAAAAATATATATACATTTGTGAAAATTATATATGAAAACTTCTTATCTACTAGCTGAGTTTCTCTAAAATTATACTTCAAGGAAAGACAATTATTAGAAATCATGAGTTCTTATTTGTTTGTTATATTTTTTCGAGGCATTTTTGCATAACTGAAAGCAGTAGGTATTATTCCTTTACAATATCAATGAGCAAGCACAGTTATTGGCATGAAGTGCTGTGCAATTAGGGAAGGGGGATGAGGGGAGATTTACACTAGTATAATCTCTAAAAATGATCTCAGTTTGAAAAGATTGTAATCCTTTGTTCTAAGGACAAAGGAGTTATAGTTACTTGGTGACTGTGTTTGACTAAATTACAACCTCCCTTTTAAATAAGGGTGTTTACTTATATACTGCCCTCTAAATTATTATATTATTGTATTTCACCCCATACTTTTAAAAAATACATTACCTTTTTAGCAAAATATTTTCTATTTCTAGGAAAGCTTTCTTTCTTTCTTTCTTTCTTTCTTTCTTTCTTTCTTTCTTTCTTTCTTTCTGTGGGTCTGGGGATGAATCCCAGGGGCATTCAACCTCTGAGCTACACCCCCTGCCCTATTTTTTATTCTTTATTTTGAAACAGGGTCTCAAAGTTGCAGAGGGCCTCACTAAGTAACTGATGCTGTCCGCGAACCATGATCCTCCTGTCTCAGCCTCCCGAATGCTGGGATTACAAGCGTGCGCCACCACGCCCAGCTAGGAAAACATTCTTAATCCACTCTTTTTCCTTTGTAGTCACATATGTGTGTGTTCACATACACTCTCACGCACACTCACACTGGCACACTCAGTCACACACACTCACACTCCTAAGAGTACTGAGATCCTTTCCTACACCTTGACATTTCAATTGTTTTTCTATGTTCTTTGGTGATTACTCCGTTCTTTCAGTTTCTAATATTTACAACCTCAAAATCTCAGATTTATTTGGTGATTTATTAGATGATTCTTTAGAACTCCAACACAAATGTAGTTTTTTATGCTAATGGTCTATGTGGAAGGCATATTTATCCCCATGCAATATATATAAAATCATATCCACACTGTTTCTTATTTTCCAAGAATGGTGCAAACTGCAAATGCACTCTAAAACAACTGACATCAGGCAATGATTACAATATCTCAGGGTTCAAGTCATATCTCCCAAATTACCTTTCAGCTATAGAAGCCAGACACTTAAGAAACGGGCTGTGATGTGCAGTGTGTAAGCTCATATTATTTGGTGGATGGGCTACTCTTAACACAAAAAAATGAAATGAAGACATGTATTTAAAATCCTTACATTGGAACTCCCATTCCGGTGTTGGGTGTGGTGCATGCCAGAGCCTAAGCAAAACCACTAAAACCAACCTAGTACATGGTAATAAAAAAACCAAATTCTGGTTATATAAATGAAGTTAATATATACTCTATTATGAGCCTAAACATAATTAAAGAAAAGCAAATCTAAGTCAAATAACTACTGCAAATTATTTTTCTAACATTAATAAGTATAATGGTTATGAGGTCTTATCAGGTATGTGTTTTGTTGTGATCTTTATCAAAAGAAAAAGCAAGTGAATTATACTTATACCATCACTGAACCTCCTGTCTCCTAGAAAGCTGATGGACATCTCTGATCACTGAGGCTATATCAGTGGGACTTACCCTTGGTTGACAAGAAGAGTATTAAAGGATCATTTAATATTTACCTCTGCCTGGCCCACCTAGAAGTTAAATTATAATCTCTGGTGGTAGGCTATGAGCTTCAGCAGAGTGAAAAAAAAATCTCCCTGCTGAGTCAGGGGAGATCTGCTGAAGCATTTTCATTTCTTTTTTAAAAGTTCAATTGCTACCAAGGCCACACACTTTGACATTCCTGGCCTCTGGATTTAATATATAACCTGGTGATTGGTCCCTCTGTGGCTATAGTGTAAAGTCTGTGGTTCTGTAAGGATTATAAACCTGAAACAAAACCATGGTGCAAGGACCATCCTTTTGGACCTATGAAACTTAAGTCCAGACTTCAGTGGGTAGAATGTGCTTCCAACCAGGTATAGAGGTGCCACAGGTTAAAGAGCCATGAGGAAGAATTCTAACCACATACATTGGTTCAGCACAGTGATCACAATGAATAAAACTCAAGAGGAAAATGAATTCTGTCAATCAATAGATCCTGCTTTCAGTTAAATCATCATCACATTTGAGGGTAACTTGGCCTTAATGGATTTTGAAGGGCAGCCAGACCATGAATAGAGGCTCTCAAATACATAGAGAACTAAGCAAGGAAATCTACAGAAACAGCCTGGGGTTCCATTAGAATGATTTTCCCTATATTATAATATTTTCTAAGCCTATTTTTATATCCAAAAATGACAAAGACCAGTTAACTATTGGGAGCTAGGCCTAAGGACCTTTAATTTCTAAGTTAAGACTAACATATTGTTCAACTTTTGACCTAATTATAATTCTCTTCAATTAATGTCTTAGCTCAGGGAGAAAAATACAATCATATAAAAATGTAAGTCAAATTTAAGGTACTAAGTTTGCCTATCCAAAAGTCTTTTTTTATCAGGCATAATTATATTAGATTCCATTAAGAATCTAACACTCTCTCTCTCTCTCTCTCTCTCTCTCTCTCTCTCTCTCTCTCTCTCACACACACACACACACACACACACACACACACAGTACCTAGTTATATATTTTCTAAATTGCATGGAACAACTTATTATTCTATTTTTGTTTCAGTCAATGAGCTTTCTCAAAGGAAATGACTGCAATAAATTAAAAGAAATCAAGTAAATGTCTTTCCTCAGTCAAACTAATCATAATCTATTAAAATATTAAAAGGTTTATAATACCATTAATACTTTATATATACTAAAATTATAAAATCATTATTATTTTTGTATACTTTTATTGGTGTATTATAGTTTTACATCACAATATAAACAATGTCAATAGTAACATACATGTACACAGCACTTGATGGCTCCCTATTGACCCCTTCTCCCTCCTCCCTTTCCCTTGATAGCATACCAAGATATTAATATTTTTATATATGTACACAAAGCTTATGGTTGTAATTTCTTCAGTGATCCTCACTCTTCCCCTTGCACTTCCCCCAAAACAACTCCCTGGCTCCACTGAGGGTTCTCTTCCATTACCTGGTGTCCCTCTGCTAGCCCAATGATTCCCTAGCTTCTACATATGAAAGAAAACATCACCCTTCACTTTCTGTGACTGGTTGATCTCACTTAACATAATACTTTCCAGGTCCTTCCATTTTCTTGCAAATGACATGATTTTGTTCTTCTTTCTTGCTGAGTAGAATTCCATTGTGTGGATATCCCATAATTTTGTAATCAATTCATCTGTTGATCGACCCCTAGGTTGGCTTCATAATTTGACTATTGTGAATTGTCCTTGATATGAACATGAATATGAATATATTACTATAGTTATCTGATTTCACTCCCTTTATAAAGGTACCCAGGAATGATATAGTTAAAAAAATCAGTCATAAATTTTATATGGGTATATAGACCCAGAAGAGCCAAAGTAATTCTCAGCAATAAGAACTATGCAAGAAGCACTACAATTTCTGACTTCAAATTATACTACAGAGGTATAGTGAAACAACATGATATTGGCACAAAAACATACACAGAACAATGGAGCATAATAGAAGATACAGAAAGAAATCCATACACTTATAAGTGTATGGATTTTAAACAAAGGGACTTTTAAAACATATATGTTGGAGCTATATACTAAAATTAAATAGCAATTTAATCTATACTTTCCTGTGGATTTCTTACTACTTTCATGTTCACAGGTAAGATTAGTAAAGGTATGTGTCTTGATGTACAAATGTCCTGCTTTAGAAACCAGAGCACCTGTTTTCTGGCTCTTATGGTGTAATCCATTTACTTCTGGTAAATCATTATACTACCACTCTTAATTCCTTCATTTTTATTTTTTGCAGTATTGAGGATGGAATCCAGGGTCATTCTACCTCTGGGCTACATATCCAGCCCTAGTTTTTATTCTTTATTTTGAAACAGTGTATCACTGAGTTGCAAAGGACCTCATTAAGTAGCTGAGGCTGTCCACCTTCCAAGATCCTCCTATCTCAGCCTCCCAAATGCTGGGATTACAAGCGTGAGCCACCACACCTGCTCAATCCTTTATTTTTAAAAGGGAAACATTACCTTATGTCCTTCTGAAGACTTTTATAAAACTAGAAATTAATAAAATAAAGAACAAAAGGATCTTAAAAATATATAAAACTACATATGTTCAGTATGGTATCGACATATATTTTTTGAAAGTACGTTATACATGTGTAAAAATACACAGTTCCTCATGAATGAATTGTTAGTATCTAGAAAGGTATATAATGTTACCCTAAAAGTTATTATAATGGCTATAAATGGAGAAAAAAATTAAGGGGAGTGACAAATTATTGTAAGTGATAGCATATATCAGCATAAAAATAAAATAAATCCAGGAATGATGTCCTTGTGGTCAAACAATAACAATATTGTTATTGTGGTCAAACAATAACAATACAGCGTGATAAAGACCCTACAACAAGGTTAAGGCTCAAAGCAAAATGGCTCTGAAAAGGGCATGCAGGTGGCTACTGAAATGGAACATCTCTCCAGATTGTGTCAAAAGGCAAGGGTTTCATTCTTCCTAATTATTGAGGGCAACCACTGTGCTAATATTTTCTTCTTTAGTGTTGTTAGATGACTCACAAACAACATATATTGCTACCATATAAGCAATTATGACAGATTTTCCTTACTCAGTTGAGAAGTATAATGTCTCATTCAACTTTATGTTTCTCCCTAATAAAGAGCTGGGCAGAGGGCATCCCTAAGTTGCTAATTCTAGGCTTGAACCTACAATCTTTCTTTCTCTAGAGACTATGAAAGGGTTAATAAATATTTGAAAAATGAGTAATGAATGGGAGAGGCATAGGACTTGCTTTATCGATTTCCTATTTTCTGAGTAGAGTGAGAAATATAATAATGGGTTCTACTGACCTCCCATATTTCCAGACAACATGGACCTGGCACCTGCTGGTCATGATGAAGCACTATACTCCTAGTTTAGTGGACTTCTTCCTTCCTCCTCCTCCTCCTCCTCCTCCTCCTCCTCCTCCTCCTCCTCCTTCTTCTTCTTCCTCTTCCTCTTCTTCTTCTTCTTCATCTTTTTGCGGTACTAGGGATGGAACCCAGGGGCATTCTACTTCGAGCTACACCCCCAACCTTATTTTTTAAATTATTTTATTTTTGAAGCAGGGTCTCACTAAGTTTCAGAGAGCCTCACTAAGTAGCTGAGGCTGGCCGCAAACCCAGATCCTCCTCTCTCAACTTCCCAAATGCTGGGATCACAAGCATACACCACCATACCCAGCCTAATTTAGTCTTCATACAAAGGTTTTATTCCTATAAGAAAAACAGACTAAACTAGCAGTAAGGGAAAATGTTCTATGACCCTACTCCTCTATTATTCATTTCGTACAAGTATTGATCAGGGAAAGTAAACTAATATTGAGACAATAATATGATATGAGATAATATCTTGGATTATTTCTGTAAGACAGAAGACCAGACATGTGTGGGTCATTTTTAAAGAAGCATAATCTAAGTGCTATTGGAAGCCGGTATTTTGCCCTTTTAAAAAATGGCAAGAAATAAGAAAGAAGATAAAGAGAAACTAAGGTAAAAGAACAAAAACAAGATAGATGCTGAAGGTGTTCACAAAAGTACAATAAAGTGGTTGCGCATACTTGTAATCCCAGCATTTGGGAGGCTGAGACTGGAGGATCGCAGCTCCTGGACAGCCTCAGCTAGTTAGTGAGGCCCTCTGCAACTTAGTGAGACCCTGTTTCAAAATAAAGAAAGAAAATAAAAAATAGAGCAGGGATTGTAGCTCAGAGGTCGAATGCTTCTGGGTTCCATTAAAAAAAAAAAATAGACTGTCCCTGAGTTCATTCCCCAGTAACATACACACACAAATACAAAAATTGATATCGATACCAACACATTTGGTGAAATTGAATAACTCCACAATAATTAAGCAGGACAATATTTAGTACTCTGCATTTAAGTATGTAAAAAGATTATTGTTAATAATTCTAAAAAATATATATGCTCAAGACTCAAGAAGATAATTAGGTCTCTGGACAACTAAAATCAAGTTTTGTGGTTTTTTTAAAACAAACTATTAAATAAAATTACCATATAAACATCTACTTAAGAATATAATCTTAAATGGTATGTGAATAATCACAATTTGCTGGCAGTGTAATAGTTAACAAATATTTCCTCTCTTATTTTCAATGTTCATCAAAAAGTAATTATTTTTCCCTTTATGCTTCTTTTTTGAGCAATGGCCTCAGAATTTTAAAGTTTTGAAATGTTGATTGAATCTCCCATTGTTAAACAGTTCTAGGAAGTTGGGTATGGTGACACAAGCTTATAATTCCAATGCTTAGTCAAGAGGCTGAGACAGGAGGATTGCAGGTTTGTAGTCAGCCTCAGAAATTTAGTGAGGCCTTCTGCCACTTAGTAAGACCCTGTTTCAGGATAAAATAGAAGCCAGGCTTGGTGGTGCCCTCTTGTAATCCCAGCATTCAAGAGGCAGAGGCCAGGTGATCATGGTTTGCAAACAGCTACTTAGCCAGGCCCTTCAAGACCCAGTGAGACCTGGTTTCAAAACTAAAATGATTTAAAAAAAAAATAGGACTGGAGGTGTCATTTGGAGGTACAATGCCCCTGAGTTCTAGCCTGTTAAAAAACAAACAAACAAACAAACTAGGGTTGAGGGTATAGCTTGGAGTTAGAAGGCCCCTAGGTTCCATTCCCAGTACCACAAAAACAAAACAAAACAAAACAAAACAAAACAAAACAATAAAACAGTTCTAGGAAAATAAAACAGATTACATTTAAGAAACTTTCAAAGTTCTCTCTACTTGTATTTTATAAGTGTATTTAACTTTTTTAGTTTCTATCCTAAGCCTTTTTAATGAAGGGCATATTTAGAAAGTAATGAGTTTTGGAATGAATTATTCAGCAATATGTTTGAAAAGGATACTTTCACTGCCCATTCTCATTTTGATTATTTCATGTTGGTAAAAATGCTGGAATAAAAGCAGCATTGCGAGATCCCAATTATGTATATTCTATCCAGAGAAACACTCTCATAATAAAAAATTTTAGTGAGTATCCAGAGAGTTATTTTTGCATGAAAACAAAGGGGTTTGTCTATTGCTTGAATATTTTCCCATGTGACACAGCAAAATAAACATAACAACAATTGGCAAAAGATTTAAGATCTACAGAATATTATATATTAAAGTTTAATAATACATGCTAAGAGACAAATAGGATATCCATATTTGAAAGTTAAAAAAGATTTATGTGTTTTTTAAATGTTTTTATTGGTGCACTATATTCATACATCTAAATGAGGTACAAGATGGTAGAGGCATACATACATACATCACTCATTCAGCCCTTCCCCAATTCCCTCCCCATCCCCTCCCCTTCTTTCTTAAATGTCAGTGAGTCTTTGCTAATATTGTAGAGTGTTTCATATATGCATGGGAGGAAACTAAGAGGTAAATTTATAAAAATTGGAATATATTAAGTAGGCATATCAAATGTGCTTAATACAAAATATGAAATGAAAATATGAGGAAGACTACAGAACAAGAGAAAATTTAAAAATCGATTGAGTTCAACATAAGAATGCAGTTTTAAGATTTAAGATAAAATTACCCAGGACTACTTTAAAAATAAGCAAAAATGATGGCTATATATAAATGAAAATCACAATAGGCTTTTTCTCCTACCTCAATTTTTGTTTTGTTTAAAAGAATCCAGAACAAATAATTTAAATGTTAAGCCCTCTTTCTTCAAAATCTCTAGGCCTTACTATAATTCCATCCTAAGAAGGCTGTGGTTTTCTACCTTCCTATTTGCCATCTTTTTTCAATCTGTCTTCAGTATTTTTCATCAGTTTCTGAAACTCTACTAGCAAAAGCACTGAGGTTTCTCTTTGCTTAATATTATAAACTACTAAATGATAGAATGTCATTTCCTTGCTAGCCACTTAAGAGACTGTTGAATCATATATATGAGCATATACATATATGTAATGAATTTTAAATTTATATATTAAGTTGTAATATGTATATAAGTACACTAGAAAAATGAATAGGCTCAAGAAAAATCAATAAAAATTAGTACATAAATACATACATTATAAAACAATTGAAAGCTAAAGGAAAATTTAAAATGCAATCTGTACATTTTTCAAACAAATCAGTAAATCAGTAAAATTATCCTATCTTTAAAATTTAAAATTGTCCTAAAAGTACCCAGGTGTGTGTGTGTGTGTGTGTGTGTGTGTGTGTGTGTGTGTGTGAACTGCAGCAACCTTTCTGACCTTTGTTCAAAGGAGAAATAACAGACCTTCTAGTATCACTGCAAGTAGTTTTAGAACCAAAGCACTGGATGTTATTATATAAGGTGATTAGAAAAGTAGCTAAGATTACTTTTCAGAACAGAGAAAATAGTAAAGCATATATCAAATTATTAAAATATATTATGAGTTATTCTTTTTGAAGGAAGAATGGAAGTATAGGGAGGCCACAGCTTGGGAGGCTGAGACAGGAGGATCGCACAGGTTCGAAGCCAGCCTCAGCTACTTAGTGAGAACCTGTTTCACATAGGGCTGGGAGTACAGCCGGAGGTAGAAAGCCTCTGGGTTCCACCCCCAATACCACAAAAAAAAGTGATTATATATTTTAATATATTTGTATTGGTGCATTGTAATCTCACATCATAATGAAGTTCAGAGTTATAAGGCATACATGCACGCAGCCCTTGGTGAGCTTCCCCCGCCTCCCATCCTACTCTCTCTCCCTTCCCATACATGATATTCACATTTTCACTGGTATTTTTCATACGCACATAGCAATAATAAAAGTGTTTCTGTCACAAATTCTCTCTTTTTAAAACCCCCATTACCTTTCCCTAGACCCCTCCACCTCTTCCCTGGGGTTTTTCCTTCTTTATCTGGAATCCCTCTATTATCCAATTTCTAGGTCACTTCTACATATAAGAGAAAACATATGACCCTTCACTTTCTGTGGCTGGCTAATCACTTACCAAAACATACTCTAGATCCATCTATTTTTCTGCAAATAACATAATTTTTTTTATTGCTGAGTAGAATTTCATTGTATGTATGTCCCATAATTCTGTCATCCATTCATCTGTTAATTCCATTATATTTTTTGATGAAATCCTATGAGTTCCTCCACCTTTCTCTCCTCCCTTTCCCTGAATCCCGTTGTTTACCCTAATGGTCTCTTTTCCACCTTCATGACATCCCCTCCCACACCTTCCATATATGAGAAAAAGCATAATATTTTTCTTTCTGAGCCTGCAGTTTATGGTCTCCTGTTTCATCCATTTTCCTACAAATGACATAATTTTGATCTTCTTTATGACTGAATAATACTCCATTGTCTATTTATGTATACACACATACACCATTTTCTTTATATATGCATTTGTTGATAAACATCTAGGCTGATTCTATAACTTAGCTATTGTGAGTTGTGCTACAGTAAATGCAGTTATGCATATAAGATAAATAAAAGGTATCACACATTCTAAAGAAATTTAAGATATCAACTAGAAAATTTGAACTGGATATGTAGAGAAACAAGAAAGAATTCTGGATGGAAATTCTGTATATATTTGTTGAACAGGTCAACTGGAAGGAAATTAAGGTCATACAACTAACTAAAGCCGAAACAAGTATAGCCCTCACACACACACATACAGGCTGGTGGATCCAAGGCAAAAATGATGGAATGACTGAGACATAATGCTTCTAATTACACAGAATGCTCTTTTAGAATCAGCCACCCAGGGAGCATATATGTATTCCTGTCTTTCTGTATGTATTTTAGAAAAGGCACTATGATTTCAACAGATATTTGGAGCTAGGCACTTCATAAAAGGTTGATATTAGCATTTTTATCCTGATATTTCAAACATTTAAAACCTATCCTTGCCAGGCGTGATGGCGCACGCTTGTAATCCCCACGCTTGGGAGGCAGAGACAGGAGGATTGTGCAGGTTCGAAGCCAGCCTCCCTGGCTTAAGAGACCCTGTTTCCAAATAAATATATATATATATATAAAATAGGTCTGGAAGTGTAGCCTGGAGGTAGAAGGGTTCCATCCCCAGTACCACCAAAAACAAAAACAAAACAAAACAAAAATATCCTTAACTCCCATGTTATAATATCATGTCTATAAGCCATCTACTCACTGCACTTTGAATTTTCAAAGATTCTGCCCAGAGGGGAATAAAAACATGCTGTTATTCAGCCCTTGTCTACAGCCTCAGAAGGTTTCAATGCCAGCAAGTAAATCAGTATTTTTTGTTATTTTCACTGCTGTTTGGGAACTCAGTTAACTGAGTTCTTTTTGTGAGAGATGATGCTCTATTTGATGTACTGGATTTCACTTTTCTTTTTCTACATGGATGTAGGCCAGTCTATAAAATGAACTAATTTCTCCAAGATGAGGGCAAATCTACAGGGGACTATCTGACACCACTCCAGTTCTCTTATTCGTTGTGAGGTATCCTTGAAATGTACTCCTAACTATGAACATAAATGATCACTAGAAGCATCCAAACATAAATGCTATGAGAGCAGGGACTTTGCTTTATTTATTGATATATCCCCAAAGTCTGGAACACTTCCAGGCATAGAATATGTGCTCAATAAATTCGCATTCTAAAAACTCATTTTCATCAAATAAAATTGCTTCTATATTTAGTTTGGGCATGTCTGTGACAAACATATTACTTTAGATCACTTCAGATTATGGGTTTATTTTCTTTGTACCCTTTAATTAGTCATAGGTATTCTGAAGAATTAAGCAAAATACAATCGTCTGCTCTAAAATGCATTATGAAAGTAGATTGGCAGCTCTTAAAATAACACAGTTATTTTCCAACTCATCTAAGATTATCTATCTTATCATAAACTGTTTATTTCCTTCATTTATATTTCATCCATGTTAGATTTTATTGAGTATGGTGAAATATTTCCATAATTGATCTACTATTTTCTCTATGGAGAAACTTACCATGTGTTAAAAGATTTCATGGGTGAAATTGTAATTTGCAATATAAATGGAAAAGTTAGTACAACCAATTCTTGCTTTATGAGCGAGTGCAGAAAAAGATTTAGGTCTTATAAAAGCTGGAAAAGCTGGCTTAAATTTTCTGTTTCTCTTGTGGTTGTAAAATGCTTCTGAATTCTAATGTGTGATATGATTTCAAGTATTCAACTGTAACAGCATTCTCTATGGAAAACCACACTTGAAGTTATGAAAAAATGTTTATATTAGTCAAATGTCAAATGGTTTCTTAAAGTTTCTTTTATTGTGTCATATTTCAAAATATTTAATAGATGCTGAACCACCTTTAAAAATGAACACTACTCTCTTTCTTAATTTTTTAATTTTTGGTACTAGGAATTGATCTCAGGGGCATTCTACCACTGAGGTACACCCCTCAGACCTTTCTATTATTATTTTTTTTATTTGGAAACAGGGGCTCAGTAAGTTGCTCAGAAAATTGCTAAGTTGCTGAGGCTGGCTTCAAAGCTGCCATCTTCCTGTCTCAGCCTCCCAAGTACTGGGATTACAGGTGTACGCCACTACCCAGGCCAGTTCTTTCCTCTTGATCTCTCCGTTTCTGCAGCTGTTCCCTCCACTTTGCCTGAGTTAAACTCTGCTCATTCACAACTCAACTAATCATCCTTTCTTCCTAGGAGATTTCTGAGTTCTATGATTAGATGAAATCTCTTCATTATACTCTCCTACTATACATGCTTTTCCTTCAGAGAACTTTCACAATTACACATTTATCTGCGCGTATACTTACTCCATGTTTTTGTTTGTTTTTTGTTTCTGCTTTTGTCCTTAGAATATCGTATCCTTGAGGCCAGTGATTATGTCTGATGTTGCTCACCAATACTATCTTATCACAATGCCTGGCACGCTGTAGGTGCCGTATAGAAGCTTCTGAAATGAATGAAAGCACAAAACATAAACATGAGCAAAGTTGGCTATAAATTAAAAAATATTTTTTTAATCAGAAGAAACAGTGTATTTTTTTTTTTTTTTTGTGGTACTGGGGTTCCTGGAAGCCCTTCTGCCTCCGGGCTACACTCCCAGACCTATTTTTTAAATTTTCATTTTGGAAACAGGGTCTCCTAAACCAGCGCGCGCGTCTGGCTTCGAACCTGCGCGATCCTCCTGTCTCTGCCTCCCAAGCGCGGGGATTACAAGCGTGCGCCACCACGCCCGGCAGAAACAGTGTATTCTAAAGTTAGAATCTTATCTCAGTGGAGGAACTGCTTAAAGGAAAACCACAATGGTGGAATAGGGGGAGTGGGAAGGGTGGTAACACTGAGGAAATATTGAAGAGTTCTAAGCACAAAAATAACATGATTCATTTCATACATTATCATACGATGCCTGTGTGGAAAATGACTGGACAGGAGTTGGGTGGATAGAAGTGGAACAGACAGGAGACCTTCTAAAGTTTCAGCAAGAACTTTAAATGGAGTTAAAGTGGGGGTAGAGACACTGGAAATGGAGAAACAGGAGCGCTAAAGGGTATTTGAATGAGGACATAAAACAGTTTATACTTAACAAGTAAGGTGGCCCAATATTTTTTATTATAACCGGTTCTGCTGCCTTTTAACAAACAATATGTCAATTTTCCATTTACGTCAAAACTGCTCAACTCAGTGTGTGTTTCTAAGGCAAGGCTATTTAGTGCCAAGAAAATAGAAATGAAGAGCAGTAGTAATAAATGAATGGAAAGTCAATTATTTGCTATTAAAATCCTTCAGGCATTCAATTTTATGGAGGCTCTGCAAGCAGCTAAGAAAGAAACCAATTCATAAAAATGCATAAATGCACTTCACATCATTCAGGATGTGCTCACTCCCATTCAGCTGTATTAATAATAAATTCTAGAGCTTAAATCAATAGGTACACAAAATATAGATCTTTTACTGAAGGCTTGGCTTTATATGATCTTTTTATAAGATGTGAGATGTTTAATTCCACTAGTCATGAAGAAAATTTTCGGTATGAAGCCTATGAAAACTCTTTCTAACCTGAAAAAGTAACCAATGTTTTAGAGGATACAGACTGTTTTGTACTTTTTTTTTCTTCTTTTGACTTTTAATTAACAGCTGGGAATAGGGAATTTGCCTATTATTCAAAAGTTAATTGGAATAGTAGTTAGATCTGTAGATAATGCCTGCATAACAATGAAATATCTACGTTCAATGGGCAGTCAGGTTTTTAATCTACTGCTTTTGAAAAACCTAATAAAACGCAAAAAAAAAAAAATACTAGTAAAATACACCCACAAGTAGTATTGACCTTGAAGGATTGCAAAGGCCTTAGCAAGCAAAAGAATTTAGGAAGTTAGGACTTAGAAAGATAAAAATTAAATGCTGTCAGTATAATCAGGAAACTTAAGGTAACATTGAAATTGATATTCCATGCAACTTAAATATCAGAGCTAGCTTCATAGGTACATTTTCATAATAGAATCCTGGGATCAACATCAGAAGAAACTTGAATGCCCTGTGTCTGCTAAAGAGTATCACAACAATTATTTCAATCAGACATGTTGGCACATTTCTTCAATTCCTAGTACTTTAGAGTCTGAGACAGGAGTATTGCCTGTCTGAGGCCAGCCTCAGAAACATAGTAAAACCTTGTCTCAAAAAACAAACAAACAAACAAAAAAATAGGAATGAGAATATACCTTGGAGTTAGAATCCCCCTGGGTTCAGCCTTCAATACTAAACCAAACGAAACCTAACAAAATCAAATACTTATTCATATTTTCTTTCTCTAAGGGCTGCTTATTTCAGTATTTGAAATGGTTTTACAATCAGAACATAGTACCCCAAATTAAATGTAGATGTTCTGATTTGTGAAACTTAAAAAATCTCATTGGGATTGTGGAAATGCTGTCCTGTTGCCATAAGTGGCAGTAGACCTGAAAGTAAGAAAGACTATAAAAAGAAGACTAATATATTCATCTAAGTTCACTTTTCTACTTCTATATAAATCCTAGAATAATCTTAATTCTCATAAAAATAACATATTAGAATTTAATATGGATTGTACTTAAAATAGAGAAATCAGAGGGACAAACCACATCTTTATGCTGTAAGCCTTCCAACTATGAGTATGTTATACCCATCCTGCCTTCTATTTATGAGTTCTCCAATTCTTTTTATAATATTTTGCAGACTTATGCTACAATATGAATTTTTTCTCCTTTTTCTTCTGCTAATAAATAAAGCACATTATTTTTGACCATTACAGCTGCCTTGAATTCATGAAGTAAATCCAACTTGACTTTGATGTGAAATGCTTTTTATATACTTTTTATTTTTAAAGGATTTTAGTACCTATGTTAGGGAGAAAGATCAGTATATAAATTTTCTTTTAAAGTCTGTTGACTTTGATATCAGCATTATGCTGGTCTCAAATATAAATTAGGGAAGTACTTTTTACCTTTTTTTTTCTACCTACCAAAATATTTTGTGTAAGGTTAATAAGACTTACTTCTTGAATTAACAATGAAGTCTTCTAGTCTACAGTTTCTCTATAGAAAGGTATTTTTGCTGTTTAAAATAACAGCTTTATTGAGGCATAAATCACATATGATACAATTCACCACTTTGAATTGTACAATTTGTTCATTTTAGTATATTCAGAGCGCTACAATCATCATTACAATCACTTGCAGAACATACCCATCCTGCAAAGTAACCCCATACCCATTAGCAGTCACTCTCTATAATCTCCAGCCCCTCTTAACTTAAGCAACAAATAATCTACTTCACAACTATATCGATTTTCCTACTTGAGACTTTTCATATAAATGAAATCATACAAATATTGCTTTTTGTGACTGGCCTCCTAACACTAATATATTTTTTTCAGGGTTTGTTCACATTGCAGCATATACCAGTATTTCATTTCTATTTATTAACAAATAATAGTCCATTGTATGGACACACTGCATTGTACTTAACCATTCATCAGTTGACAGATACTTGGATGTCTCTACTTTTTTGCTTAATATAATAATGCTTCTATTAATTATAATGGACAAGTTCTCTTTTGAACACATGTTTCCAGTTCTCTTGTGTATACATGTAGGAGTAGAAATCCTTGGTTATATGGTAACTCTTTGTGTAATCTTTTGGGCACCTGCCAAACTGTTTCCCAAAATGTCTGCTCAATTTAACTTCCTTGCCAGCAAATTGTGAGGGTCCAACATCTCCATGTCTCCCTGAAATTTGTTACTTCATCTTTTTAATTTTAGCTATCCGAAAGTGTATGAGTTGATATTTCATCATGATTCCAATATACTTTGGATCAATGAATAAAACATTGGCTACATGAGCATCTTTCATATGCACATTGCCTATTTTTCAGAGTAATTTCTATTCAAACCAATTGTTCATTTTAAATTTTATTATTTTTTCTTGAGTCATAAGCTTCTTTATGTATTCTAGATAAAAGCCCATTGTCTAGTATGTAATTTTCAAATATTATGAAAAAGGCATCCATGATTCAATAAAAGGCCATAAACCCAAATATTAAAATACCTTACAAGAGAGCTTTAAAATACATTAATCAAAAATTGGTTGACTCCCCATGTGAATAAGGCCTATAAATAAGCCCAATATAATGTGCTGCCATGAAATCTGTTGAAGCCAAGCCCTGAATGGTCTATTTAAGAGTTCCTGTCCCTTTCTTCTTTTTAAATAGTCCCATAGCCAAAGAGACCAGGCATGACTCCTGCACATCACTGAATGGCAGGTTTCAGTTCCCCGCCACCCCATGGAATAATTCAAAGAAGCCAATCACAAGTTCCCATGGGAAAGGTCATCCCACCTTCTTGCTACTACAAATTCTAACTTCTCCAATTCCTATTTGCTCACTGTTCCCAAGAATAAACCTTATGTGGCTCTGTATGACATGCAGTGCCTACATCTCATAGACTTTGAGTATATGTGACTTATAAACTACTGTCCATCTCATCTGCCCATTTCAGGAGTCATATAATTGTCTACCCCTGTAAGTCTAGGGTAAAACCCATTCTTATTTTGTGTGTGTGGGTTTGGGGATGGAACCCAGGGGCATTTGACCTCTGAGCTACACCCCCTGCTCTATTTTTATTCTTTATTTTTTGAAACAGGAACTCACTAAGTTGCAGAGGGTCTCACTAAGTAGCTGAGGCTGTTCGCGAACCATGATCCTCCTGTCTCAGGCTTCCGAATGCTGGGATTACAAGCATGTGCCACCACGCCCGGCTCCATTCTTTACAAATGGAGTAAAAATAAATAAATTGGAACAATTGTCTTAATGAAAAGGTGTTCTTGGAATAGACTTCTGTGAAGTTTGTAGAGATGAAGAAAACCACTCCAGGAAGGATTGACCCAAGACCTTACAAGAGTCAGTAATTTCAGGCAAGACTAGTAGAAGACTAGTCTTCTCCTGAAGTGCTGCTTCTTTTTCATGTGTCCTTTCCTGACCTCTAAAGGTATTGTGTGTGTGTCTACAATAGTCTGTGGCCTGGCATTAATGAGAAAAAAAAATTTTTATACTATCCCCTTTCAAAACACCAAAGGTAATAACTGGATTTTTCTTTCATTGCACACCCTTCAGCCAGTGTGTCTGGGCTTTGCTTAGTACTGCTGCATAGCAGCACACTAAAAAGACACACTTGCAACCTTATGGCTCAGTGGCCTGCCCTAATAAATCAAAATGACAATACTGGATGTGGGCCCAACCCTGTGAGAAGGCAGGCACCTGAGAGGCAGGCTGTCAGGCTCCTGAGTATTTCTCTGCAAACACCCAGAATGTATACCCCATCCTGGATGACCAGACAAAAACAGAAATGTAAAGTTCTGACTTTATGTGATTAGGAATTAAAATATCCCAAGAGAATATACATGTCCAGGCAGATGAGAAGAAAAGCAAAGAAAACCTGAACTGCAAAAGATGAGGCCAGGGGTGGTTTCAAGAGAGAGACGGAAAAAGTGATGAAATGTTTTAGTTAACTGTTTAGTTAACTGTTAACAGTTAACTGTTTTAGTTAACTTTTACATTGACATGACCAAAATATCTGACAAGAACAACTTAGAACAGGAAAGATTAATTTGGCTCATGGTTTCATGGTTTGGTCTATTATTGGCTGGCTCTAAGGCAGAAACAGGGTGGCAGGGCAAAGGAAAGGTAAACTAAGCTCAAGTCATGATTGCAGGAAGCACAGTAAAAGAGACAGAGCAAGGGGCTACAAACAGATATAGTCTGGGAGGCTGGACCCCCAGCTATCCATCTCCTCCACCCTGTGCATCCTCTACTTGTACACTGTTATCACTGAGATAATTTGTTCACATTATCAATTCATCAATAGGTTTGCCTATTGATGAGATTAAAGAACTGATTTAATTATTTTACCTCTGAACATTTTGTATTGCTAGTACTTGAACTTCACTTGGTGATATTTTATAACCCAAAGCATAACATGAATGAAAAAGAAAAGAGAAAAAGGAATACATGATGAAAGAAGAAAAGAGAAGACTAAATACAAGGAGAAAAAACAAAAAAAAAACTGAAAACAAGGTGCATAAATTGACTCATTTAAAAATTCAAGACTGACTAAAAAAGTTATGCAGTGGAAATATAAAACAAAGTTGAATAACTTTTGTACCTCTGTAACATATGCTCCTAATTAACTTTATCATCTGCCAAAATACATTAATAGGCAAAAATTTTGGCTTCAATTAATGTTGGAGATCCTACTAAATTTGGATGTGAAAGGTCTCATACTTTAGGAGAGATATTGTAAATAAGACAGAGAATAGATATGTATGTCTTGAATGTCCTGTTTTCTTTTTCTCTCTGCTCCCAGGGATAAGGTCTCTAGCCAAGTAATTCTGTTACTGGGTAACTAGGTACAGTTCTTTCTTATACCTGTATTCATTAATATTCATTATCTATATATCATCTATCTAATCTTTCTCCTGTTCATTATTAACATATACAGTGTGATAGTTTGGACATAGGCACACCCATAAAACCATCACTACCAGGTAATAGGCATATCTATCACCTCCAAAAGTTTCCTTTTGCCTTCTTGTTTTGTTCCAAAATCTTTATAAGAACACTTAGCATGATATATATCTTTTTAATAAAATTTTAAGAGCAAAACAAAATGTTGTTAACTAAAGATATAATGATGCATAGCTCTGTATAACTTATTCATTATGCATAACTAAAACTTTATACCCATTGCACAATTCCCCACTTCCCCATTCCCTTAGCCTTTGGCAACTACCAGTGAGTCTTTTGCTTTGCTTCTGTAGGTTTGACTATTTTAGATACAATATATAAGTGAATTCATGCAGTTTTTATTTTTCTGTAACTTCCTTATCTCAGCATAATGTCCTCCATGTTTATCCATGTTACAAATAAGGAGGGATTTCTTCCTTTTTAAAGCTGAATAATTTCTCACATAAATCAATTTTTCAGTAGCAGATTTCAGTTCCCTTCCACCTGTTATATTATTCAAATAAGACAATGATATTCTCTCTAGGGAGGAGGGATTACACCATGCTCTGGATGCTCCAGTCTGCTACTCACAGCCTGGGTTTGTTCATCCTATTCTGTACATTCAATAAAACTACACACAAAGCTGGGCGTGGCAGCACACATTTTAATCCCAGCATTTGAGAGGCTGAGACTGGAGGATGGCAGTTCACAGACAGCCTCAACTACTTAGGCACTGTGCAACTCAATGAGACCCTGTTTCAAAGTAAAGAATAAAAAATAGGGATGAGGGTATAGCTCAGAGGTAGAATGCCCCTGGGTCCCATCCCTACCACCACACTCACATACACAAAATAAAAGAAAAACTACACACAAATTCTCAACAGGACTTTCTGCAGAAGTTAATGATTTATTATTAAAATAGTTATATGGTATGAAAAGGCAAATGGATTATGATAGCTAAAACAAATTTAAAAATAAAAACTAAAAGAATTTGTATCCCCATGTTGCTGGACAGTATTAAGTTAAAATAGTAAAGACCATTGATCTTTGAGAAGAATATATGCATATCTGTAGGTCAATGGAATAGAACAGCAAGTCTAGAAATAGACTAACATATGTATGCCCAACTGGTTTTTACCAAAGCTAAAAAGCTATTAATATAATGTAAAAAGGGCAGATATTATAACAAATGGAGCTGGAATAATTGGATGGGCATATGAAATAAAATGTACTTCAAATGATACCCTAGAAATATATATATGTATATAAAACAAAAATTGATTATATATAAATGTAAGATATAATTATGTTATTATTTAAAAGAAAAAACATAAATATTTGTACAATTTTATAATACAAATATTTATCAGAACAAAGTTTTATATACATATATATAACATATATACATTAACCTTTAGTATTGCATCTGAAAAATTATATATTATGTATAATATAATTTCTATAAAACATATAAAGAAAGAAAATAATAGAGAATAATTCATGCTTCATCAAAATAAAGAAAAAACACTTCTGCTTTGTGAAAGACAGTTAAGGTAGTAAAAAACCATCATAAAATGGAGACTCTAGTTTCAAATCATATACATAATAAATCATCTTTCTATAGAATATTTAAACAACTTCTAACATTTACAAGAAGGGCAGTGGAAAAGTATCAAAACATTGTAAACACAGTTCACTGAAGAAGATATCATGCAGAAGTGAGAAGAAGCTTATGAAAAGATGCTTAACATCTTAGACATTTGGTAAATAAAGATACACACATATCACTATATACCTATTAGAAGAATTTATTTTACTTATTCATTTATTTTTTTGTAGCTTGAACTCAGGAAAACTGTACCACACTTTTATTTTATTTTAAAATTATTTTTAAATAATATTTTATGTGGAATATATTGAAAATGGCATACATTCAAACTGTGCTTGGCACCCTCTACACCTTCCCTTACACTCCTCCCAACAATGAGTTACCAGGTTAACCATTCTATATTTATATTTTTTTAACAAATTCAGATGTAACTCCTTCATTAATCAACCTCAGTTTTCTTCTTCTCCTATCCTTCCATTCTATCTTTGATGAGGTTTCTCTTCCATTGTCTGGTGTTCCTCTGGTATCCCTAATATTCCCTAGTTTGAACATATTAGAAAAAACATACATCCCTTCTCTTTCTGTGCTTGGCTGATCTCACTTAACATAATGTTCTCCAAGTCTTTCCATCTTCTCGTGAATGACATGATTTTGTTCTTTTTTTATAGATAAATAGAATTTTATTGTATGTATTTCTCATAATTTTGCAATCCATTCATCTGTTGATGGAGACTTAGGTTGGTTCCATATTTTGGCTATTACGAATTTTGCTGCTATGAACATGGGTATGCATAAGTTGTTGTAGTTCCCTGGTTTTAACCCCTTTGGAAAGATACCCAGGAGTGGTAAAGCTGGATCATATGATGGGTACATTCCCAGTTTTCTAAGGAATCTCCACACTGATCTCCATAGTGGTTGAACTAGTTTGCACTCCCACCAAAGTGAAAGAGTTCCTCTTTCCCCACATCCTTGCCAGCATTTGTTGTTATTTTCTTTCTTTATTCTTGCAACTCTGATTGGAGTTAGATGGAATCTTAGTGTAGTTTTGATTTGCATCTATCTCCCTAATGGCTAATGATGTTGAACATCTTTTCATGTATCTATTGGGCATTTTGTCTCTTCTTTTGTGAAGTGTCTATTTAGTTCAGTTGCCCATTTCTTGATTGAGTTATTTGTTTTGCTAGTGTAGAATCTTTTGAGCTCTTTATATATTCTGGATATTAGCCCTCTGAGTGGTGGCTGGTAAAAATCTTCTCCCACTCTGTAGGCTTTCTCTTTAGGTTCTTGATGGTTTCCTTTGATGAGAAGAAACATTTTACTTTGATGCCATCCCACTTGTTAATTCTTAATTTAATTTCCTGTGGTTTGGTGGTCTCGTTGAGAAAGTTACTGCCTATGCCTATATGTTGGAGTGTTGTGCCTATGCCCTCCTCTAATAACTTAACAGTCTCTGGTCTAATTTCTAAATCTTTGATCCATCTCGAATTGATTTCCTGTGCATTGTGAGAGGTAAGGATTTAGTTCCATCTTTCTACAAATGAATAGCCAGTTTTCTAGGCACCATTTGTTGAAAAGGCTGTCTCTTCTTCAGCATACAAATTTGGCCCCTTTGTCAGATCAATTGACTATAGGTATGTGGCTTTGTTTCTGTATCTTCTATTCTATTCCACTGGTCAATATGTCTGTTGTTGTGCCAATACCATGCTATTGCTCTATAATATAATTTGAAGTTTGAAATTGTGATGCCTCCTGTGTGATTTTTATTGCTGAGAATTGCTTTGGCTATTATGGGTCTTTGCTTTCTCCATCTAAAATTCATGACTGATTTTTCTAGATCTATGAAGAATGTAATTGGTATTTTAATAGGAATTTTATTAAAACTATAGATCAGTTTTTGCAGAATGGCCATTTAGATGATATTTATTCTGCCTATCCATGAGCAAGGGAGATCTTTCAATCTTCCAAGGTCTTCTTCAATTTTTTTCTTTAATGTTTTATAGTTTTCTTTGTGGAGGTCTTTTACATCTTTGGTTAGGTTTATTCCTAGGTATTTTATTGGTTTTAAGGTTATAGTGAATGGCGTTGTTTTTCTTATTTCTTTCATTGTGGATTCATTGTTGGCATAAAGAAAAGGAATTGATTTCTTTAGATTGATTTTGTATCCTACAATTTTGTTCAATCGGTTAATCAGCTCCAGAAATCCTTTGGTTGGGTTTGTTGGGTCTTCTAGATAAAGGATCATGTCATTTGCAAATAAGGATAGTTTTAATTCTTCTCTTCCTATTCAAATTCCTTTGATTTCCTTCTCTTGTCTTATTGCTGTGGCAAGAGTCTCGAGGACTACATTGAAAAGGAGTGGTAATAGTGGGCATCCTTGTCTTGTTCCTGATTTTAGAGGAAATTCTTGAAGTTTTCTTCCCATTCAATGTGATATTGGCTTTGGTTTAATGTATATTGCCTTAATGATGTTGAAATATGTTCCTTCTATTCCAATTTTCTGTAGTGTTTTTAACATAAGTGGGTGTTGGATTTTGTCAAATGCTTTTTCAGCATCTATTGATAAGATCATGTGGTCTTTGTTCTCAGTTATATTTATGTGGTAAATAATATGTATTGATTTGCATATGTTGAACCAGCCTTGCTTTTCTGGGATAAAACCAACTTGGTCATGATGTATAATTTTCTTAATATGGTTTTGAATGCATAGAGCTAGTATTTTGTTTAGAATATTTTGCATCTCTATTCATCAAGGATATTTTTCTGTAATTTTCCTTTTTTGAGGTATCTTTATTTGGTTTGGGGATTAATGTGATATCGGCCTCATAGAAGGAATTTGGGAGAATACCATCTCTTTCAATTCCTGAGAACAGTTTGTGAAGTATTGGGATTAGTTCTTTACTTAAGGTTTTGTAGAATTCGGCTGGAAGGTTGGTCTGGGCCTGGGGTTTTCTTTGATGGAAGAATTTTTATTGCAGTTTCTATTTCTTTGCTTGTTTTTGGTTGGTTTAGATGTGCTATGTTCTCTTGGTTCAGTTTAGGTAGGTTATATGTGCTTAGAAATCTGCCGGTTTCTTCCATATTTTCTAGTCTATTGGTGTGTAAGTTTTCAAAATAGTTTCTGATAAATTTTGAATTTACTCACTATCTGTGGTGATGTCTCCCTTTTCATTTCTGATTTTAGTAATTTGCATTGATTCTCATTTTCTTTTGGTTAGGTTGGCCAGGGGTTTATCAATTCTATTAATCTTTTCAAAGAACCAGCTTTTTGTTTTGTTGATTCTTTGAACTGAATTGTTTTTTGTTCTCTATTTCATTTATTTCTGCTCTGATTTTAATAATTTCCTTCCTTCTGCTGGCTTTGGGATTAGACTGTTGCAGTCTTTCTAGGTCCTTGAGATGTATCATTAGGTTGTTTACTTGGTGACTCTCTGTTCTTCTTATGTGGGTAATTAGTGCTATAAACTTTCCTCTTAACACTGCCTTCAAAGTGTCCCATAAATTTTGGTCAGTTGTTTCTCTATTTTCATTTAATTCCAGAAATTGCTTTATTTCTCCCCTAATTTCTGATCTTACCCAATTGTCATTCAAAAGTGTATCATTCAATCTCCATGCATTTAAATAGTTTCTTTGGGGTTTCCTGTTGTTGATTTCTACTTTCATTCGATTATGATCTGAAAAGATGCAGGGAATTATATTACATCTTTTGAATTTGCTAGTGCTTGCTTTTGTGGCCCAGGATGTTATCTATTTTTGAGAAGGTTCCATGGGCTGCTGAAAATAATGTGTATTCTGTTGTCCCTGGTTGAAATATTCTGTATATGTCTATTAGGTCCATTTAATTTATAGTTTTCTTTAATTCTGAAGAGTTTTTACTTATCTTTTGCCTTGAATATTGATCTAGTGGTGTGAGAGGTGTGTTGAAATCTCCCAATATTATTGTATTTGGATCTATTTTAGATTTGTGGTCTAGAAGGATTTGTTTTAAAAATGTGGCTGCCCCTACATTTGAGGCATAAACATTTACTATCATTATATCTTCTTGGTGGACTGTTCCTTTTAACAAAAGGTAGTGTCCTGCTTTGTCTCTTCTGATGTGTTTTAGCTTAAAGTCTGTTTTGTTGGATATCAGCATTGCTACCCCTGCCCATTTTTGGTCTCCATAAGCATGGTATATCTTTTTATATCCTTTCACTTTCAGCCTGTGAATGTCTTTGGTTGTAAGGTGAGTTTCTTATAAACAGCATGTATTTGGATTGTTTTTTAATCTACATTGCTAGTCTATGTCTTTTGATTGGTGAGTTAAGTCCTTTGATGTTCAGAGTTATTTTGTGTTCTGTCTTCTGTTAGGTATCCTGTTATTTCGTCTTTACTTACATGCCCATATATCTCTTCTCTGGTTCTGAAGTCTGCTTCTTTTTTCTTCTTTTTGGTTTATTTCTTTAAGTATTTTCTCTTGTGTTGGCTTTGAATTCATTAATCTTTTGAGGTTATGCTTATCTTGAAGCACTTTTGTTCTCAATCATTTTGAATAATAGTTTTGCTGTATATAGCAATTTTGGTTGGAAGTTGTTTTCTTCCAGGGTCTGGATCACATCATACAAGTCTCTCCTGGCATTCATGACTTGGGTTGTATAGTCTGGGGATATTCCTATTGTTTTGCCTCTATATGTCACTTGTCCTTTTTTTCTCACTGCTTTTACATTTTTTTCTTGGCTTCTATGTTGGTTATTTTGATTATTATATGGCATGGGGAGGTTCTTCTTTGATCTTGTCTTAATGGTGTCTTGTATGTCTCCTGAACGTGAAGATCCAACTCTCTTTCCATTTTTGGAAAATTCTCTGAAATTATTTCTCTGAAGAGATTATGAATGCCCTTGTTCTGTACCTCTATTCCTTCTTCAATGCCTTTTATTCATAAATTAGGATGCTTCATGCTGTCCCATAATTGTTGGATGTTTAGGTTTTGTTGCTGTAATGACTTCTGTATCCTTTGACTGCTTTCAATTTTGAATGAACTGTCTTCTAAAAGTGATATTCTACTTTCCATTTTATCTAATCTTCCAGAATTTCTTTCTATTGCTGTCTTCATTTCATTTATTGACTCTTTCATTTCATTCCAGACCTCTGGTCTCTGAAGGGCTGTACCACTGTCAGTTCCACCTTTGGTGAGCACATAGGATTTTGGCTCAGGCTCCACTCACCACTTAAGATGTTGGAAGTCTGGTCACTTTCAAGCGCTTGGATTATTTATCTAGATTTCTTGAGATGGCCACACCAGAGTTCATGATTTCAGCCTGCAGTTCACAGTCCTGATGGCGCAGGCAGCTTGTCCTCAGCAAGGCCAGTCACATGTGCTTGGGCTTTTTGCAGTGGATCTCACAGTTCAGAGTAATTGGATTCCTTCTACCATGGTTCCTGTTTCTGTTATGGATCTTGAGCTGTATTTATTTTGCTCCTCTAGATGCTGCCTTCTCAGCAATTGAACTTTTCTTTTGTTTCAGCTACCAAGATATGCTGCATTCTGAGGTCCCCATTTTCTTCCCAGCTATACCACACTTTTATCTTGAGACAGTCTTGATAATATGCCCATGCTAGCCTAGAACTAGTCTTCCTCATGCTTCAGCCTTTTGACTAAATTAGAATATTTTGAAAGGACAAGAAAAAAGTGCTGGTAAGAATGAGAGCTAGAACATTCACAGGCTGAAGGAAGAGATGCAATATCATGTCCCCATTGGAAAATAATTTGCAGTATCTAATTTATGCTGATTTAGTAGGGCCCAGAAGTGTTATTTGAAATTATTTCTGTAAGCACATGTTTATAGTGCCTTTATATATAATCATTCCAAACTGAATAATAACCCAAATTTTTTTTAACTGGTGAAGAGATAAAATAAACTGTGGTACAATGGAATACTGCTTAGTAACAGAAAGGAAAAAGTCCTAGATACACAATTAAATAAATAAATCTGTGTGAAAGAAGACATACCAAAAAGCTGCAAATTGTTTGATTCCATTTGTTGAAGATTTTGCAGTAGTAGGATCCTTGGGATAGGAAACAGGTGTATGTGCTCTTGAGGTTGGAAATTGGAGAGGATATGGTTTTCAAGGGGATTAATGGACTATTAAAGGATAATAGAACTCTTCTCTATCTTGATTGTGGTGGTAGATACATAAGTCTTAAGTTTCTCAAAACTCTCATAGATATACACAGAAAGAGCGCATATCATTTTATATGTTAATTACAAATATGTAAAAATACAGCAGCTTCGTTAGTGATTTATATCAATAAAACAATATCTCATGTATTTAAGCTACTAAGCCCTACAAGTCATGGAAGGTGGCATTTTAAAATAATAAAGATTTTCCCTGTGCTTGGGAGGCTGAGACAGGAGGATAGCACAGGTTCAAAGCCAGCCTCAGCTACTTAGTGAGGCTCTCAGCAACTTAGTGAGACCCTGTTTCCAAATAAAATATAAAATGGGTCTGGGAGTATAGCCCGGAGGTAGAAAGCCTCTGGGTTCCACCCACAGTACCACCAAAAAAAAAAAAAAAAAGAAAAAAGAAAAAGAAAAAGAAAATAATAAAGATTTTTTTCTGTTGGCCACAGTATTACGATAGGAAATATTAGTTTTTAATTAGTGACTATATACTATGTATTTACTTTTATATTAAGTGACATATTTAATATTAAATTTTTACAAAGGCAAAAGAAAATAAACCTGAAATCTGGAAAGAACCACAATTCTAAACCTCACACCATGAAATTGCATCCCACATTTAGTGAAATATGGAATAAATCAAGTGAACAGTCCAAATTTAGAAACACAAATTCCTCTAGATTTTGAGCAGATCATCAAATTCTATAATGGAAACAGAAACTGTTTTTATCAGCTTATTATTTTTGTAAAATGTCTATGTTGAGGTATGTGGTAGCATCCATGATTTCAAATGAGTCCACAAAATGACAGGGGATGAGGGAAAAACATAGTTATAAAAAATTGTGAGTACTGCCTGTGAGTTGGGTAACAAAGAAGATCAAAACATTTGACTGTGTGTCATTAAGGATCTGGCAGCTGGGCTGTGTCCAGGGTAATGAGTTCTGCTCTTTAACTTATCTCCTGTGAAAAACATTGCCTTGGTCATCAAAGACCATTAAGTTCCTCAACATATTGCTGTAGAAAGTTTATAGTGCCTCAAGCCCAAGTTTGCAAGAAGCACAAATACTAGAAAATCCAGCACCACCTCTCTTGTATCTGTCAACTCGGAGAGGATTCCCAATAGATGTGCACATTTGCATTTGTGTGGGGTAGTGGTTGAAGGGATGCCTTCAGTGACCATTCTGTTTCTTGCCACAGTGTATTTTTACTACCCAAATCATGCCTTTCTTTTATTTTCCAAAGGAAAGGTAAGAATATTCTGCACATTTTGAGTTATCCTCCCATAATAGACCTATTCTAAAGCATTATATTCAGCATATAATGAAGAAATCCTTAAGAAAATACTTAAAAAAAGCAAAGATTAATATTTTAAAACTTTAAATACTTATAATTATTAACAAGTTTAAATTCCTATTGAGAAACTTGAAAAAAGTTTACATCACATGGCTAAAGGAAATCTTAATCTATTTGTTAAAACACAAGTAATATAAAGTGTGTTGCTTCTAAAGAAGATTTTTAGTTAAAAGATTATTATTTCCACCACCAAATGTTCGTGGAAACCTTGTCAAAAATAACTTGACAATATAGGGAAGAATTTAGCTCTAGGCTTGTATTTAACTCCAATGGTTTATATATCTGCCTTTAGAACAGTACTACACTGTTTCAATTATTGTAGCTTTATATGGTTTGAAATCAGAAAATATATATCTGCTAGCTTTGTTCTTTTTCAAGATCGTTTTGGGTATCTAGAATCCATATTCCATATTAGGATAGATTTTTTTCTGAAAAATAAATATATGAATATATGATAGTTTCACCTAAAAAAACAGAAAAAAATATGCTCTGGTAAGAAAGAAAGCAAAAAGAAATATTGAAATGTTATCTTTAAATCATCAAAAGCTTGGTATCAGACAAATGAAACTGTTATGTGAGATTATCATTTTTAATTTTGGATAAATTGCTATAATACTAGATGTCAACCACTAAGCCAAGCATGGGAAGGAGGGATGGGGAGAGAATGGGGTGGGGATCGGGTGGGGGCTGACTGGGCGATGTGTGCATGTATGTCTACAAAAGTTTGTATCCCACTATGATGTATGAATACAGTGCACCAATAAAATAAAATAAAAAAAATAAAAAATAAAAAAAAAAATAGAGGAAAAAAAAAGAAGATTTTTGATAAATGTAAACTCTCCCAAATTATATATTTTATATTCCTGGGAATGGGGAAGAGGACTTAACAATATTTTATAACACACATATGAAAGATTAAACAATCAATGAAAATATGTTCAACATCATTAGCTATCAGGGAGATGGAAATCAAAACTACGCTGAGATTCCATCTAACCCCAATCAGAGTGGCAAGCATAAAGAAGTCAAATAACAACAAATGCTGGTGAGGATGTGTGGAAAGAGGAAATCTTTTTCTCTGTTGGTGGGAGTGCAAACTAGTTCAGTGACTATGGAGATCAGTGTGGAGATTCTTTAGAAAACTGGGAATAGATATACCATGTGATCCGGCTATACCCTTCCTGGGTATCTTTCAAAAGGGGTTGAAAACAGAGAACTACAATAACATAAGCATACCTATGTTCATAGCAGCACAATTAGTAATAGCCAAAATATGGAAGCAACCTAAGTCTCTATCAAGAGATGAATGGATTGCAAAATTATGGGAACTACACACAATGGAATTCTATTCAGCTATATGGAAGAACAACATCATGTCATTCGCAAGAAGATGGAAAAACCTAGAGAACTTTATTTTAACTGAGATCAAGCAAACACTGAAAGAGAAGGAACATATGTTTTCTCTAATATGCCCAAACTAGGAACTATTAGAAATACCAAAGGGATTCCAGATAATGGAGGGGAAACCTCAGCAAATCTGAAAGGGAAGGGTTGTAGAAGAAGGCAGAGGTTGGTCAATGGTGAAATATGTATAAAAATATGAATGTAGCATAGTCAAGCTGGACCCTCATTGTTGGGAGAGGGAAGAGGAAGTGGAGGGTGGGAGAGGGCACCAAGCACAGTCTGCATGTATGCCATTTCAATATGATCCACAAAAATAAATAAATAAATAAATAAATAAATAAATAAATAAATAAATAAAAATTAAAATTAAAAAAAAATATATAGGATGGGCATGGTGGTACACGCGTGTAATCCCTGCGTTTGGGAGGCAGAGACAGGAGGATCATGCAGGTTCAAAGCCAGTCTTGCTGGCTTAAGAGACCCTGTTTCCAAATAAAAAATATATGAAATAGGTCTGGGAGTGTAGCCCGGAGGTAGAAGGGTTTCAGGAACCAAAGTACCACAAAAAAATAAATAAATAATTAAAATTTTAAAAAGATTAAACAATCAAGAGAAATTTGAAAAGAAAACAGTTTTTAAAATCAGGAGCACACTATGTCTATGATCACCAGGTGTGGTGGCGCACACTTATAATCCCTGAGTTTAGGAGGCTGAGACAGGAGGTTCGTGCAGGTTCGAAGCCAGACACGCTGGCTTGAGAAACCCTGTTTCCAAACAAATAGTATAAAAATAGGTCTGGGAGCATAGCCCAGAGGTAGAAGGGTTTCCAGGAACCCCAGTACCACCAAAAAAAAAAAAAAAAAAAAAAAAAAAATCTCTATGATCCTTGTTAGAAAGAACTAGTCATTAGATTTTATAACATGTAGAAACTTAGCATCTAATAAAAATGAATTTTTAACTAATTAAAATCTTCAATTATCTCATAAATTCAGTTGGGAAAACTAAATAAAGATTTTGGGGGAAATAATGTTGGATTTCTAATTTTTTTCTTATGCAAAGCAGCATAGAATTAGATGTTTAATGTAAAAAAATGTGGCTAAAATATCAGTAAGTGACAATTTTTTTCTTTTTCTTTTCCTTTTTTTTTTTAACAAGCAATTAGATTGAGGAGATTCTAAGTCAAAAGAGAAACTTAGAAACCATACAATTATCCTTTGAATACATAAAATTTAGAAATGTTAACACAGGAAGCCATATTAGGCAAGGCTGGCACATGTCTATAATCTCAGTACTTGCAAGGCTGAGGAAAGAGGATTTCAGGTTCAATGCCAGTTTCAGAAACCTAGTGATATCCTCCATAACTTAGGGATAGGGGTCTAGCCCAGAGGTAGAATGTCCCTGGGATCAATCCTTGGTAATACACACACACACACACACACACACACACACACACACACACACGAAATAAATGGTTGCCAAATGTCAATATCCCCAAATTAACCTTTGAAATTAAGACATAATAAAATAAAATTAACAAATGTGGTTGGGATGTGGGATGAGGTTGTATTTGGTTTAATTTTTATTTTATAGTAGTATTTTAAGATCAATCAATATTTACTGAAGTGAACATTAATTTTTTCCACATTTCATAGCAAATCAAATGGTCTTTACTGTTTAAATTGTTCCCTCAATTAGATGCAACTTCAGTTATAGAGCAAATAATAGTAGATAAATTAAACAAATTAAAATATAATATTTATAGGATATAATTTTAGAAAGTCCAGCAGAATGAAGCTATATATTCTTTAGATATATTAAAACCATCTATATATGGAAACAATACCTTAGTGTTATAATTATATCCTAAAACTCGAACAAATGCCACATCAATTAACAAATTACATTGCAAAGTCACCAATCATAATTAATTGAAATAGAAGAGACAAATTAGATGTCTTGCTGAGCATGTGGATATTGGAGATTTCATTGTTGTAAAACTCAATCAAACCTGCACATCCCTCAGCTTCACAATGATGTAAAAACCACTTTGACCATCAGTCTCCAACCACTGCTCAAGAATACAGGAATGCTAGAAGGAGCTAGATTTCAAACTCTAATTCAGCTAAGTTTGTCCTATTGTGAGCATTTTCCCCCATTTAGATTACTGAGATTTCTCCGGTTCAAAATGACAGCTAACAAACTATCTTGAGTTATTTTCTTATAAGAAGTGATCCCTTTTTGATAGAAGTAAACTGACTTTCCAATACTTCCGTTCTTTAGATGTCTTCCTGTGGGAATGAAGGTTTTGATGTAGAAGGTTGATATTTTCCTGTGCTTTTGGAAGTTTCTCCTTCTTTTCTAAGCCACAAATTCCCTCTTGTACAGATTTTCTTTAAAGTTGTGTCTCACATTCTTTATTACTCCAGATGGTATTTGTAGTTTGAATAAGAAGCTTTTGAATCTCACTGATAAGCTGCATTTTCTCACTGTCAAGAGGCTTGCTTTGATGGGGATCTTTTTAAATATACTTGCTTTAATCTTTCAAGTTTTTTATGAGAACATTTAAATGAATGGCATCAATAATCTTCCTCTCATTGATATTTAGTCAATGAGATAACCTTGGTTTTCATTTTCTGACACCCTTCTTGTCCAATATCAATTTATCATCTGTGTTATTGTCTATGGAGATCAGATTAGCTTATTATTCTCAGCATGGATTCAGTAGAAATATTGACAGGTCTTCTTTCTATTTGACTTCCAGATCCCTTGAGTGTTGTTGCTTTGTAACATTTTTTTTTCTGTTCCTCCAGTTCTCACATTCTTTTTCTTCTAGCAACTTCTTGGGCAAGCAGCTTCCTGAAGCTGGGGATTTTCATCAAAACCATTAACAGCCCCCTTCTGATATTGCTCTATAGTTTCTAAAATGACATTAGATATTTACACTCAGTCGCCCTGAACTGGAGGGATTCTGATGGCTCTTTTGAGTGACTGTGTCAGGACTAGACATCATCACTGCATGAAATGAAATTTATGTAACTTGTTTTTCAGTTCTTGCTAGAGAAAAATTTATGTATTTCCTAGGAAAAAGAAGGACCTGTTTGCATCTTTATTAAGTGCTTTTGAACATAGAGTCAGTATCATCAGATAACTGACCTCCCTCAGGTGATTAGAGCTTCAAAGGCTTCTGTAATGACTCTAGTCTTACTGATTCTACGTCACTCTCTTTGACTCAAGTAGCATGACTCTCAGCTAGTTGTTTTACCCTAATAGTCACATCTGCTTTTTATAATATCAACAACCAAAGTATCACATACCAAAATTTCTAAGGAAAACTATTCAAATAGATGGACTCAGCCTTGACTCCATCACTCAGAAAGCATCATCAGCATGCCATGCATCTGCCACAGGACTGTGTGGGGGATTTCTGTGTCCATCAGTTCGCCCTCTATGGATCCAGTGACCACTAAAGCTACAACTTTCTGCTTAGAATCCTGTGTGTGTTCTACTTCAAAACAAGTAAGACTTCAGCAACTAGACGGGATCAGCTGTGAGGCTTTGCAGGGGAGGATATGAGCAAGTTCCTAAACTACATTATTTAATTTTGTTCTTGTCACTGCACACTCAGTGATATGGCTCAAAGTAATGAGGATATGTTAAGGTTCTTTTTTCTGTGTGCATTAAAGCATATTTTATTCATAAGAAATGATTCATTCAATTTTACTCATTATGACATCAGAAGCTTTGTGCATGTTTGTTGGAATACTTAAAATATTTAACTCATTTTGTAATAAATGTTTTATCTTTTTTTTTTTTTTGGTGGTGGTACTGGGGTTCCTGGAAGCCCTTCTACCTCTGGGCTACACTCCCAGACCTATTTTTTATACTTTTTTATTTGGAAACAGGGTCTCTTAAGCCAGCGCGCGCGGCTGGCTTCGAACCTGCGCGATCCTCCTGTCTCCGCCTCCCAAGCGCGGGGATTACAAGCGTGCGCTACCACGCCCGGCAGAATAAATGTTTTATCTTTAAAATGAGAGAGCGAGAAGGAGGAGGGAGGGAGGGGGGAGAGAGAGAGAAGAGAGAGAGAGAGAGAGAGAGAGAGAGAGAGAGAGAGAGAGAGAGAACTGAAGAGAGAGAGAACTGAAGAGAGAGAGAGAGAGAGAGAGAGAGAGAGAGAGAGAGAGAGAGAGAGAGAGAGAGAGAGAGAGAGAGAGAGAGAGAGAGAGAGAGAACTGAAGAGAGAGAGAACTGAAGAGAGAGAACTGGAGAGAGGTTTACCTCAATGGAACACTAACTAATATAAGGTCAATTGTCTTCTCAAGAATAAGGGCTTGGGGGTATAGTTTAATGAAGGAGCATGTGTTTAGCATGCACAAATCCCTGAGTTCAATTATCAGCTCAGAAAAAAAGCAAAACAGAAAATTAGTAAAGCTGAAAAAAAGAAATGAAGCCATTTGTTTGAGGGTATATCGAATAGTTATGAAGAAACCTACTAAGAAAAGAATCAAGTGGTGGGAAGGACTTTTCCCATTCTTATGCTGTAATTTTTAATGTTTAAAGCACATTATGATTATTTAATTTATCTATTGTACACTATAGCTTCAAAATTCAAGACTACTTTACTGCTATCATCTTTATTCTTCTAGCAGAGATCATTAAAATTTCTATATTTGTGACCTTAAGTGAAGTGTTGCTAAGAGTCTCTAAAAATATAATCTGATCATATCAAATCCATAAAAATATACCTCCAAACATTAGGAACTTGAAAATGAAAGAAAGGATGTGTGATCTTCTTTAAATATTAGTATCACTTCAGAAAAGAAACCTAATCCGGGCGTGGTGGTACACGCTTGTAATACCCATGCTTGGGAGGATGAGAAAGGAGGATTGCACAGGTTTGAACCCAGCCACCCTGGCTTAAGAGACACTGTTTCCAAATAAAAAAATAATATAAAATAGGTCTGGGAGTGTAGCCTAGAGGTGGAAGGCTTCCAGAAACCCCAGTACCAACAAAAAATAAAAACTAAAATTAAAAATTAAAAAAACCTAATCAAAGATAAAATTTTATAGTGAGGCATATTAGAAATTTGTGCAAAATAATTGCAATAATGTCTAAATCTTCAGTGAATAGCTTATACATTACCTTATGGGCATCATTTGGAACTATTTTTCCTTGAGAAGCTGGGATTAACTTACTGTCAAGGAGAAGGAAAATAATCTTTGTTGACACCATATATCTGTTGTAAATGAAGCTGTTGACACATTCTTCTAAACACCAGTTTTTCAAATGTAACTTACCAAAATCCTATTTCTTCCAAGAAATATATTTTATACAGACAATTTCTCAGTAATATTTTTTAAAGTCTGATAAAAGTATACTAACATAATATCTCAACTGGTATATTGTTTGCTTATATAATTAAGAATATTGATTATCTGGTGAAAAAATAGATAAAGAATTTTATTATTTGTACAGTTATAATTTTTATATGAAATGCAATTGTCTAAGCTTTGGAAGAGTTCTCCAAAATGGTCTACTTTTATAAGTATGCTTTATTACATGGTGTAATTCAGTTTGACATGTTAAAGTAACAGTATGTCAGGTTCAGTATATTTTGAAAAGAAACACTCTTGTTTAAAGTGCAAACAAGAGGTTGAATATAAGCTTTGCAGCATTTGAGAATTTGCATTCTCAAACTTGTATCAAAAATAATAAAAATATCTTTGGTATGTTAGATGTTGGTAAATGAAGTATTTATCCTGTTTGTCTGCCATTTGGTAGATTGAGTATTTTTAGGCAAGGTTAACATTGATTTTCAGACCAATCACACATGCATTTCAGGATATTCTCCAGAATATTTAAGTGCTATAATCATACTGTTTGTTTTACTACCAGTGAGTCTTCCAATCTAAACTAAAGGTTTTTCTTTTGGTTAAACATTCACTAGACCTATGCCTGCATAATGAAACATATAGTAATAAAATTTAGTTGTGATGGACTATAGTTAGAAACTCATTTACAAATAAAGTTCATCTTTTTGCTACCAAGTTCAGTTTTGTCATAGAAGCAGCTTGTAAAACAGAATAATCTGGCTGAAATAGACTGGACCAAATATTAACTTAATGATGTTTCATTTCAAAGAACTAGAGCAGAGAAATTAATACTTATCCAATCTTTCATTATTAAGGTATAGGAGCAAAAGAATCAAATGTGAATTAGGGACTATCACTTTTTGATGTACTGTACACAACCTGAGCAGTTCCTTGTTCCCTGTGTTGGAGAACAAAGAAGTCAGTGATAGTGAAGAAGGGGTCAGCCCCAGAGACCAGGGCAAAACTGTACTTAGGAAAAAGGAGCTAGCATCATAATGAAAAAAAGTCTGGAATTTGTAGTCAAAAGCCTGAAAAGCATTGAACTCAGGGACATTCTAACTCTGGGCTACATCCGAGCCCTATTTTATTTTTTATTTTGAAACAGTCTCACTAAGTTGTGGAGGGCCTCACTAAGTAGCTGAGACTGGCTTTGAACCTATGATCCTCCTGCTTCAGCCTCCCAAGTACTGGGATTACAAGCATGCCTCATCATGCCCAGCTTTACAAACTTATATGAATTTCCTTTTATTCTTTCCTTCATAAAATTGAAAGAATTAAGTAAGGTAATGTATTTGAAAGCTCCTTGAAGAAGAGGTCAAAAAGCTTAAGATATTATTGGCGGTATTCACAATTTCTGAAGTTGGATATTCCAGTTTGGTAAATGTGAGCCTAGGAAGCAAGTCTAGCAATTTAGCTCAGTTCATAAAAATGTAAAAATGCATATATATAATATTGAAATTATGTCAATATTTCATTCAGCTCATTTTATACATTTTAAAGATATATTTATTTTTCTTTTCAATTTCCTTAAACCTTTTATAATGACTTTCACATAGCAGGCTAATAAGATATTTTATTGTATTAAACAATATATAATCATAGCATAAGTAAATATATATATATAAATATATATATTTATATACATACACATCTATGTAGTTCAACATTCTTTTGGATTCCTTTCACAAATTAATTTGAAGGCAGAAAAATAAAGTATGAAAAAGAATAGTATGCATCTTAATTGAAAAGACTGTTCTATTGTACTCTCACGAAATAAATGTGTGTATAATCAAGGGGAAGAAAAAGAATCTGTAAAACTTGCAGTGAATTTGTAGTCCCAAAATTTTTAAAAATATTAGGAAATAAACTTTTATAAATATCAGTTTCAAATAATTGTGGCAATTTAAAATTCTTTATGATATTTGAAAATATACATATTTTACTTGAAAGGAATGTTTTATTTTGCAGATTAAAAGAGCAGAATGGTTTTTTTTTTTTTTTTTTTTTTTTTTTTTTTTTTCAAAATGGCGACTGAGGGACACAGCACCTCTCAGTAGCTGAAGTAAATAAAGTTTAAATACTGAGAAAGCAGTGTCTAAATCAACAAAACAAATACATACCAGGAACCAAAACACATCCTGTACCTCGGCGGAACCCTGAACTTGAACAAGAAGAACAAAGATCGGACACGGGACCTGCTCAGATACAATCTGACCGCGGACCGGAACGCTGAGCCGCGGGCTGCTTTGGCAGCTGTCCAAGGAGCTGCCTGCCCGATATTTCCACGGCAAGATAATCCGGGAATAAAAACGGACTTAGGACCGCATCCTAAGCAGCGAGCAGCACCCACCAGAACTCTGTCTGCCCACCAGCGACCGGATCACATCGGCACAGAGACTCACACGGATTCCTGCACCAAGACAGGTACCTGAGGGCGCCCTAGTAACTGGGGTCCTAGCGTGTGCGGAGTCGCAGTCTCAAACCCCCACCACGGGCTCAAGCCTCAGAGCACTCTCCTCGCGCATCCTGCCTGTCCCCTACTAGTAATCAGTGCCTGTACACTGCCCTCCTAAATTGGAGCCTGCTTCTGTGGCTAACCCCTGCCACCTTGCCAGAGCCTACCCTCCAGGCTGCAAAAGCACTGGGAGACCCGGAAATCTCCTTGGGGCACCCCCAGCCTCTACGTCCCGCGGGACGCAGAGACCATTGCTGGACACCGCACACTGGACCCTTGAGCACCTACCCTGCACCCCTGGCCCACCGCGGGGTATTCCCAACCTCCTGGTAGTCAGATGCTTAGTTCTAAGTGAGAACACAGCTCAATACACCTTGGAAGAACATACCAGCAGCAATAGACAGCTGCACCCACTCTCACTAGGGTCCAGTATTAACAGGGCATCCAGCCTGCACTCTTGGAATAGGCAGAGCTCTGGCAGTAAGTGTGGCCACCCAGGAACCAGCATTCATTTGCCCAGGGCACATCTTGGGACCACACCTGGCTAGCCCAGCTGGAATTTCCAGAGACACAAGAAAATCCATCGGGCCACAAAATCTGCTCAGGACCTCAGGGGGAAGTGCCAATTACACTTTAGTCACTCTCCACCCCTGCTGTAGGGAAGCACAGGCTGGAGGCGAGGGTGGTGAGTGCAGATGTGCTGACCACAGGTTAGAATTTCGCAGAATCTGTGAACTGTACAGAATCAAATAACAGTGAAACCAGACACCCGGACACATAAACCTAAAGCAGCTAAAGGAGAAAAAGGTGTCCAAACACCCAGAGTGACTTAAGAAGATAAAAATAGAGTACAAAGAAAACTAAGAGACATTGGACGGTATCCTGAAAGCTACCAAGCAATCAGATACACACATATTATATGGACCTGACCCCATATGCGTAAATAAGTAGGACTGTTTGTTTTACTTTTAATGTGGATGTTATGTTTTCTTTTGCTTTTAAAGTGCTTTTGTTTTAGTATGGTTATTGCTGTTTTCTTTTTTTTTCTTTTTTTTTTCTTCTTTTAATCCAAACTTCTCTTACTTTAACTTGTTGTTTTATATATATATACATTGGATAGTTTGCCTTATTTTTTTATTTCACACGGCTGCTAGTTCCTTTTATTTTATTCCTCTTCCTTTTTCCTCTTTCTTCCCTTTTCCTTCCTTTTCTTTCATTCTCCTCCTTTGATTGGTTTACCTTCCTTTTTCTTGGATTACATAATAGTCTTGGTATCTTGAGGGGATTCTTTTTTTTTTTTTTTTTTTTTTTTTTTATGTCTGTCTGCTCCTACCAGCATCCCTATTTACAAACCTTCCCACACTAACCTACATACATTTCTCCCCCAAAACTTTTCCCCATAATATACCTCATGGTTTAAAACTCAAAGTATTTTTTATATCCATAACTACTCTACTAACAACAAGAGTCCTAGTAGTTAACTCTCTCTCATTCATAGCAAGTTATTACTTTATCATACTTAAAGTCCTTCTCAACCTAACATATCCTCCACCTAATCTGACTCCTTTACCCATCACCCCAGCTCCTCCCACATCACCCACTTTCAACACTGGAAAGGCTCTGCTGACTGGCCGATACTCCTAAACTCCTAATATTAAGATTTGACTAAACACATTACTCACGAACGATGGGTAGAAATCAGAAAAACAGGACAGAGAACACTATAAATATGAGAACCAGGAGTTATGAAGAGACAGCAGAAATCACGAATACTGACCTACTAGAAATGCAAGAAGGGGAGTTCAGAATCTTGTTGTTCAATATGATGAAAGGTTTTAAAACAAGTATAGAGGAGGTTAAAGGTGAAATAGAAACACTAAAAAAGAATCAGAAAGAGGTCTGGAATGAAATGAAAGAGGCAATAAGTGAAATGAAGACAGCAATAGAAAGAAACTCTGGAAGATTAGATGAAATGGAAAACAGAATATCAATATTAGAAGACAGTACATCCCAAACCGAAAACACAGTCAGCGATATACAGAAATCTTTACAGCAACAAAACCTAAACATCCAGCAATTATGGGATAATATGAAGCGCCCTAATTTACGGATAATAGGCATTGAGGAAGGGATAGAGGTACAGACCAAGGGCATATGTAATATCTTCAAGGAAATAATCTCAGAGAATTTTCCAAATATGGAAAGAGACTTGAATCTTCAAGTACAGGAGGCATACAGAACTCCACTGAGACAGGACCAAAGAAAAACCACTCCACGCCACATAATAACCAAATTGACCAGCATAGAGGCCAAGGAAGGAATCTTAAAAGCAGTGAGAACAAAAGGACAGGTGACATATAGAGGCAAAACAATAAGAATCACCCCAGACTATACAACCCAGGTCAGGAATGCTAGGAGAGACTGGTATGACGTGATTCAGACCCTGGAAGAACATAACTTCCAGCCCAAATTAATCTACCCAGCAAAACTACTATTCAAGATCAATGGGGAAGTCAAAGTCTTTCAGGATAAACAGAATCTCAAAAAATTCATGAATTCAAAGCCAACACTAGAGAAAATTCTTAAAGAAATAAATCATAAGGAAGAAAAAAGAAGCAGACTCCAGAATCAGAGAAGCGAGGAAGTTAATAAGTGGGCCATTTAAGTAAAGAAGAAAGATCACAACACCCAAGAGTAGACAGAACACAAAATGGCAGAAAACAAAAAGCATATTTCAATAATATCACTTAATGTCAAAGGACTTAACTCACCAATCAAAAGACATAGACTGGCAATGTGGATTAGGAAACATAATCCAAACATATGCTGTCTGCAAGAAACTCACCTCACAGCCAAAGACATTCACAGGTTGAAGGTGAAAGGATGGAAAAAGATATACCATGCCACCAGTGACCGAAAAAGAGCAGGGGTAGCAACCCTGATATCCAACAAAACAGACTTTAAAATAAAACACATCAAAAGAGACAAATCAGGGCACTTCCTTTTATTAAAAGGAACAATACACCAAGAAGATATAATGATAGTAAATATTTATGCCCCAAATGTGGGTGCAACCACATTCGTAAAACAAACCCTTCTGGACATAAGATCCCAAGTAGACCTAAATACAATAATTCTGGGAGACTTTAATACGCCTCTCACACCACTGGATCGATCTTCGAGGCAAAAGATGAGTAAAGATGCTTTAGAACTAAAGGAAACCATAAACCAAATGGACCTAATAGACGTTTTCAGAGTATTTCAACCAGGAACTACAGAATACACTTTCTTCTCAGCAGCCCATGGAACCTTCTCCAAAATAGATCACATCCTGGGACACAAAGAAAATACCAGCAAATTCAAAAAATGTAATATAATCCCATGCATCTTTTCAGACCACAATGGAATAAAAGTAGAAATCAACAACAGGAAACTCGAAAGAAAGTATTCAAATTCATGGAGAATGAATGATACACTACTAAATGACGAATGGGTAAGAGCAGAAATTAGGGAAGAAATAAAGAAATTTATGGAAACAAACGAAAACAGAGACACAACCCACCAAAACCTATGGGACACCATGAAGGCAGTACTAAGAGGAAAGTTTATCGCATTGAGTGCCCACATAAAAAGGATGGAGAACCACCAAGTAAAGAACCTAATGAAACAACTCAAGGATCTAGAAATTCTGCAACAATCCATTCCCAAAGCCAGCAGAAGACGAGAAATCATCAAAATTAGAGCAGAAATAAATGAAATAGAGAACAAAAAAACAATTCAAAGAATCAATAAAACAAAAAGTTGGTTCTTTGAAAAGATTAATAGAATTGATAAACCCCTGGCCAACCTAACCAAAAGAAAAAGAGAATCAACTCAAATTACCAAAATTAGAAATGAAAAAGGAGATATCACCACTGATAGTGAAGAAATTCAAAACATTATCAGAAACTACTTTAAAAATTTATACTCCAATAGATTTGAAAACCTGGATGAAATTGACAGATTTCTAAACACAGTTAACCTTCCTACACTCAACCAAGAGGACATAGCAAGCCTAAACCAACCAATAACAACCAAAGAAATAGAAACGGCAATAAAAATTATTCCACCAAAGAAAAGCCCAGGCCCAGATGGGTTCCCAGCTGAATTCTACAAAACCTTCAGTGAACAACTAATACCAATACTTCATAACACGTTCCGGGAAATTGAAAGAGATGGAACTCTTCCAAATTCCTTCTATGAGGCCAGTATCACATTAATCCCCAAACCAAATAAAGATACCTCAAGAAAGGAAAACTACAGACCAATATCCTTAATGAACATAGATGCAAAAATTCTAAACAAAATACTAGCTATACGCATTCAAAACTATATCAAGAGAATAATTCATCACGACCAAGTCGGTTTCATCCCAGAAAAACAAGGCTGGTTCAACATACGCAAATCAATACATGTTATTCACCACATAAATAGAACCAAGAACAAAAACCACATCATCATAGCAATAGATGCTGAAAAAGCATTCGACAAAATCCAACACCCATTTATGTTAAAAACACTGCAAAAAATTGGGATAGAAGGAAAGTACTTCAACATCATCAAGGCAATATACTGCAAACCCAAAGCCAACATTATATTGAATGGGGAAAAACTGCAAGAATTTCCGCTACAGTCAGGAACAAGACAAGGATGCCCACTTTCACCTCTCCTTTTCAATATAGTCCTTGAGACTCTTGCTGCAGCAATCAGACAAGAGAAGGAAATCAAAGGAATCCACATAGGAAGAGAGGAAGTGAAATTATCCTTATTCGCAGATGACATGATCCTTTACCTGGAAGACCCAAAGAACTCAACCAAAAGACTTCTGGAGCTGATCGACAAATTCGGCAAAGTCGCAGGTTACAAAATCAACCTAAAGAAATCAGTGGCCTTTCTTTATGCCAACAACGAATCCACAATGAAGGAAACAAAAACAACAATTCCATTCACTATAACCTCAAAACCAATAAAATACCTAGGAATAAACCTAACCCAAGATGTAAAAGACCTCTACAACAAAAACTATAAAACATTAAAAAAAGAAATAGAAGAAGACCTTGGAAGATGGAAAGATCTCCCGTGCTCATGGATAGGCAGAATAAATATCATCAAAATGGCCATTCTGCCAAAACTGATCTATAGGTTCAATGCAATTCCCATTAAAATACCAGTGACATTCTTCAGAGACCTAGAAAAATCAATCATGAACTTCATATGGAGAAAGAAAAGACCTAGAATAGCCAAAGCAATTCTCAATAACAAGAAACACGCAGGAGGCATTACAATCCCAGACTTCAAACTATACTATAGAGCAATAGTAGTAAAAACAGCATGGTACTGGCACAAAAACAGATATACTGACCAGTGGATTAGAATAGAAGATACAGAAACAAACCCACACATCTTTAGTCAATTAATCTTTGACAAAGGGGCCAAACACATACGCTGGAGAAAAGACAGCCTTTTCAACAAGTGGTGCTGGGAGAACTGGCTAGCCATTTGTAAAAAGATGAAGCTAAACCCCTATATCTCACCTAACACAGGAATCAACTCAAGATGGATCAAAGACTTAGAAATTAGACCTGAGACGGTGAAGTTAGTAGAGGAGAACATAGGTTCAACACTACAACATATTGGCACAGGCAGTAACTTTCTCAACAAAACCTCCAAAGCTCAGGAAATTAAAGCAAGAATAAACAAGTGGGATAACATTAAACTAAAAAGTTTCTTCTCATCAAAGGAAACTATCAATAACCTAAAGAGGAAGCCTACAGAATGGGAAAGGATCTTTACCAGCCACCATTCTGATAGGGGGCTAATATCCAGAGTATACAAAGAGCTCAAAAGGCTCTACACCAACAAAACAAACAACCCAATCAAGAAATGGGCAAATGAACTAAATAGACACTTCACAAAAGAAGAGATACAAAGGGCCAATAGATACATGAAAAGATGTTCTTCATCACTGGCCATCAGGGAGATGCAAATCAAAACTACACTGAGATTCCATCTAACCCCAGTGAGAGTAGCAAGCATAAAGAAATCAAACAACAACAAATGCTGGCGAGGATGTGGGGAAAGAGGAACTCTTTTACACTGTTGGTGGGAGTGCAAACTAGTTCAGCCACTATGGAGATCTGTGTGGAGATTCCTAAGAAAGGTGGGAATAGATCCACCATATGATCCAGCTATACCACTCCTGGGTATCTTTCCAAAAGGGTTGAATTCAGAGAAATACAGCAACATATGCATACCTATGTTCATAGCAGCACAATTTGTAATAGCCAAAATATGGATCCAACCCAGATCACCATCAACAGATGAATGGATAGCAAAACTGTGGGAAATACACACAATGGAATTCTATTCAGCCATAAAGAAGAACAAAATTTTATCATTTGCAAGAAGATGGAAAGCCCTGGAAAGCATCATGTTAAGTGAGATCAGCCAAGCACAGAAGGAGAAGATACACATGTTTCCTCTAATATGCCCAAACTAGAAAACACAAAGGATACCAGTAGGATACCAGATATTAGAGGGGAAATACTAGCTAAGTTTTAATGGAAAGATAGGAGAGGAGAAAGGCCGATCTTGATTAAGGAGCATCTTCACCTGAACATGTGTAAAATTATGAATAAGACATGGTTAACCTGGCCAACCATTGGTGGGAGGGGGGAGAAAACGGGGGCGGGGGGAGAGGGCACCAAATATAGTGTAAATGTATACTATTTATGTTCAATAAAAAAAATTGTTAAAAAAAAATAAATAAAATAAAAGAGCAGAATGAAACATTATTATATTAAATATGCATTTTTCTAAATATTGAAATTATCAGTAGAAATCACAAAATAAGAAAATTATAGTAAATCTATTATGAATTTATAGAGGAAGGATGATACAGGTTTTGCTTCTTCATGAGATTTTACAAACAAGTGTATGTTTTGTCTTTATTCTTTTTTCTCTAACCATTCTCTTTCCAATATTATACTTCACATTTTTTCTAACATTTTAAACCCCTCCTTATTCATTTGAAGAAATTCTAGTTATCATAGTATCACTGATAGCCTGTAGGGTTCCCCTAGCAGAAACTGGGCAATGAACAGAATTTTTAAAAAATAATTTGACTAGATAAATGTATTCTCTAAACATAGACATATATTTTCTTGCTTAATGGAAGAAGCTATATGAAGAAAAAGTAAGTAAATATATATCACTACTTAAAAAAGAGATGGACACAAATAGGTGTTATTTTCAATCAATTGAAAGAAGCCTCAAAGCCTCATTTATCAACAGTTTGTTTCTTCATTTGCATTGGAGACATATCTAACCCCAAAGTAGCACAAAATAAATTTATAAAAATACTTTCCAACTGCTCTACTATTACCAAAATGCTTTAAGATATCTATGTTCTAAATTATTTTATTTTAATATAAGATTAAAAATATAAAAATAAAATCTTATATATACTAGATATAACAATTTAAGGAATAAAGGCACATATTAGAATAAAATGGAGAGAATATAAAATCATTCGGACATTAGGAGATCTAAAATGGGATAGATTATATCCTACTGTGAAAAATATAAAGCAATTACGAGTTCCCACATATAAATATATACACAGAAAAAAAATCTGTTAAGAAAAGTTTTCTGTAATAATTGTAATTATAAGATATTAAGAAATAATATCCTGTTGAGGTCTGCACAACTGCCTGACAAAACCACGAGAACTTCTGATGAATCAGCAACATGTAGCGTAGAGTGGATATGGGGAGGTCGTAACTACTCCCCTTGCCCCCGCTAGACCAATTTGGTAATGTTGAGCCTTATTGGCTCATATAGTGCTTCTGTGCTCGTGAACCCCTCGTGGATTAGATAATGATTGGCTACAAGTTATGTGCTTTGCATATGCAAGAGTGACCTTTAGCATGATAGGTTAGACTAGTTTCCTTTTGGAAATCCCCCTTGCCGTTATTTGCTTTAAATTTGGTTGCCTGAGAAAAATAAACGAGACCCTCCTTGACTCGACTCCCGGCTCTGTGTGCTTCTGTTCGGGCCATAAGCACTCATCATCCTTCTCAGCCCCACTGCTGATGGGCTGGTCCCATCAGTCTGGTGTCCCATGTGAGGAACTCTTTCTCTACCCTCCCCCTCTCTTTTAATTCAGTGTTGGCTTCATTTTTATTATTTTTAATATACTTTTATTGGTGCAGTGTAATTACACATCATAATAAAGTTCAGAGTGATAGTGATAACATGCACACAGTACTTGGTGAACCCCTCAATTTCATCCCACTCCCTTTTCCCATACAGGACATTGAGATTGGTATTAATCATTTTGTGTATGTATGTAGCTTCAATTGAAGTGCCTGCATCCCTCCACTGTGGTTTCTCCTCCTTTATCTGGATTCCCTCTTGTATTCAATTTTTCACTAGCTTTCACATATGAGAGAAAACACATGACCCTTCACTTTGTGACTAGCTAATCACATTCAGCATGATATTCTTTAATTCCATAATTAGAAAAATTTGGTTTTGTTTTAGATTCTTAATCAAGTTTACTTTTATGATCTAGTTTCATGGTAATCTCTACTGAGATTATGAAGATTTGTGCTTTTGTTAGTTGAGAAAAGTTTATTTTGTGGGTTATTTAGTTGTTTACTGTATTTGTATATTTTTATTTGCATGTTCAACTCAGAGAATAAAATATTTTTTGCCCCCTATAAAGTAAGAAAGCTCTTTGAGATATGCAGCAGTGAATCTTTTGTTATCTGTATTTATTTCTTATTTTTGGTGATAAAGATTGCACTTAGGGCCTTGCAGATTTTAAGTTCTTGCTCAAGCAATGAGGTACACCTCTAGCCCAATTATGTATTTATTTTTATCTTGTGACATTTGTGAGGTGGAAATAAATCTGTAAGCCAGCTCTCTCTGTGTCTAGGAAATACTGTATTTCTCTTTTGAAGGGAGGTACTGAAGATAGAACCCAGGGGTACATTCTACCTCTTAGTTACACTCTCAGACCAATTTTTTTATTCTTATTTTTGAAACAGGTTCTCACCGAGTTATAGAGCGCCTCACAAGTTGCTGAGGGTGGCATGAATCTGTGATCCTCCTGTCTCAGGCCTTCCAAGTACTAGTGTTACTAGTGTGTGCCACCACACCCAGCTTACTTGTACTTCTTATTGTGAATTTAAAATATTTTCTCCTCTTCAAAATATATCAATAAATTAAATTATAATTTAAATTGAAGGCATTTTATTTCAATTTGTTTATAGAGACCAACAAGAGTAACATAAATAAAATTTTGAATTCAAGGATTAACAAAGGAGAAAACATCAATTATAAATCATTGAAAAAAGAAATTGAAGAAGCTCTTAGAAGATAAAAAGACCTTCCATGTTCATGGATAGGAAGAATAAATATCATCAAATGTTCATATTTCCAAAAGTGATCTACAAATTCAACACAATACCCATTTGGAATAACAAAAAACCCAGAATAGCCAAACTAATTCTCAGCAATATAAACAATGCAGGAGGAATTACAGTACCTGACTTTATACTACAAAGCCATAGTAATAAAAACAGCATGGTAATAGCACAAAAACAGAAACATAGACCAATGGAGCAGAATAGAATACTCAGAAACAAATTCACACACTTACAGCTAATTGATTGTTGATAAAGGGGCCAAAAACATACACTGGAAAAAATATAGCCTGATCAACAAATGATGTTGGCCAAACTGGTTAACTATATGCAGAAAAATGGAAATAAACCCCATTTTTTCACTCTGCACAAGAGTCAATTCAAGATGGATCAAAGACATGGAAATTAGACCAGAAACCTTGAGACTCTGAAGAAGTCATAGGTCCAACACTGCAACACATAGGCACAGATAAAAACTTTCTCAACAAGACCCCAAAGGCACAAAAAACTAGAAGCCAAATCAATACTTGGGATTTCTTGAAACTGAAGAGCTTCTGTATAGCAAAGGAAACCATCAAGAACCTCAAATGAGAGCAAACAGAATGGGAGAAGATTTTTGACAATTATTCCCCTGATAGAGGACTAATATCTAAAATATACAGACAACTCAAGAAAACACTAAGAAAAAAAACAATCAAAAATGGGCAAGTGAATTAAATAATCACTTCACAAAGGAAGAAATTCAAATGCTCAATAAGTACATGAAAAAATGCTCAACATCATTGGCAATCAGAGAGATGAAAGTCAAAACTACCCTGAGATTCCACCTAACTCCAACTAGAATGGCAATCATTCAAAACACAATCAACAGGCTGGGCGTGGTGGTGTACGCTTGTAATCCCCGAGCTTGGGAGGCAGAGACAGGAGGATCGTGCAGGTTCGAAGCCAGCCACGCACACTGGCTTAGGAGACCCTGCTTCCAAATAAAAATGTAAAAATAGGTCTGGGAGTGTAGCCCAGAGGTAGAAGGGATTCCAGGAACCCCAGTACCACCAAAAAAAAAAAAAAAAAAAAAACACACACACACACACAATCAACAACAAATGCTGGCAAGGATGTGGAGAAGCTGGAACTCTAAAACATTGTTGGTGGGATTGCAAATTAGTGCAACCACTTTAGGAAAGAGTATGGAGGGTCCTCAGAAGAATGGAAATGAACTTACCATATGATGCAGCAATACCATTTCTTGGTATCTACCCAAAAGAAAGGAAATCAAACTACCAAAATAATGCATGCATATCTATGTTTGTAGCTGCACAATTCACCATTGCCAAACTATGGAGCCAGCCAAGATGTCCATAAACAGATGAATAGCTTACAAAACTGTGGGGTATGTACACAATGCAATTTTATTCAGCCATAAAGAAAAACACAATTACATAATTTACAGGGAAATGGGTGAACATGGAGGACATTATGCTAAGTGAGATTCATCAGTTACAAAAAATAAGAAATCGGGTGCTTTCCCTAATATCAAAAGCTAGGGAGAAATGGGTAACAGGAGGAACTCTAGATGAAGAAGAAGATTCTATAGATGAGAAAATAAGGCAACTGGAGGAAATGTCAGGGGGGAAGAGGGAAATTCTCTAATGCACATGATGTACTTTCACAAACATATCAACATCAATCACTAAGCGAAGCATGAGAAGGAGGGAGGGGAAGGGAATGGGATGGGAATTGGGTAAGTACTAATTGGGTGATGTGTGCATGTAAGTCTCCACCATCTTGTATCCCATTAAGATGTATGACTACAATGTACCAATACTTTTTTTTAAAAAGGGGAAACAACTTAAATTTTAAAAACCTTATATATGCTGTTTCAAGTACTAATAGCAACTGTATTCTTAATGCGTTTGTATAAATGAACTTAAAATAATTTCTAGTATCTTTACCTAAAGATGGAGTATTACTGAATCAATAATTAATAAATAATATCTAGATATCTGGTGATATATTAAATAAGATGAAATACTGAAACTTTAATTGCATATATATATATATATATATATATATATATATATATATACACACACACACACACACATTTTCTTAGTCTTCCTTCTATTGCTATAACTGAATACCACAAACAGTATAATTTATAAAGAATAAGGGTGTATTTGGCTTATAATTTTGTAGGCTAAAAAGTCCAAGAGCATGGTGCAGGCATCTGGTAAGGGCTTTCTTCTTGCATCATAACATGGTGGAGGATGTCACACAGTGAGACACAGCAAGTAAGACAGAGTGTGCTCACTTTTATGGAAAAGCTATTTCTACTACAACCCATTTATCAAAGAATGGTTCAACACATTCCTGAGAGGAGAGCCCAGTCAGATTCACAAAGTACCACCTGTCAACACAATGCTACAACAGAGACTGAAATTTTAGTACATAAACATTTACAGGACACATTCAAACTATAGTACATATTCATATTCACATCCATATTTATACTCCTTTCCTTGTTTCCTATGTTACAGAGTGGTTGTAATTTGAGTCAAGCAATGAACATGTTTATATAGTCACTTTAGCAATGATTAAAAGAGCTGCAGTTATGCGTAGATGATCATAAAAGTACTTGTGAGCCTTTGCTGTCCTCCAACATGCTTGATATTGACAGCCAGTTTCCAATTGCCACCTTCCAGTTTTCTCTGTACAACAAAGTGACATTGATTAATTAATTAATACTAATATTTGAGATTACACTAGGAGTATTGATGGCATTAAAAGCAACTCTGTGTATGAAATAAGTTTGTTTTTTATAAAGAAAAAAGTGATTTTACCCTAAAGTAAACTTCTCAGGTAATTTCAGAATATTAACAAGACAAGTGAAAGAGAACCCTTGAGGTTCTATAGGAAGTTTTAGAAGGTTTGAGATAATTTACTTTAGAATTTTTTTTCTTCAAATAATGAGTCAAAAAGGAAGCAAAAATTATACTAAAGCTCTATCAAAATCTTACTTTGATTATTTTTAAAGGAGCATTTACATTTTATACTGATAAGTATTATAACTGCAGAACTGAATTTTTATACTTAATAAAGTGACAATTGAAGTATTTAGTTTTTTATTAATGAGAAAATTTGAAAAAATGCCCAGGCAGCTGGGTAGTTATGCCTCATCAGAATAACTGAATAATTCTCTATACTTTGTTTTGACTTTATCTTGTCCTTGAATTTTAAACACTGAAGAAATATTGCTCATATTTAAGGAACCAGAGTTTTGAAAAGATGTTACCTTCTCCATGTTTATTTAAAACATTATCTTGTCATATTGATTAATTCTCCTTAGGCATGTATAAACTTATTTTAATCAAGTGACAAAGTCTTCTCTGCTAAGCTTTTGTGTTTTATAGTCCACCAAATCAGACCACAAATTTAGTGAGGGAATTATTGCATGCATGCCTTTAAAACTAAAGTTTAGTTTTCTCAAGATTTCTGGGAAATTATAAAACATTTTTCTTTCATCTTATCAAAAGGAAAATATAAGGACAAATTAGATTAACATGAAATACTCTATATTTCTTTACTAGCTTTGCACTATTATAAAAAGTACTGTATGGAAAATATTATAATCCAAAGGATGAATTTATATAAGTGAATTGTGAATAACATAAATATTCCAGAGATTTTAAAATTTATAAACTGAATTTGAAAGCTGTCAAGATGTGTTAATGCCTTTTCTATACCTATATGTTCTCAGAGGCCACACTGATAAAATTCTTATGAAAGTGTTGTTCACTGAATTTCAGTAAACAACTTTACTTCTTTCTAATCTGATATTATTGGTTTCTACTACAGATTGACACAGCCATTCAGTACCTTCTACAGATGTTTTCTGCTTTCATTTTATGCTTAGCTGAATGCTCTGTTAAATTTTTTTTTGTGATAAAGAAAGCTATTCTCACAGTCTCATGGAAAGCAATATACCAAGACTTCTAACATCTTATGCATCAAGGGACAAACTCATGGTTATAGGCTTTGGAGTGAAATGCTAACATTATTTAGACAACTGTCATTCTGTACCAGCTGACTGAGTCAGGATATCTATATATATGTTTTAAATCCATAGGTAGAAAACTCCGTTAAAAACACAGTGCTGACCTATGACTCAATAAAACAAAAAATGAAAGAATGTATTCCACTGGAATCAATGACATAATGAGGGACATTTAATTTTAGTTATTGTTTGCAACAGTGTTGTTTTGGTTTGATTTTTCTATTTTCTGTTGGGCATATAAATAAGCTTGTTCTCTTTTTAATCTATGCCTATTCCTAAATTCACCAGTCTCCTTTATTCCTTATAATTAAGAGGTAATTACTCCTATTGAGTTTTTGTACTTTTTATGAATTTTTTTATAGATTAAGTTAAAATCTGTTTTCCTTTTACCAAGTTATCACTGAAAACACCAATCATGAATCTACAAATCATCCCTAGACTATCAAATTGAAAATTACTCTGTCTTAATTAATGTTTGCCTAGCCCAACTTGAGGAATCTGTTTGCATGTGAAATGTATGTTTATAGAGATTTCTGAGATAAACTGGCCCTATAGCCTCTTAAACATTTCTAGCCTCAACAGGAAAAGGGCTATTTTTGACATACGAGAGACCTTATCAGATTTTACATATCTCAAAGAAAGTAAAATTCCCCTAATATATAGGAGAGAGTTTTATTGACAATGGTTTCTGGTCTTGTATATAAGAAAAAATAATATAAATATGTACAAATTCAAAGTGAGCTTCTTTATGAGACTATCTAGACAGAATTATTTATCTAGCGAATGCTCGGTTGTTGCTCAAAATTATATGTTTAAAGCATGGCATGGTGGCACACAATTGTAATCCCAGTATTTGGGAAACTAAGAAAGGAGGGTTGTGGTTTGTGGACAGTCTCAGCTACTTAGTAAGGCCCTTTGCAACTCAGTGAGACCCTGTTTCAAAAAAATAAAGAATAGGGGAGAGAAGAATTTGGTGACGGCAGGACCCAGCACATCTCAGTAGGTGAAACAAATAAAGTTCAAATACCAAGAAGGCAGCATCTTAACAAACAAAATAAATAAAGCTCATGACTGAAACAGAACCAGAAACCACACGGAAGGAATCCAGTACTCTGAACTTCAAGATCCACTGCAAAAAGCCTGAGTGCATGACTGACCTGCTGCAGAAGGCACTGAAGAAGGGTTAGAGTTACAGACCAAAGATATTCACAATCTCTTCAGAGAAATAATTTCAGAGAATTTTCCAAACATGGAAAGTGATTTGGACTTACATGTTCAAGCGACATACAGAACACTATTAAGACAAGATCAAAGAAGGACCTCCGCACACCACGTAATAGTCAAAATGACCAAAATAGAGGCCAGGGAAAGAATCTTAAAAGCAGTGAGAACAAAATAATGGGTGAAATATAGGAGCAAAACAATAAAAATCACCCAGACTATACAACCCAAGTAATGAATGCCAGGAGAGACTGGTATGATGTAATCCAGATCCTGGAAGAAAACAACTTCCAACAAAAACAGTTATATCCAGCAAAGTTATTATTCAAAATTGACAGAAAACAAAAGTGTCTCAAGATAAGCAAAATCTCAAAAAATTCATGAATACAAAGCCAACACTAGAAAAAATACTTAAAGAAATAAACAATAAAGAAGAAAAAAGAAACAAATTTCAGAGCTAAAGAGATGAAGTTGATCAGTGGGGCATCTAAGTAAAGAAGAAATAACATTATATAAAACAGAAAATAGAACACAAAATGACAGGAAACAAAAGTCATATTTCAATAATAACCCTCAATGCCAAAGGACATAACTCCCCAATCAAAAGACATATAATGGCAATGTAGATTAAAAAAACAAAATACAAATGTATGCTGTTTGCAAAGAACTCATCTTACAGCCAAAGAAATTCACAGACTGAAAGTGAAAGGATGGAAAAAGATATATCATGCTAAAGGAGAAAAAAGATGGGCAGGGGTAGCAATGCTGATATCCAACAAAACAGACTTGAAGCTAAAACACATCAGAAGAGACAAAGAAGTGCACTTCCTTTTATTAAAAGGAAAAATTCACCAAGAAGATATACTGATGGTAAATGTTTATGGCACAAATGTTGGTGCACCTACATTTGTAAAAACAAACCCTCCAAGACATCAGATCATAACTAGACCCAAATACAATAATACTGGGATACTTCAACACACCTCTCATGCCAATAGCTTAATCTTCAAGGGCAAAAGATGAGTAAAGACTCCTCAGAACTAAAGAAAACTATAAAACAAATGGACCTAATAGACATATACAGAATATTTCAACCAGGAACAGCAGAATACACCTTCTTTTCAGCAGTCCATGGAACCTTCCAAAATATGTCACATCCTGGGCCACAAAGGAAGCACCAGGAAATTCAGAAGATGCAATATAATTCCCTGTATCATTTCAGACCACAATGGAAGTAGAAATCAACAACAGGAAGAACAATAAAAAAATATTTAAATATATGGTAATTGAATGGTACACTGTTGAATGATGAGTGGGTAATATCAGAAATAAGGGGAGAAATAAAGAAATTTCTTGAAATAAATGAAAATAGAGACAAAACTTAACAAAATTTATGGGACACTTTGAAGGCAGTGTTAAGAGAAAAGTTTATAGCATTGTGTGCCCATATTAGAACAGACCATCGCCAAATAATGACATAACTCAAGAACCTAGGACTGAAACAGTCTAATACAAAAGCAAGGAGAAGGCAGAAAATTATTAAAATCAGAGCAGAAATAAATGAAATATAGAACAAAAAAAAACAATTCAAAAAACCAACAAAATGAAAAGCTGGTTCTTTGAAACAATTAATGAGGTTGACAAAAACCTGCCCAACCTAAGCAAAACAAAGAGAGAATAAACTCAAGTTATTAAAATTAGAAATGAAAAAGGAGACATCCCCACAGACAGTGGGGAAATTCGAAGGATTGCCAGAAACTATTTTGAAAATTTATGCTCCAATAGACTGGAATGCATGGAAGATATTGATAGATTTCTAAGAACATATAATCTACCTAAATTGGACCAAGAGGACATAGCAAGCCTAAACCAAGCAATATCAAGCAAAGAAATAAAAGTAGCAATAAAAATTCTGCCTGAGGAAAAAAAAATCTCAGGAACTGATGGGTTTCCAGCAGAATTTTCTATAAAACCTTCAGTAAAGAACTAATACCAATACTTCACAACTTGTTCCAGGAATTTTAAAGAGATGAAAATCTCCCAAATTTCTTCTATGAGGATAGTGTCACATTAATCCCTAAACTAAATAATGATGCCTCAAGAAAAGAAAATTACAGATTAATATCCTTGATGAACATAGATCCAAAAATTCTAAACAAAATACTAACTATACGCATTCAAAACTATATCAAGAGAATTGTACACCATGACTAAGTTGGTTTCATCCCAGAAAAACACAGCTGGTTCAACATATGCAAGTCAATACACATTATTCACCACATAAATAGAACTGAGAACAAAAACCACATGATCATATCAATAGATGTTGCAAAAGCATTTGACAAAATACAACACCCATTTATGTTAAAAACACCACAGAAAATTGGAATAGAAGAAACATATTTCAACATCATTAAGGCAATACACAAAAACCCTCTAAAATCAGGAACAAGACAAAAATGCCCAGTATCACCACACCTTTTCAATATAGTCCTTGGGAAGGGACTCTTGCCATAGCAATAAGACAAGATAAGGAAATCAAAGGAATTCAGATAGGAAGAGAGGAATTAAAACTATTCTTATTTGCAGATGGCATAATCCTTTATCTAGAAGACCCAAAGAATTCAACCAAAAGACTTCTGGAGCTAATTAACCAATTCAGCTAAGTTTCAGGATACAAAATCAATCTAAAGAAATAAGTTGCTTTTCACTATGCCAACAATGAATCTACAATGAAAGAAATAAAGAAAACAACTTCATTAACTTTAATCTCAAAACCAATAAAACACCTAGGAATAAACCTAACCAAAGATGTAAAAGACCTCTCCAATGAAAACTATAAAACATTAAAGAAAAAAAATTGAAGAAGACTTGGAAGACTGAAAGATCTCACATGATAATGGACAGGCAGAATAATTATCAAAATGGCCATTCTGCCAAAAGTGACCTATAGATTCAATGCAATTCCCATTAAAATATCAATGACATTCTTCATAGACCAAAAAAATCAATCATAAATTTTATTTTATTTTTTCTTTTTAGTTTATTTTTATTTTTTATTTTTATTGGTGCATTATATTCATACATCATATTGGGGTAAAAAACTTGTGTGTACATACATGTACACATCACTGATTTAACTCCTACCCAATTCCCACCCCAATCCCTCCCCATCCCACCTTCCCTTGCTTGGCTTAGTTGTTGACTTTGATATGTTTAAGTACATTGTGTGTTTTAGAGATTTTCCTCTTCCCCCCTCCTTTCTCCTCCTTTAGGTTGCCTTGTTTGCTCCTCTATAGGATTTCCTTTTTCATCTAGAGTTCCTCCTATGACCCATTTCTCCCTAACTCTCATGTATTAGGGAAAGCATCCGATTTCTTATTTTTGTGACTGACTAATCTCACTTAGCATAATGTCCTACAGTTCCATCTATTTCCCTGAAAATGATGTAATGTGTTTTTTTTTTAATGGCTGAGTAAAATTCCATTGTGTACATATCTCACAGTTTTATAATCCATTCATCTGTTGATGGACATCTTGGCTGCTTCCATAGTTTGGCTATGGTGAATTGTGCAGCTATGAACATAGATACACATGCATTAGTTTGGTAGTTTGGTTTCCTATCTTTTGGGTAGATACCCAGAAGTGGTATTGCTGGATCAAATGGTATATTTGTTCCCATTCTTCTGAGGATTCAACATACTGTTTTCAAAGTGGTTGCACTAATTTGCAATCCCACCAACAATGTCTTAGAGTTCCCACTTCTCCACATCCTCACCAGCATCTGTTGTTGTTTGTGTTTTGAATGATGGCCATTCTAGTTGGAGTTAGGTGAAATCTCAGGGTAGTTTTGGTTTGCAATTCTCTGATTGCCAGTGATGTTGAGCATTTTTTCATGCATTTATTGGCCATTTGAATTTCTTTTGTGAAGTGTCTATTTATTTTGTTTGCCCATTTTATTTTTGGATGCTTTGTTTTCTTAGTGTTGAGTTTCTTGAGTTCTCTGTATATTCTAGATATTAGTCCTCTATCGGTGGTATAGGTGGCAAAAATCTCCCATTCTGTTGGCTCTCGACTGAGGTTCTTGATAGTTTCCTTTGCTGAACAGAAGCTCTTCAGTTTCATGCAATCCCACATATTGATTTGCCTTTTAATTTGTTGTGCCTTTGGGGTCTTGTTGAGAAAGTGTTTATCTGTGCCTATGTGTTGTAGTGTTGGACCTATGCCTTCTTCAAGGAGTTTCAAGGTCTCTGGTTTGATTTCCAAGTCTTTGATCCATCCTGAATTGACTCTTGTGCAGGGTGAGAAAGTGGGATTAATTTCGAAATTTTCTGCATATGGTTAACCAGTTTTGCCAACACCATTTGTTGAAGAGCCTATCTTTTCTCCAGTGTATGTTTTTGGCTCTTTTGTAAAAAATCAATTGGCTGAAAGTGTGTAGACTTGTTTCTGGGTCTTCTATTCTGCTCCACTGGTCTATGTATCTGATTTTTTGCCAGTACCATGCTGTTTTTATTACAATGGCTTTGTAGTATTGTTTAAAGTCAGGTATTGTGATTCCTCCTGCATGGTTTTTGTTGCTGAAAACTACCTTTGCTATTCTGGGCTTTTTGTTATTCCAGATAAATTTAAGGACTGATTTTTCTATGTCTGTGAGGAATGATCTTGGTAGTTTAATGGGCATTGCATTAAATCTGTAGATCGCTTTTGGAAGGATGGCCATTTAAATGATATTTATTCTGCCAATCCATGAACATAGAAGATCCTCCCATCTTCTAAGATCTTCGATTTCTTTTTTCAGTGTTTTATAATTTTCTTTGTAGAGATCTTTTACCTCCTTGGTCAAGTTTATTCCTAAGTATTTGATTTTTTTTGTGGGAGTGGAAGTGTTTTCTGAATTTCTTTTTCAGTGGATTTATGGTTGGTGTTCAGGAAAGCTTCTGATTTTTTAAGATTGATTTTGTATCCAGATACTTTGCTGAATTTGTTGAACAGTTCTATAAGCCTTTTGGTTGAGTTTTTTGGGTTTTCTAAATATAGTATCATGCCATCTGCACATAGTAAAAGTTTGAGTTCTTCTTTTTCTATTTGTACTCCTCTATTTCCTTGTCTTGCCTTATTGCTCTGGCTAGAGTCTCTAGTACTATATGGAAGAGAAGTGTTGATAATGGACATTCTTGTCTCGTTCCTGTTTTTAGGGGGAATTCTTGAAGTTTTTCCCCATTTAATATGATGTTGGCAGTGGGCTTATTGTAAGTTGCGTTAATAATGTTGAGATATGTTCCTTCTATTCAATTCTCTGCAGTGTTTTTTTTTATCATAAATGGATATTGAATTTTATCAAATACTTTTCCAACATCCATTGAAATGATCATGTGATTTTTGCCCATGATTCTGTTTATATGATGAATTACATAGATTGATTTCCGTATGTTGAACCAGCCTTGCATCCCTGCGATGAATCCTACCTGGTCATGGTGTATGATTTTCTTGATGTGGTTTTGAATGCGTGTTGCTAGTATTTTGTTTAATAGTTTTGCATCCAAGTTCATCAGAGATATAGGCTTGTAGTTTTCCTTCCTTGAACTGCCTTTATTTGGTTTGGGTATTAGTGTGATTTTGGCTTCATAGAATGTATTTGGGAGAGTCCTGTTTTTTTTCTATTTCACTAAATAGTTTGAGGAGTATTGGGGTTAGCTCTTCTATAAAGCTTTTATAGAATTCACTTGGGAAACCATCGGGTCCTGGGCTTTTCTTTGATGGTAAGATCTTTATTGCTGTTTCAATCTCTTTGATTGTTATTGGTTGGTTTAAGTGTTCTATATCTTCTTGACTCAGTTTAGGAAGGTTGTATTTATCTAGGAAGTTGTTGATTTCCTCCAGATTATCCATTTTGTTGGAGTATAGATTTTCAAAGTAGTTTCTGATAATCCTCTGGATTTCTACACTGTCAGTAGTAATGTCTCCTTTTTCATCCCTAATCTTCATAATTTGGGTTGATTCTCTCTCTTTTTTTTTAGTTAGGTTGGCTAGTGATTTATCAATCTTGTTAATTTTTTCAAGAAACCAGCTTTGGTTTTGTTCATTTTCTGTATTTTTTAATTCTCTATTTCTGCTCTAATTTTAATAATTTCCTGTCTTCTACTGGCTTTGGGGTTCAATTGTTCCTGCTTTTTAAGGGCTTTGAGGTGTGTCATTAGGTTATTTATTTGAAGATTTTTCTGTTTTTCTTATGTGAGCATTCAGTGCTATAAATTTTCCTCTTAATACTGCCTTCAAAGTGTCCCAGAGGTTTTGATATGTTGTATCTTTATTTTTATTTGTTTCTAGAAATTTCTTGATTTCACCTCTTACATCTTCTATGACCCATTCTTCTTTCAGAAGTGTGGTGTTCAGTCTCCACATGTTTATGTTGTTTCTCTGGGTATTCTTATAGTTGATTTCTAGTTTCATTCCATTATGGTCTGAAATGATACAGGGAAGTATATAACATTTTTTTAAATTTGCTAGTGCTCATTTTGTGTCCCAGGATGTGATCTATTTTGGAGAAGGTTCTATGAGCAGCTGAGAAAAATGTAAATTCCGCTGTAGTTGGGTGAAACATTCTATATGTGTCCACCAGGTCCATTTGGTTTATGGTGTTCTTTAGTTCTGAGGCATCTTTACTGACCCATTGTCTGGAAGATAGGTCTAGTGTTGTGAGAGGTGTGGTGAAGTCTCCCAGTATTATTGTATTGGGATTTATGTGTGACTTCATGTCACAAAGATTTGATTTATGAAAGTAGCTGCACCTATGTTTGAGGCAGAGATGTTGATTATTGTCATTTCCTCTTGTTGGATTATTCCTTTTACCAGTAAAATATGACCTTCTTTGTCTCTTCTAATAAGTTTGGGTTTGAAGACTAACTTGTCTGATATCATAATTGCTACTCCTGCTTGTCTTAGAGTTCCATTAGCATGGATTACCTTGCACCAGGTGTGTGTCTTATAAGCAGCAGATGGATGGATTTGGTTTTTAATCCATTTTGCCACTTTATGTCTTTTTATTGGGGAGTTGAGGCCGTTTACATTCAGTGTGATTATAGAAAGATAATATTTAATTCCTAACATGAAGATTTTATTTCTGTTTATTCTTCTTTGCTTAGTTGTCTGCTGGAAGGGAAATCTTGTTTCTTTGGTTCTGGCATGTATTACCTATTTCTTCTTTGTAGTTAATCTCCTTGAGTATTTTCTCTAGAACTGATTTTTAAGACATAAATTCCTTCAGTTTCTGTTTGTCATGGAAGCTTCTTATTTCCCCCATTTAATTTGATAGATAGTTGTTCTGGGTAGGAAATTTTTGGCTGGAAGTTGTTTTCTTTAAGAGTTTGGAATATGTTACTCCAAGCCCTTCTGGCTTTTGTGACTTGGTTTGGGAAGTCTGGAGTGATTCTAATTGGTTTGCCTCTGAATGTCACTTGGCCTTTTGTTTTTGTTGCCTTTAAGATTCTCTCCTTGGCTTACACATTAGTAATTTTTATAATTATGTGGCGTGGGGATCCTCTTTTCTGATCCTGTCTAAAGGGAGTTCTCTAAGTGTCCTGGACCTATGTATGGACCTCTTGCTCTATGTTTGGAAAATTTTCTGCTATTACTTCCTTGAAGAGATTATTTATCCCTTTGGTTTCACCTTCTTTTCCCTCCTCCATTCCAATTATTCTTAGGTTAACTCTCTTTAAATGGGCCCATATTTCTTCAATGTCAAATTCCTGCTGCCAGATTTTTTTTTCTAAATTAGAGACTATGCATTCGTTTTTGGAGTGATCATCTTCTAAGAGCAGGATTCTATTCTCCATGTGGTCTAATCAGTTGTTTATACTTTGAATTGAGGCCTTTACTTCAATGATTGCATCCTTTACCTCTTTTAGACTCTCTCTGAATTCTTTTTGAAAGTCCTCTATTATTCCAACAGTTATTTTCCTGATTTGATCTACTAGAGATCTCTTAATTTCTGTTTTATCAGGTTCTGATGTTGTGGGGTTGTGGGCATTCATTGCTCCATTTTTATTCCTCTTTCCCATGATTTTGGAAGTTTGTGCCTTCTCTGGCTTCTTCCCTGTGTCACTACAACTTCACTTAAGGTGCCCTGGATCTTGAATCTGTGGTATCTCAGTCACCACTAATCCTTTACTTTTATCACAAAGTCTCAGACCCAAGGAGTCAATCAGGCTGCTTTAGACCATGGGGGTGCCAGGATGGGCATTCTTCCATGGGTAGCTGTGACTATGGTGTGATATCTCTGTCACCACTACTCCCCGACTGGGTTGTACTAAAAAATCTCCGACCCAGGGAGACTATCTGTGAAAGTCCCTGGGAGTGCAGTACTGGGATTTCTCCTTCAGGGCCCGCAATTTGACTCACAGTTGTTGAGTGTGCTGATGGAGCTGTAGAGGACTCAGTGAACCCGCTGCTGCTGCCGCTGGCAAATATGACACCACTGCCACACCTTCGGCCATGAAGCTGGCGTATTTCTTCTCTGGTTTTGAGCTCCCATCTGAGTCCCTGCAGGGTGTGCTGAGCCTGGCCCCTAGGAGCTTTAGACAAACTCCCTTCGCTGAGAAAACTGCTGAAATCTACCTGGCTGTTCCGCAGCTTCTCACCTCAGCTTGCTGTCCACCCCTCCTCTCTGGAGCCTGGTGGGTTGTTGAGTGTTCTGATCTGGAGCCGTCTGGTGAACTCGCCGCTTCCCCTGGCAGTATGGCACTGCTGCTGCATCCTCGGCCGTGAGGCCAGCCTATCTCTTCTCTGGTTTTGAGCTCAGTTCTGAGTCCCCCTCCTCTCTGGAGTGCGGTGCTGTGAGGGAAGATGGCTTCGGGCACGGCACTGCAGGCTGGTTTCTTTTCTGGTGTCTGTTTGTTCTTCCAGCCCTCATTTCCTCTGTCCCTTGTATTTACAGTTTTTATTTCCCTGCTAATGGTGTTTTCTGGCTATGAAAGGCACTGATTTTGTGGTAATAGAGATCAATTGTTAGCGGGACTCATAAATGCAGCTTTTCAACGTTGCCATCTTCCCAGAAGTCCTCTCAATCATAAATTCTATATAGAGAAAGAAAAGACCCAGAAGAGCCAAAGCAATTCTCAGCAATAAGAACCATTCAGGAGGCATCACTATCCCAGACTTCAAATTATACTATAGATCAATAGTAGTAAAAACAGCATGGTATTGGCACAACAACAGGGATATTGACCAGTGGAACAGAATAGAAGATACAGAAACAAACCCACACACCTATAGTCAATTAATCTTTGACAAAGGGACAAAAAACATATGCTGGAGAAAAGGCAGCCTTTTCAACAAAAGGTGCTGGGAGAACTGGCTATTCATTTGTAGAAAGATGAAACTAAATTTTTACCTCTCACCGTGCACAGGAATCAACTTGAGATAGATCAAAGACTTAGAAATTATATCAGAGGCCGGGTGTGGTGGCGCACACTTGTAATCCCCGTGCTTGGGAGGCAGAGACAGGAGGATCGCGCAGGTTCGAAGCCAGCCGCGCGCGCTGGCTTAGGAGACCCTGTTTCCAAATATAAAATGTAAAAAAAGGTCTGGGAGTGTAGCCTGGAGGTAGAAGGGCTTCCAGGAACCCCAGTACCACACAAAAAAAAAGAAATTAGATCAGAGACTGTGAAGTTAGTAGAGGAGGGCATAGGTTCAACACTTCAACATATAGGCACAGGCAGTAACTTTCTCAACAAGACCTCCAAAGCTCATAAAATTAAAGCAAGATTAACAAGTGGGATGGCATCAAACTCAAAAGTTTCTTCTCATCAAAGGAAACAATCAAGAATCTAAAAGAATGCATACAGAATGGAAGATCTTTACCAACCACCACTTACATAGAAGGCTAATATCCAAAATATACAAAGAGCTCAAAAGACTCTACACTAGCAAAACAAATAACCCAATCAAAAAATGGGCAACTGAACTAAATAGACACTTCATAAAAGAGATACAAATTGCCAATAGATACATGAAAATATGTTCTACATCATTACCACCAGGGAGATGTAAATCAAAACTAAGCTGAGATTCCATCTAACCCCAGTCAGAGTGGCAAGCATAAAGAAGTCAAATAACAACAAATGCTGGCAAGGATGTGGGGAAAGAAAAACTCTTTTACATTTTTGGTGAGAATGCAAACTAGTTCAGCCCCTATGGAGATCAGTGTGGAGATTACTTAGAAAACTGGGAATGAATCCACCATATGATCCAGCTACACCACTTCTGGGTATTTGTCCCAATCTAAGTCTCAATCAACAGATAAATTAATTGCAAAATTATGGAGAATACACACAATTGAATTCTATTCAACTATAAAGAGGAACAAAATCATGGCATTCACAAGAAAATAGAAAGACCTGGAGAATACTATCTCTGCCAAGCACAAAAAGAGAAGGGATATATATTTTCTCTAATATTCTCAAACTGTGGAGCATTAGAAATACCAGTGGGACTCCAGATAATGGAGAGAAAACCTCAGCAAAGCTAGAATGGAAGGGTAGGAGAGAGATAAGGCTGAGGTTGATTAATGGAGGAGCTACATCTGAATATGTGTGAAAGTATGAATTACCATTGTCAACCTGGACACTCATTGTTGAGGTGGGGGGAGAGTAAGTGGGAGAGAAGAGGGCACCAAGCACAGTCTGAATATATGCTATTTTCAATATGATCCACATAAAAATAAAAAGAATAAAAAGTAGCAAGGGGATATGGTCTCTTTGCTACAATTAATAAATAATAAAAAATAAAATTAATCTTAAAAACCTCATATCACATACTTGAAATATTCTTATTTGAATGTAAAAATAATTGTCAAATATATACAAACCTGAAAAAGTAAGAGAAATAAAAATTAAAATTAAAAAAATAAATAATAAAAAATAGGGTTAGTGATATTGCTTGAAGGTAGAATGCCCATGTTCCATCCCCAGTACTGCAGGAAAAACAATTATATGCTTAATATCTTAGTTTGTTCAAGTGGATATAATAAAATACTAGAGACTGAATGGCTAACAACCGAAAATTATTTTTAACAATTCTGAAGGCTGAGAAGTCTAAGATCAGGGGTTGGTGTTTTTAGTGACTTCCTCATACACAGTTCCTTTCTCACTCTAAACTCCTGAAGCAGAAGTGGGGCAGGACTGGCTTCCTTCAGCATTCTCCCTGCTGTGACCATGAACCACAGAACTTAGAGAAAGGAAGATTTATTTTCCCACAGTTCAGAAGACTTCAGAGGTTCAGTCTATGTCAGGTCAGGTCTGCAGAGCTCAGAGAATGGCGGTGGGAGGCAGAGGAGAGAGCAAGGCTCTGAGCTCACATTCCAGAGGCTGGAAGCAAAAGAAAGCTAGCAAGGAGTTTCAAAGACACAAGCACAGTCCCTAAGGCCAGACCCCAGAGAGCTATCTTCTTTAGCCACACCCCACCCGCCTAGGGAACCACCCAGTAAATCCAACACAATGATTTTATCCACTGATGTGATTACAGTCCTCATGATTTAATGATATCAATTCTGATCATTGATACCTGTGCTCTTTAGGGGACATTCTATATCCAATCATGACAAATCTTTCTCTGGAATCTTGTATAGGACACTGAACACATTCATGAAAGCTCTGTCTTCATGATCTAACCATCCCCAAAGCCTCTACTTCCTAATACCTCGGAGAATAAGGATTTCAACATAGAGATTTTAGGGTATAATAAGTAATCAGATCATAGCACCCATGAAGACTAATGTAGAAAATTAACACTGCTTATTTTATTATACAAATAAGCAGCTCAAATTGTGTGTTTAAGAATAATCTTTGGAGATTATTAAATTGTGGAAGCCAGCAAAATATTCAAAATTCAGAAAAAAAGAAAAAAGTATAATGTTCTTTTAATGTTATACTGGAGCACTGTTTCCACAGATATAGATAAGGGCTATGAAATTTTTTGGCAGATTGCAAATGTTTGACATTGCAATTTACTTTAAAGTAAAAACCTATAAAATTACATAGTAATTTATAGATTTCTGTCAGAAAAAAAAATAAAGCCTGAAGGGTTTGATTCTGTTGCCCTGTAAGACATTAATAATTTTTATGTCTAAAATAGAAAAGTTATTCTATCATTCTTTTTTAAAAAAATGCCTATAAAAATCCTGTTGTACTGACAACTATGTTTTTCATCCTATTAATTTCATTATTAAATTAAAAATATTTAACATATTTGTTATATATATGTATGAGTATCAACTTTACTTTTAAAAATATGCTCTTAAAAGAGAAATTTAAGGCTTTAATTTCTACTTTATTTAAAATATTACATTACATTTATATTGTCCCATCAGAAAAAGTATGTTACAAAGAATGGGATAGATTATTTTGTGTTTGATATGTCAAAGCTACTTTTGGGTGTAATACATTAAAACATCTCAGATTAAAATATTTTGAGATAAATATATTAAAAATGAATATAATTATCAAAATAAAAACATGTTCATTTGTTCTTTGTGTGTTGAAATAGCATCCATAGGACATTTAGGCCAAGTCTACTCAAAATATACCTAAAATATATAAAATATAAAGCCAAAATACCATGGTAGCATCAGTCTCTCAGACATATTCATAAATGCATTGATATACTCACTTCCACTGATCAGAACTCTATTTAATTTCTTTGATCCTATTGTTCATTCCCTCTTGCTAGGTTATGTTGACTGGGTCTGTGAGATCATAATGTCTGCAAGCCAATGTTGAACAGACAGATCGGTGTTATATCCTGTATCTTCTGAGAATAGAAGCTTAGCACCACTCTCATTATTTTCTACTCACCCCAAACAGTGCTTTGGAGGAAAGGAATAGAGACCTTTTCCTACATGCCATCAGACTTTCACAATGGAAACACAGTTGCATGAGAGTGATTAAAAATTTGTCTAGAAAAAAATGGTGGTGTTTATTTTCATGTCATTTTAGACAAAGAAAAAAGGGAAAAAAATCTCTGAACAAAAATATTTATCAAAATTTTATGGCACATAATAGATTTGCTAAATAAAAATAAACTTTATATTTTTTAAAATTCTTACTGAGTTTGTGTGAACAACATTACTAAAAACATTGTTTTTTTCATTACTGGGGATGAAACCCATCAGCAATCTACCTCTGAGCTCTATTTTGTATTTTTATTTTTGAAACAGGGTTTCATTTGGTTGCCAATGGCCTCAGAAATTAGCTGAGGCAGGCCTCGAATCATGATCGTGCTTTATCAGCCTCCCAAATGCTGAGATTATAAGTGTGTGTTACTATGCCCAGCCTACTAAACACATTTTAATGCCAAATACTTACAGCATTATGTCAATTAATGTTGTCACATAAAATCAGTTTAAAAATATGAATCATTTTTTAGAATAAGAAATTGTATGTTAGTTTACCTTTTGTGTCTTTTAATTTTTAAAACTTTTTATAGGTGCACTGTAGTCACACATCATAATGGGGTACAAGATGGTAGAGGCATACATTCACACATCACTCATTTAGCCATTCCCCAATTTCTTCCCCATTTTTCTCCCCCTTTCCTCCTTCTAATGTTTGGCCTAGTGATTTACTTTGATATATTTGTGAATGTACATCATGTACATTAGGGAATTTCCTTCTTCTTCCATCCCCTCAGTTAAATTGTCTTATTTGCTCATCTATAGTTTCTCCTTTGTCTAGAGTTTCTTCTATGACTCATTTTCTCCCTAGCTTCACAAAAGAAGAAATTCAAATGGCCAATAAATGTATGAAAAAATGTTCAACATTATTAGCAATCAGAGAGATTCAAAACTACCCTGAAATTTCACCCAACTCTAACTATAATGGCAATCATTAAAAACATGAACAACAAATGCTGGTGAGGATGTGGAGAAGTGGGAACTCTCATACATTGTTGGTAAGATTGCAAATCAGTACAACCACTTTGGAAAACCACTTTTGGAAAAGGATCCTCAGAAGAATGAGAATGAATTTACCATATGATCTAGCAATACCACTTCTGAGTATCTACTCAAAAGAATGGAAATCAAATGACCAAACTAATGCATGCTGCACAATTCACAATTGCCAAACGATGGAACTAGCCAAGATGTCTATCAACAGATGAATGGATTACAAAACTATGGATTATGTACAGAATTGAATTTTACTCAGCCATAATGAAACGCAAAATAATATCATTTACAGGGAAATGGATGAAACTGGAGACTATTATGCTAAATTAGATTAGTCACTCAAAAAAGTAAGAAGTTGGATGCTCTCACCTTTTGGTTTTGATGATTTTTTTCTAAATATTTTATTCCTTGCTATTACTTCCTGTTGGTGAAAATTCAGGAAAATAATAGAGAAGTCTTAGAGAATTACCAAGCAGTAGTTTTAGGCCCAGTAGTATCTTATGAAAGGATCTTTATATAGTATCTGAATATTAAAAAAAAAAACAAAGATAATTGTGTATCCTACTTTCCAATGATTGACTTAAAAAACGATGGTCTATGTTGAACAGAGAGATCATAATGAGTTTACTATTTTGGAATTGTCAATTTATTATGATATTTAAAATACATTTTTGGCCAGGCATGGTGGTGCAGGCTTGTAATCCCTGTGCTTGGGAGGCAGAGACAGGAGGATTATGCAGGTTTGAAGTCTCTCTGGCTTAAGAGAACTGTTGGGGCCCACTCGGCTGGACCGAGATGGCACCCAGGCTTGTTGCCAGCGTGGATTCAAGATGGCGCCTAGGCTTGCAGCCAAGTCATGAGACTCACAAGATGGACGTCTCCTTGAGCATGCGCAGTGTGCCATGCTACGTGCCTGCAGAATGATCAGTGACGCAAAGCCTCATGCTGCCACCAGCCTGCCTATGAGAGAGTCAGAAATGTGCATGCCCTAGCCATGGGAAGCTTGGGGTTGGTAGGGAATAGAGGGAGGGATTATGATGCTGATATATATTGTGCTTGCTGTACGCATAGAGAGGAAGAAGAGACATATTATTGAAACATATTAAGGATCCATTAAAGAAGAATTCATATTTCAGCTGAAGAGGTGTCTGTGTCATTCTCTAAGTCCCTGCGGGTCGGAGTCTTAGGGGACGATAAGTGGTGCCGAAACCCGGGAAAAACAACGTAACAAAAAGTTCGCAGGTAAGCGACAAAATAAGATAAGGCTCGCGTATAAGCGAGGGACAGCGCTGTAAAGGTTCGCAGGAATTTGCGACAATAGGCTCGCAGGAGATTGAGACGATAGGCTCGCAGGAGATTGCGACAATAGGAGTGTAGGAGTTTGTGACTAAGTAAAACTTATCATGGGGTCTAAGGTTGCTACCATGAAGGTCAAAGAGGCTCTTTGTAACATTCTGTCTAAGGGAGGAGTGAAAGTGAAAGCAGCCACTTTAGAAAATTTTCTTAGCACAGTTAAAGCGGTAGCTCCATGGTTTTTGGAAGAAGGATATGTTAACATTTCTCAGTGGAAACATCTTGGTCAGGATCTTCTTAAGGCCGATGCCGAAGGGGCTCTCCCACCTGGGACATTGGCTATCTAGAGTTTAATTAAAGCATGCCTGACAGATAAAACAGGGAGGTATAGTCAAGTTCTGGCTGAAGGCTCTAATGCTTTAGAGGAAGCAAAAGAAGAGATTTCAGAGCAAGGTCAACAGGCAGATTCTCACAGGGACGAGGAGTCCTCTGAAAGCAACTCCTCCGATTCCTCCGAGGAACAAGAGACATGGCCTGTTCCACCAGAAAGAGATAAGGAGGAAGAAGCTTTGTTAGAATCTTGGCGCAGGTTCCAAATGTCTTATAACAGAAAAAAGAAACATCCTGAACCTTCCGCTCCTCCCCCTCCCTCTCCTAGTCTGCCGCCATATCTTACTGAGAAAGAAAAGTCTGATAGGCAGAAGACATCTGAGGCTAGTCCGTGGGCAGAGATTTTGCCTACACCAGGAGCATTTCCTGTGTTTCTTGACCAGAATCAGCAAAGATATCATGAGCCATTAGATTGGAAGGTTGTTCAAAGATTAAAAGAAGCTGTGTCCACATATGGAGTGCAGGCCTCATTTACCTTGTCACTGGTAGAATCCTTTGAAAGATACTCCATGACTCCAAATGATTGGATGAATTTGTGCAGGGCTGTACTGTCTGGTGGAGCCTATCTTAAGACTATCAGAAAAAATTGCTCTTATGTATTCTTACCACAGATCTCACACCCACTGGAGTGTTATGGCAAGAGGGTCCCATAATGTGGGTACACCTCCCTCATTCTCCCAAAAAAAGTGTTGCCATGGTATCCAGCCTGTGTTGCACAAATAATTATTAAGGCATTAAAGGCAACTCTGACTGCATTTGGAATGCATCCTGATCTTATCATCACTCCATATACTAAAGAACAGCTTGCCACTCTAGCTGCCACCAATTCTGACTGGGCCATTGTCCATGTAATGGCCACAGGACAATTCGATAATCATTATCCACAACATCCATGGCTCAGGTTTGTTTTGGCTCATCCTATTATTTTTCCTAAAATCACTCGATCTGCACCGATTGCTGGAGCGCCAAATATTTTTACAGATGGATCCAAAGGAGGTATGGGAGTGATATTCAAAGAAGGCTCAGATCCACAAACTTTTCTTTTTCCCCATTCATCAGCACAGGCAGTAGAGATTTTGACAGTGATTCAAGTATTTATGCTCTATGATTCCACTCCATTCAATTTAATTTCAGATAGCTTATATGTGGTACAGGCACTTAATAGCCTTGAATGTGTAGGACATATTAAGGGACAATCTACTATTCTTTTATTATTGGCTAAGTTACAACAATATATTTGGAACCGAAAATGTTCCTTCTATGCAACCCACATACGAGCTTCCTGGACCGCTTGCTGAAGGCAATGCTATTGCAGATTTTCATACTCGAACTGTACTTATTTTTTCAAATGAAGACAAAGTGTTACAGGCTCAAGAATTTCACAATAAATTTCATGTAAATTCCCAAACGCTGAGACTAAAATTTAAAATCACTAAAGAACAAGCTCGACGCATTGTATTGCAATGCAAAAATTGTTTGACATTATTGCCACAGCCTACTACAGGAGTAAATCCTCGAGGTTTGCGACCTCTTCACCTATGGCAAATGGATGTCACGCATGTTCTTGAATTTGGCTCTCTTAAATATGTACATGTTTCCGTGGATACATGTTCCGGAGTTATTTTTGCCTCTGCTCATACTGGAGAAAAGACCCAACATGTAATTTCCCATTGTCTGCAAGCTTTTGCTGCCTGGGGCATCCCTCACCAAATTAAAACTGATAATGGACCTGCTTATGTTTCTCAGAGATTTTCTCATTTTTGTGCCCAAATGGCTATACAATTAAATCATGGATTACCATATAATCCACAGGGACAAGGCATAGTAGAACGAGCCCATGCCACTATTAAATCTACTTTAATAAAACAAAAAGTGGGAATAGGGGCTCAAAGGACCACACCAAAAGATAAATTAAATCTTATATTATTTATTCTAAATTTTTTAACGCTGGATGCCAATGGACGAACAGCAGCGGAAAGACATTACAGGCCTCATGAGCGCTATGCAGGGCAAGCAATGTGGAAAGATATTCTTACAGGAGCATGGAATGGTCCGGATCCAGTGCTAACGTGGGCTCGAGGGTCGGTGTGTGTTTTCCCACAGGACAAAGACTCGCCGATTTGGGTTCCTGAAAGATTGGTGCGCCATGTACAGGAACCAATGGAAGATGCCAAGCAACAAATGGATATGGCTAACTCTGTTGGTAATGTTCAACATTGGAATGGGTGAAAAAGATCTTTGGGGAATTATTTCTGCTTTCCCTCTTCCTTTACCTGTGTCCACCACTGCTACCATTTTTCTTCAGTTCTTTACGACCAATAGTTCCTTAAATTTGCCCTGGATTCCCTTTGATGAAAAAATTAGACCTTATGCATTTTTTAATATAACTTTAAGTGGCAGTTTATGTTTTTATGCTAATAAAATTTTGAATGATACCTATGATAGTCCTAATCCATGTGTACAGTTATATAATCAGACTATGGGAAAGTTTCAGCCATTTAATGATTCCAGTCCCATAGGAAATGTTACTGTTTTAGAAGGATATGCTCCTTTAGCATTTTCTAGATATGAACATCCTGAAAATAAGACAGCTCCTTTGCAGCCACGGTGGGCTCCAAAATGTTATAGCCCACGTAGCTGGCCATTTAAATGGACTGATTGCCAAGACTCTAAGGTAGTCTGGGCCTCTTCAGGCTATGATTTAAGTTTTTCTCCAGGCATATCTACTATGCGCAATCATACTTGGGCAGGATATAATTATACATATCAAAATCCTAAGCCGGGCATGGTGGCGCATGCTTGTAATCCCCGTGCTCGGGAGGCTGAGACAGGAAGATCACACGGGTTCGAAGACAGCCTCAGCTACTTAGTGAGGCTCTCAGCAACTTAGTGAGACCCTGTTTCCAAATAAAATATAAAAAAGGTCTGGGAGTATGGCCCGGAGGTAGAAAGCCTCTGGGTTCCACCCCCAGTACCACCAAAAAAAAAAAAAAAAAAAAAAAATCCTATATAGTATAAGCCGCCCAATCCTTTTAATATTTGGCTTCTCTGTGGGATAGCAGGAGGCTGTACTGATATAACAGCTATGTCTATGATTTTAAGGGGAACTGTAAAAAATTGCAGCTATTCTCAGAATTTTTCTGATACTTTTGAGGATAGCGTCAAAGTAAATTGTTCAATGGGACCACAACTCCGTTTGGACCCACTCCTGTTTGTGTAACTACTCCATTTTTTTTGGCTTGTTTCTAATAGTTCCTTGGTTAATGATAGTCTAGGTTGTTTTATTGATACCTGTTTTCTAACTTTCTGCTGGAATGCTTCTATGCACCCTTGGGCAGTAGTAATGCGACTGCCTATACCAGTTCCTTGGCCAATAAGAGTGGATATAAATTCCCTTCCAGTTTTGCTGAACCGAGAAAAGAGAGATTTTGGAATTTCTGCTCTTATTGCTGTAATTGTGGCCTCTGTGACCGCGGCAGTTACAGCTGCTGCCGCTTTGGCAACGTCTATAAATACTGCAGCCACTATGAATGTCCTATCCTCACATGCAGCTACTGCCATGGCTCAGCAAGCTCAAATAAATGGACAACTTAAAGCTGGCATATTAATGGTAAATCAAAGAGTAGACCTGTTTCAAGAACAGGTTGACATTCTAGGGCAAATGGCCATGGTACCATGTATTCATAAATTATCTGGATTATGTATAACGTATGTGCAGTATCAAAATTTCTCCCATGCAGGCAATTTGTCTCGGCAATTAAGCAAGATGCTTCTAGGGACTTGGAGCCGTGAATTTGAACACACCATGATTGAGCTTCGAGCGTCCATCGTTGCAATTAATTCTACCCGCGTAGAAGTCGCCACAGTACAACAATGGATGGACTTTATACATGGAACATTGGGTTTCTTAAAAGATTGGGGTGGCATGGCATTCTGGGCATTCTTGCTGGTGGTAGCATGCTGTTTCCTGATTGGATATATCAGGCGAACTCGACAACACACACTGCAACAACAGCGCATATTGGTGCAAGCTATGGCAGCCCTTGAAGCTGGCTCATCTCCCCACGTATGGCTCAGTATGCTGGATCAGTAGTCAGTGACAGGTAAGATCGTCCCTGGGACCATATCAACCTAAGACAGGAAAACAATCATGCTATTGTTCTCCCAATGATGGGTAAGAATGGTCCTTGAGGGTCGACAACCTAAGACAGGCACGATCCCAAGCCTTATTTTAATAAAACAAAAAGGGGGAGATGTTGGGGCCCACTCGGCTGGACCGAGATGGCACCCAGGCTTGTTGCCGGCATGGATTCAAGATGGCGCCTAGGCTTGCAGCCAAGTCATGAGACTCACAAGATGGACGTCTCCTTGAGCATGCGCAGTGTGCCATGCTACGTGCCTGCAGAATGATCAGTGACGCAAAGCCTCATGCTACCACCAGCCTGCCTATGAGAGAGTCAGAAATGTGCATGCCCTAGCTGTGGGAAGCTTGGGGTTGGTAGGGAATAGAGGGAGGGATTATGATGCTGATATATATTGTGCTTGCTGTACGCATAGAGAGGAAGAAGAGACATATTATTGAAACATATTAAGGATCCATTAAAGAAGAATTCATATTTCAGCTGAAGAGGTGTCTGTGTTGTTCTCTAAGCCCCTGTGGGTCGGAGTCTTAGGGGACGATAGAGAACCTGCTTCCAAATAAAAAATATAAAAAATAGGTGTCTGGGAGTGTAGCTCAGAGGTAGAAAGGTTTCCAGGAACCCCGGTACCACAAAAATAAAAAATAAACAAATAAAAATAAAATAAAATACATTTTTGTCATATAGTGGTTTTACTGTTTCTAAGGACTACAAATTTCTGAAATATATCTTCATATTTAGGAGCTCTTGCTTGGAACTTTAACAAAGAAAGCTCTTCAACATCAGAAAGTTACTTTATATATGCTGATCTAATACATAGATTACTAAAATCACTTGTATTAATTCTGACAGAATAATCAGAATGAAATTCCCCCAAACTATTTTCTGTTTGAAGATATCAAGATGGGAATCATCTTACAGACATTTGTAACTTTGCTTCTCACAGGATACTGTCACAGACATTTTTATACAACAAAAGTTAGGAAATACACTTCCAAGGATATGAAACACTGGTGAGCTTCTTTACTTTTCTCTCTTTCTTTTAATTAGTATGGCTACACATAGCCAAATGACTTAAATAATTTTGCCAAAAAGCAAGCTATATGTTTACGGCAATCTTTACCAACTGGATTATATATTTTTAAAATGAAATTTTAAGAAAAAAGTGAGTCTCACATAACTTGATTTATGTTCAAATATATTATTATGAGTATGGATTTGTGTGTATATATTGAGAAAGAGTTTGATTTAGAAGAATGACTTATTCAATATAAAGTTGTAGCTACAGTTTAAATGCAATGTTACTTAGTATTTATAATAAATGTTATGTTAGACATTGACTCCTGGAAATAGTGTGTCTCCGTTTTTTATGACTTTATTCTTTGAGGTAAACTCACGAGCACAAGAGAACATGTTTCTAATGCATCAGGGAATATATTTTAATTTAGATTAAAAATTTTCAATTCAAGCAATAGAGAAAGACAAAAGAAAATATCTACTAAGGGATCAGTTGAACCTGAAAATTAATTCAAAGAACATTTGATTTTGTTTTTCAGTCATTAGTCATAAAAATGCATCAGCAATGAAAAAAATGGTTGTAAAGCTATTTCAGTGCAATCAGAAGAAAATCTTAGGTAATTTAGATAAAATTACAAAATCACAATACTGTAATATACTGATACTACTATTTCTTTATTATGTTTTATTGTTACTCCTATTTGTGACCAAATTATTCTCTTTAGGAATGATAGTTCTTATGTCATATTTTAAAAAATTAATGGTTCAACACAATTCATAACAAATAACTAAAATTTACCCTTCCCCCATACATTTTTCAATATATTTTGTGGTGCTGAGGATTGAGCCCAGGGGCATTCTAACTTGAGTTATATCCCTAGCCATATTTACTTTATTTTATTTCTGTTTGGAAACAAAGTCTCACTAAGTTGCTGAAAACTTCACAAGGACTTTGAACTTGTTATCCTCCTGTCTAAGTCTACCAAGTATTTGGATTACACATTTGCCACCACCCAACTCAATCTTTTTTTTTTTTTTTTAAGAAAAAAGATGTATGTGCATGTGTATAGAAAATTAGAAGTCTAGCCAGGCGTGGTGGTGCATGCTTGTGATCTCAGAATTTGGGAGGCAGAGCCCAGAGGATTGCAGTTCTGGACAGTCTCAGCTACTTAGCAAGGCCCCTCACAACTCAGTGAGACTTTGTTTCAGAAAATATAAAGAGTATAAACATAGGTCCAAGTGTGTAGCTCAGAGGTAGAATGTTCCTGGGTTCCATACCCAGTACTGAGAAGAAAAAAGAAAATTAAAAGTCTTAAATTTGGTGATGTTTTATAGAGGAAAATTAGCATTCTTATATTTTGAGTAAATTTTTATTATGGTTAGATATAGAATATACAGTGAAGAGCTCATGTATTAATGTTCAGAATGGATATAATTAAGTCATGAAAGTTCTAATATTATTAGCAGAAAAAAATCCATTGAAATGGTTTTACTGGCTGATATCCTAAGCAGATGTGGTATTGTGGGAGAAAGTGAGTCCTTGGGGCACTGTGGCCTTGAGTACTGTGCTTGGGTCTTTGAATCTCCTTGCTCACTCTCACCTCCAAAATGTGAGAACAGAGCCCTCTCTCTCTTTCTCTCTCTCTCTCTCTCTCTTCTCTCTCTCTCTCTCTCTCTCTCTCTCTCTCTCTCTCTCTCTCTCTCTCTCTCTCCTTTCTGCCACCATTCTCTGAACCTTGCAGATCTGGCATCATATGGACAGAACCCCAAATTCTCCAGAACCTATCAGCAATAAATGTTCCTTCTTATAAATTGTGTGGTTAGTTTTATTGGATTATAGCTATGATAATGTTGACTGAAACAATCTTATATACCTATTGCAAATCACAGTAATAAATTCTGCTGAGCATATACCAGTTACCTAAATAGTCCTTAGCATTAAAATGCTACTTGAACTTTTTCCTTTATTAAATTACTATTTTAATATTATATATGTATGTGTATCTTGATGTACACCTATGTATCTACAAAATGTCCCTTTTTCTTTCATCCATAAAAGACAGAACTATTCATCTATTTAAAAAAAAGTGGGAGGAAACTTGCCTATACCCTGGAAAAATGAAATAAATATAAATATATAAATAATTTTTTAAAGTTTAACATATGGAGGGGAGAAAAAATGATTACAGATGGACACAGCATATCTCACTAGCTGAAACAAATCAAGTTCAACTACTGAGAAAACAGCATCTTAATAAACAAAATAAATACAGCTACAAGCCAAAACAGACCCAGGGACTACAGCAGGAGGAATCCAGTAACTCTGAACTGCGAGATCCACTGAAACACTGCAAAAAGACCGAGCGAGCAATGGTTCTGCTGTGGACACAGGCAGCCACCGGCACCATCATGGGCTGCTGGCCCAAACAGCAACTCTCAGCATGGCAGCTCCAAGAAATTCAGAAAACAAAACAAAACAAAAAACTCCAAGAGTTTGAAAGTTGCCGCTTTCAAGCACGACACCGGAGACGATCTTCTTCGGACTCTTTATTATCCCAGGCTCTTACATACTCCTCTCCTCTCTGCTCCCCGCTCCCCGCTTATATATCCCAAGCAGCCAATCAGCCTCAGATCACTCGCTCCATGCAAAATTAGCTCATTTGTTACAAACAGTGGTATGTTGTGTTCCCGTGCGCCCCATGCTCCGGTTACCGGACTTCCTGAAAGTTGTTTACTGCTTAATGGGCCTCACAGAGCTTCCGCTCGGCGCTATTTTTAGGTCTTCGAGTTAGCAGGCAATGGGTAGGGCTCTTCACAGTTCCCCCTTTTTGTTTTTAAGCAGAAGAGGATAGAGGACTCAACCCCTGCTATAGTTTATGCAATTATTTGCCACCACCTTTTTTGCAGGGACGGGCGAGCAATACAGTGGTAACCCGTATGCAGCTGAGCATATCCTCCTTGGGATGCACCCTCCCGGGGTCCCAAGTGCAGTCCTTGCTGACATTCTGCTTTATGATTTTTCCATTGCGGCTAGCCAAACAGTAGGCGATTGTCCTGCTTCAACCGCCATGAAAGCCTGAGCTAGGAGCATCTGATCCTTGGTCCTCTGCAGAAATAAACGTCTCAGGCAACAGAGACATAGAATGCACAGGAAAACAAAACAAAATCCCAATGCTCCCAACCCGGCCCATTCTTTTAGATGGAATGCTGCCTTCTGGATCCGGGACGCCAGCGTTTGGGCCACTTTGGGGTCGATTCGGGTGGTGTTGACCTTGATGATTTCAGCACGTAATTGTTCGGTGAGTTTATCAAACTCCCAGCTCCAGTTGCCCCATTGTTGCTCACTCCATACTGGTTTTGTCCAGATCAGCATGGTGATCAGGTGTATCCATCCCTGAGGCGCCATCTTGCGATATTATTTGACGAGTCAGTCTCTCTGGGATCCAAATCGGATCGGTTCCGTCCTGTGGGAAAACACAAACAGAGCCTCTGGCCCATGTGAGTACCGGATCAGGTCCCTTCCATTTTCCGGTGAGGACATCTTTCCATTTTACCATATCATGGGGAATACTAGAAGGACAAAAATGGCGATCTGCGGCCGATTTGCCATTAATATCTAAATTTAAAAAATTTAAAGTAAAAAGTGCCAAAGATAATCGCTGCCTTGGTTTCAGATTCTCACCTATTCCCCCTTTTTGTTTTATTAGACATTCTTTTATTGTGCGATGGGCGCGTTCAACAATGCCCTGTCCTTGAGGATTATATGGAAGGCCATGTTTTAATGTTACGCCCATCTGTTTACAGAAAGACTGAAATTTTTGTGAGGTATAAGCCGGACCATTATCAGTTTTTATTTCTTTTGGCACATTCCATGCTGCCCAAGCTTCAAGACAATGAGCGATAACGTCACGAGCTTTTTCCCCTGTGTGAGTAGAAGCATATATAATTCCAGAAACAGTATCAACAGAAACATGTACATACTTAACAGAGCCAAATTCAGGTATATGGGTCACATCCATTTGCCATAAATGTAAGGGGAGCAACCCACGTGGGCAAACACCAACATTAGAAGAGGGGATAAAGGGTGCACAAGTACCACAGGCCTTGATGATGTCACGGGCTTGACAACGAGGAATTTTAAATTTAATCTGTAAAGTTTTAGCATTTACATGAAACTGGCGATGAAAATCTTGTGCCCGTTGAAGTGGGGTGAGAGAGAAAATCATGGGCATCTTCGTAAGCTTATCTACATAATCATTACCTTGGGCAACAGGCCCTGGTAAGCCTGTATGTGCCCTAATATGTTGTACATAAAAGGGATTTTTTCTCATCAAAATTAAATGTTGAATTTTAGATGCCAAGTAGTGGATGGGCGTATGTGTTGATATTTGCCCCGCACATTCAAGGGATTTTATCATCTCTACAGCATAGGAGGAGTCCGATAACAAATTAAAGGAAGAATCATATCTCTCAAACACTTCTAATATAATATTTAGTTCAACTAGCTGAGGTGATATATGCTGATATTGAACAACTATGGGTTTTTGTCCTTCTATCATAAAAGCTCCAAGGCCAGATTTTGATCCATCAGTAAAAATATTGATAGCGAAGGGTATAGGTGTTCTTCTGGTTATGGTTGGAAAGATAATAGGATGTTGAGTTGCAAAATGTAATATAGGATCTTTAGGTAAGTGATTATCTATCTCTCCATTAAACACACATCGTAATATAGCCCAATCATCCAGGGAGGTTTGTAAAATTAATATTTGGTGTTTACTATAGGGAACAATAAGCTTATTAGGGGTTTGGCCAAAATGTTGAATACATTGCTGTATGGCAAGAACAGCAACCTTTGCCACCATAGAGGGATAATACTCAATAACCTTTTGAGGAGATAGTTTAGGATGAATCCATAATAGAGGTCCTTGTTGCCATAAGACCCCAGTGGGTTGGAGCTCAGTAGCCAGTATGCATGCCCAAATAGAATCCCTCGGTGAAATGCGCTTAAGGGAAGCCTTAGTTAAAGCTTGTTCTACCAAACTTAAGGCTTCCCGGGCTTCAGCAGTCAGCATTCTAGGAGAGGTTAAGGAAGAATCTCCTTTGAGGATATCATATAAAGGTTTTAGCATAAAATTTGGGATTTCTAAAGCAGGACGTATCCAATTAATATCTCCTAATAACTTTTGAAAATCATTTAAAGTGTGTAACTGGTCTGTACGAATGGTGACCTTTTGAGGCGTGACAAAATTGGGATAAAGAATATTTCCCAAAAAATGGGTGACGGTGCCCTTTTGAACCTTTTCAGATGCTATAACTAAACCCTTTTCCTCAAGGGCTTTAACAAGCACACAATACGCTTCATCCAGTACCTTTTCATTTTCACAGGCTAATAGGATATCATCCATATAATGGAGACAACGCAATGGAGGGAATTTATCCCTAACAGGTTGTAAGGCAGCATCCACATATAGTTGACAAAGGGTGGGGCTATTCGCCATACCCTGGGGGAGCACTCTCCACTCATATCTCTGGTCAATTTGCTCTTGGTTTAGGGATGGCACAGTAAAAGCAAAACGTGGGGTATCTAGAGGATTTAATGGTATAGAGAAAAAGCAATCTTTTATATCAATCACTATAATTGGCCAGAATTTTGGAATAATTGAGAGAAGGGGGAGTCCACGTTGGACTGGTCCCATAACTTGCATTTGTTCATTTATGGCTCGGAGATCATGTAATAGTCTCCATTTTCCTGATTTTTTCTTTATTACAAATATAGGGGTATTCCAGGGTGATGTGGATGATTGGATATGTCCTAATTTTAGTTGTTCTTTTACTAACTCTTTTGCTGCTTCCAATTTTTCACGGGGGAGAGGCCACTGGGAAACCCATACTGGATCCCCCGTCTTCCAAGTGATGGGAATTGCCTCCCCAGTGGCTACTCCACAAAACCCAATCCCTGTTTAGTGTTTTGTCCTTCAGTGGGGACAGGGCTCCTCCGTCCCTGTAGGTTTCGCCCTAATCCAAATGATGGATGAAAACCTTGCTTGTTAAACATATGTAGCGCCTGGGGAGAATATTCATTATGTAATCGGAATCCCATGTCCAAAAGTAGATCTCGACCCCACAAGGAGACCGGAATTTCCAGCATATAGGGTGTAAAGGTCCCAGAATGTTTTTCTTGGTCCTCCCAATGAAGGGGTCTAGCACTAATATCAGGTGTTTTAATGTATCCTAATCCTCTAAGCTGTGTGTCAGCCTTTTTTATGGGCCAGGCGGGGGGCCAATCCTTAGAAGCAATTACACTAGTATCTGTCCCTGTATCAAGCAATCCTAGAATCGGCTTTCCCTCCACTTTCAAAGTAATTAAAGGTCGTTTTCCCATATCAAAGGCGAGAGATATTATATTAGTACCAGAGGACCCAAACCCTTTTTCTCCTCGCTGTTCCTTTTTTGAAGGGAAGAGAGAATGTAGACTAGGTAATAATAACAGCTGCGCTATCCGATCACCAGGAGAGATGGCAACAATTCCTCTGGGGGCGGAGACCATAACCTTTATAACGCCCTCATAATCTTGGTCAATAACTCCAGGATGAGTTATTAGGCCTTTCATGGTGGATGATGATCGCCCCAAAACTATGCCCACCGTTTCTGGGGGTAATGGCCCTGACATATCAGTCGACATAATTTGAATTCCCATTCGAGGGGTTAATACCAGCCGGGTGGTGGCACAGAGGTCCAATCCCGCTGAACCGGGAGTGGCTCTCCGGATTCCTTGGGCGGTTGGAGATTGGGCCATTGGGGTGTTTGGTGTGTCTCTATAGCATTGTACATTTGTTGGCCCCCATACTTGTAAGGGCCCTGGGGATGGGGGCCCCGTTTCCCGTTTTTTGACAGCGGGCGACCCTGTCCCGACTGATCATGGGACGGTAGGATATTGCCGTCAATATCCTTAACGGACCGGCACTCTGAGGCGGGATGTCTGCCTTTTCTACATCTCTTACATAGGTCTGGTGGGCTCTTTTGAGAGAGAGAGCCTCGTTTTGGGCAGTCTCTTTTTAAATGCCCTGCCGCCCCACATGAAAAGCAATTTCCTAGTCGGGTGTTGTTATTGCCCTTTTGCCTGCCAGATGCTTGCATGATAGCCGCAGCGAGCCCCGAGTTGGTTAAAGGTCCGCCGAGTTCTCTACATAACTTCATCCATACTTCTAAACCTTTACTTTTATATGGATTTATAGCTTGTTTGCATTCAGTATTACATTGTTCGAAAATAAGCTGTTTAACAAGTGGCATGGCTGCATCGACATCCCCGAATATTCGTCCAGCAGCTTCTACCATCCTAGCCACAAAATCAGAAAAAGGCTCAGTGGGACCTTGAATTATCTTAGTAAGATTGCCTGACACCTCCCCTTTATTAGGAAAACTTTTCCATGCCCTGGTGGCCAAATTGTTTATCTGATCATACACTTGTTGAGGGTAACAGGTCTGGTTGTTAGCAAATTGTCCCTGTCCCAAAAGCATATCCAAATTCCAGGCAGGTTGTCCTGCGGCCTGATTCACCGCTGCTTGCTCTGCTGCGAACTCAATAAGGAAAGCCTTCCAATCTAAATACTGTCCTGGGGTCAAAGCCGCTCGGGCCAAGTTCTGCCAATCTCCAGGGGTCATGGCATACCTGTAAATGCTTTCTAAGGTGGCTACGGTGTATGCAGCATTGGTACCATAAGTCCGCACGGACTCAGCAATATGTTTTACAAGCTTATAATCTAAAGGCTCATGATACCGAGGTCCTCCTCCTTGTGGTTGAAACACGGGGAAAGCCTGTCTGGATAGTAACATTTCCGGCTCACGCCATACCTTTTCATTAAAGGAGCGGCCTCCGCTTTGTCCTGGAGCTGAGGGATTATAGGGCGGAGGAACAGAGCCCTGCGAGGGGCCCGTAGCTAGGGTTAATCTGCTGACTTCCTCCTCTATTGCCGCAAGTTCCTCGTCCGAGTCCCCCTCCCCTTCAGAGCCTAGTTCACTAGCTGGGTGAGAGGAAGTGGACCGTTCCTCTTTTAACAGATCAAGTGCCACTTGTCCCTCTCGCACTAACGGTTTGTAGTATTTCTGCTCCAAACATGCCCTGACGAGGCGCCACAAAGGATAAGTTCCTCCCGTGACTTGATTGTTTTTCTCTGCCCTTTTAATATCCTTCCCTAACTTATCCCAACTTGCCAGGGTCAAGTTTCCTGATACTGCAAACCAAGGGGCCACCTCATCCACTTGGCTCAAAAAACCCTGAATAGTCTTATCCCTAAGTTTTAACCCCTTTCCGTTTAATAAGGCTTTTAAAGCCTTTTGTATTGGATGAGATGGATTATTTCCCATACCTATTCAGCCTCAGGTCCAGCCTGAGAGTATACTACCCTATAAATCCTCCCCTCAAAGGAGCTCCCCTTCGTCCTCAAACGGAGTTGGGAAAGAACAATCTTATGATCCTCTACTTTGTAGAGCCTCCCTCTTCACAGGAGAACTTACCAGCCGGCTGCCCTGGAAAGTCCAAAGTTCTGATCGTCTCGTTGAGAGAGATTCCCCGTACGGGCCACCACTTGCCGCTTTCAAGCACGACACCGGAGACGATCTTCTTCGGACTCTTTATTATCCCAGGCTCTTACATACTCCTCTCCTCTCTGCTCCCCGCTCCCCGCTTATATATCCCAAGCAGCCAATCAGCCTCAGATCACTCGCTCCATGCAAAATTAGCTCATTTGTTACAAACAGTGGTATGTTGTGTTCCCGTGCGCCCCATGCTCCGGTTACCGGACTTCCTGAAAGTTGTTTACTGCTTAATGGGCCTCACAGAGCTTCCGCTCGGCGCTATTTTTAGGTCTTCGAGCTAGCAGGCAATGGGTGGGGCTCTTCACAGAAAGTGGCCATAGAACTTCAACATCTTAAGCTGTGAGCTCACCCAATCACCTGAGGGACGCTGTTTGCTCACTAGAGGTGGCACCAGCAGCTGCACAGGGAAACCTTCAAACCTTCAGGGACCTGGAACTGGACCTGGTAACCATGTGCACACAGAGAAGCAGTGGGATCCAGAGCAGCAACAGCCCACCAAAGCCCCAGACTGGGCTGCCAGATAACAGTATGAGCCCAGATGGGCCACAGGACCCGGCATGAACCCAGCATGTGCCACCGGACACGGCAATAACTTTGCATGCCCATTGTGCACTGAGGGACCAGGAGGGCTAGTCCAATTAGAAAGTCCAGAGAGAGAGGAAATGTGTTTAAGGCATGAACCTGCACAGGGCCACAAGGGGTTGCTCCAAGACTACATTGGTGTAGACTACAGGCTGGAATTGCACAGAACCTGGGACTTGAATAGAACTCACTAAAAGTTATCAGAGGTGAGGAAAGGGCCCAAAAACTCAGAGAGTGGGTTTAGAGGCTGACAATATGGAACAGAGCAAATAAGAGATATTGGAATATACTCTAGAAGCTACCACAGCAATCAGACATCCAGATATTATACCAGTATGCCCCATAATTGTAAAATAGTAGGACTGAGTTTTTTGTTTTTGTTTTGTTTTTGTTGGTTTTATTTGGGTTCATTTTTTCTTTTTTCCTTTTATTTGGGTTTATTTTTTGTTTGATTGTTTCACTTTGTTGTTTCACATGGTTGCTAATTCATTTTATCTTATTTTACTTTTATCCTTTTTTCTACTTCTTAATCCTTTTTGTTTTCTTTTGGTTGTTTATTTTTGTTCTTGTTGATGTTTTTTTTTTATCTTTGATGTATAATAGTTAGCCTTTGTATCATGTTTTGTTATTTTATTCATATTTGTTTGCTGCTTCCCTTCCACTCCTTTTACAAAATTCTTTACTCTAGCCTACCTACTCTCTTTTCTCAAAACTTTCTCTTTGTCCCTTAATTGTGTCTCTTTGTTTAATACTCAAAAGGTCTCATATCTCCATATTTAAATATTCTAACTACAAGAGTCCTACCTTCTCCCATTCTCAAACAAATACTACCTTATTATACTTAAATTCTTTCTCAACCTAATTATATCCTCTATCTTACCCAACTCCTACACCCATCACCCTAACTACTCCACCATCACCCAACCCTCACCACTAGAAAAAGTATTGCTTACCTTCTGACTCTTCTAAATTCCTACTAATAAGATTGGGTTAAACATAATACCCACGGGTCTATTTATTTGAGTCACCCCTCCATGCCAGTCTGGTATGGAGCTGTACCTATCCTCTGTATTTCTATCTTTCTAATAAACTTCTTTAAATATTCAGCAAAAAAAAAAAAACCAAACAAACATAATACCCACAAATAATGGGAAGACATCAGAAAAACAGGCCTGATAACCTTGAAAATATGAGAAGTAGGAACAGTGAAGAAACACCAGAAATAAAGAATACTAACCTAAAAGAAATTCAAATAGGGGAATTCCAAATCCTGATCTAAAATATCATGAAAGGCTTTAAAACAAGTCTACACAAAATGAAAGAGAAAAATAGAAATACTAAGAAAGAATCAGAAGGATGTCTGGGATGAAATGAAAGAGTCAATAGATGAAATGAAGACAGTAATAGAAAGAAATTCTGGAAGATTAGATGAAATGGAAAGTAGAATATCACATTAGAAGACAGTTAATTCAGAACCAAAAACACAGTCAACAGGATACAGAGGTTATTATAACAAAATCTAAACATCCAACAAGTATGGGACAACATGAAATGTCCTAACTTATGGATGAAAGGCATTGAAGAACGGATAGAGTTACAGACTAAGGGCATCCATAATCTCTTCAGAGAAATAATTTCAGAGAATTTTCCAAACATGTAAAAAACTTGGATCTTCATGTCCAGGAGACATACAGAACACCATTAAGACAAGATCAAAGATGGACCTCCCCAAGCCATGTAATAGTCAAAATGACTAACATGGAAGCCAAGGAAAGAATCTTAAAAGCAGTGAGATGAAAAAGAAGCAGACTTCAGAGCCAGAGAAGAGAGGAAGTTCATAAGTGGGGCATCTATGTAAAGAAGAAATAACATGCTACCAAACAGAACACAAAATGACTGTAAACAAAAATCATATTACAATAATAACTCTGAACATCAAAGGGCTTAACTCACCAATCAAAAGACATGGACTGGAAATGTAGATTAAAAAACATAATCGAAATATATGCTGTTTACAAGAAACTCACCTTACAGCTGAAGACATTCACAGACTGACAGTGAATGAATGGAAATAGATATAACATGCTAATTGAGATGAAAAATGGGCAGGGATAGCAATGCTGATATCCAACAAAATAGACTTTAAGCTAAAACACATCAAAAGAGACAAAGCAGGATAAGAAGGCAGAATTTACCTACATTCTTAGAAGTCAGAATAATGTGCCGCCTTATGGGTGTACAAAGGGCAATGTTTTGATACTCTGATAGGGCTCTCTCTTTAGCAGTGTGGAGTTATGTCACTGTGTTAGATTTTGTGAATACTCACTGAGTTTGGCACCTAGGATATGTTCTCTATTTTGACCAATGCTTTCATAATGAAAGTTTATCTTTGAATACTATCATGAGGATGAAGAAAGATGATATGGTTTAGAAAACATTGTATTTATTGAGACTTCTGGGAAGATGGTGACCGAGAAAAGCGGGGCTTAAGAGCCCCGCTAACAACCAATCTCCATTACCACAAAATCAGTGCCTTTCATAGCCAGAAAACACCATCGCCAGAGAAACAAAAAAAATCACCAGGCTCCAGAGAGAAAGCGGACTGAGAACAGAGCTCAGAGCTACAGAGGAGATACACCGGCCTTACGCCTGAGGATGCAGCAGCAGTGCCATACTGCCGGCGGCAGTGGCGATTTCACCGGACGGCTACAGCAAGCTGAGGTGAGCCGCTGCGGAACAGCCAGGCAGGATTTTTCAGCGCAGGGAGCATCTAAAGCTCCCAGTGGCTGAGCTCAGCACACGCTGCAGGGACTCAGAGTGGAACTCAAAACCAAGAAGAAATAAGCCAGCCTCATGGCCAAGGGCATAACAGCGGCACCATATTTACACCGGCAGCAGCAGCAGCGAATTCACCAAGTCCAGTACAGCTACATCTGTGAACTCAAGAACAGTGAGTCAAATTGCGGGCTACAGAGGAGAAATCCCAGTACTGTACTCCCTGGGACTTGACCCAGTGGGGGAGGGGCAGTGGCAGAAATATCACACCATAGGAGAACGTGCAACCTGGCACCCCCAATAGTTTAAAGCAGCCTCTATCGACTCCCTGGGTCGAAGACTCTGTGATACAACCCAGTAAAGCAGTAGTGGGGTCTGAGATACTACAGACTTGAGATCCAGAGCACCTTACATGAAGTCATAGTGACCCAAGGGAAGAACCCAGAGAAGGCACAAACTTCTGAAATCATGGGAAAGAGGAATAACACTGGAGCAATGAATGCCCACAACCCCACAACATCAGAACCCGATAAAACAGAAAATCAGAGATTTCTAGAAAATCAAATCAGGAATATAACTGTAGAAATAATAGAGGTGCTTTGAAAAGAACTCAGAGAGAGCCAAAAAGAGATAAAGGATGCAATTAATGAAGTAAAGGCCTCAATTCAAAGCATGAACAACAGATTAGACCACATGGAGAACAGAATCACGCTCTTATAAGATGATCATTCCAAAAATGAACGCATAGTTTCTAATCTAGAAAAAAAATATCCAACAGCAGGAATCTGACATTGAAGAAATATGGGCCCATTTTAAGAGAGCTAACCTAAGAATAATTGGAATAGAGGAGGGAAAAGAAAGTGAAACCAAAGGGATCAACAATCTCTTCAAGGAAGTAATAGCAGAAAATTTTCCAAACATAGAGCAAGAGGTTGATACACAGATCCAGGAAACTTATAGAACTCCCTTTAGACAGGATCAGAGAAGAGGATCCCCATGCCACATAATTGTCAAAATGACCAATGTGGAAGCCAAGCAGAGAATCTTAAAGGCAACAAAAACAAAGGGCCAAGTGACATTCAGAGGCAAACCAATTAGAATCACTCCAGACTTCCCAAACCAAGTCATGAGAGCCAGAAGGGCTTGGAGTAACATATACCAAACTCTGAAAGAAAACAACTTCCAGCCAAAAATTTCCTACCCAGTAAAACTTTCTATCAAATTAGATGGGGAAATAAGAAGCTTCCATGACAAACAGAAACTGAAGGAATTTATGTCTTCAAAACCAGCACTAGAGAAAATACTCAAAGAGATTAACTACAAAGAAGAAATAGGTAACACACACCAGAACCAGAGAAACAAGAGTTTCCATCCAACAGACAATTAAGATTGGTTATCTGTGGAGATTCATTACTTATGTTAGTCTTTTACCTATCTCTAAATGGTATTGTTTGCCTTTATTGTTGTTAATTTTTAGGATTTCTAGTTGGAATATTAATATACCTTCAGATATAGCATTTGGAAATATTTTATCCCATTCTATTAGTAACTGTTAACTCTGTTTACATTGTCTTTGGATATACAATATGTTTTTTATTTTTTAGGGAGTTTTTATACTCTTCTGTTGCCTGTGCCATTCAAATCATATCCAAGAAATCACTGCCAATTTCAATGTTGTGAGGTTTAATGACCCAGATTTTCTCCTAAAAGTTTATAGTCTTAAGATTTATATTTAGGTCTTTTATCTATTTTGAGTTAATATTTGTATATGGGATTAGGTAAGGGTCCAACTTTATTCTTTTCCATGTAATTATTATGTTTCAACAATATTTAGTTAAAAGATTATTATTTCCACCACCAAATGTTCGTGGAAACCTTGTCAAAAATAACTTGACAATATAGGGAAGAATTTAGCTCTAGGCTTTTATTTAACTCCAATGGTTTATATATCTGCCTTTAGAACAGTACTACACTGTTTCAATTATTGTAGCTTTATATGGTTTGAAATCAGAAAATATATATCTTCTAGCTTTGTTCTTTTTCAAGATCATTTTGGGTATCTAGAATTCATATTCCATATTTGGATAGATTTTTTTCTGAAAAATAAATATATAAATATATGATAGTTTCACCTAACAAAATAGAAAAAAAATATTCTCTGGTCAGAAAGAAAGCAAAAAGAAATATTGAAATGTTATCTTTAAGTCATGAAAAGCTTGGTATCAGACAAATGAAACTGTTATGTGAGATTATCATTTTTAATTTTGGATAAATTGCTATAATACTAGATGTCAACCACTAAGCCAAGCATGGGAAGGAGGGATGGGGAGAGAATGGGGTGGGGATCGGGTGGGGGCTGACTGGGCGATGTGTGCATGTATGTCTACAAAAGTTTGTATCCCACTATGATGTATGAATATAGTGCACCAATAAAAAAATTAATTTAAAAAAGAAATAAATAGAAAGGGAAAAAAGAGAAAGCATTGTATTTATTAAAAATATATAAAATAAGTCACCACTTTTATTACTTCAAAAATATCTACATCATACACTTCATTGAACTAGTTAGAACTAACTAATTAGATTCTTCTCAACTTACATTCACAACTAGTAAACAGTCTCATTGTGCTTATATTGTTTTATTTATAAAATATATCAATATATAACTATTAGTTATAGTCACTTATAAATATTTGATACTACTCCTGTATGCACATATAAAATTATCATGGTATAAACCATAACTATAAACAAAATTAGAATTTTTTTTAAAGTGATAATTAAAAACATCTAGAATAGTCAGGATGTGATGCTCCATTATATCCCCTTTGGTTCATCTGTATGGCCTCTGATAAACATTGTGTGTATTATGGTGTACAATGGTGGTTTACTCTAAAGTTATAAAAGTGAGCATCTTATCTAAAATGGATTAATCATATCAACATTAGCCTCTCATGAAGTAATTTATTTGGCAAAAATATCTTCTTTAGATTTATACTAACAGACAAAAGCCTTTTGCTTTTATATGTTAAGGCCTGTAGCATAACTTAAACGTAAGATTCAGATTAATTCTCTGTCATAATATATCCTCATAAACTTTTACTTTTTATATGTCATAAAGCATGTTTTGAGAGCTCATGGCTATATTGTGGTTTCAGTACTAAAGCAAGTAGCAATCTTGCCCTAAAGGGAAGAGAATGGGAGCTGGACATGGGTATTTACAGTGCTTTAGTAGGTCTTTTTTTTTAAACCAGACTATGGCCTAATGCCTATGTTCCTTTTGTGACCTAGGGTCACTCATGCAGGAATATTGTATATTCTGGCAGATACCATTGGGGCTCCTATCTGACCCATGTCTTATATGTGCCTACTTCACCATTACTAGTTATGAGTCCCAGTACAGAAAGAGTTCCATATCAAGTCCAAACTATGGGATGTTTCTCTGCCAAAGGAGCCATAGTGTAAATTTTTTGTGTGTGTGATACTAGGGGTAGAGCTTTTCTATCTCTGGGCCATATTCCTAGACTTATTTTATACTTTATTTGGAAACAGGGTCTCATTAAGTTGCTGAGAGCCTCACTAACTAGCTGAGGCTGGCTTTGAACCTGAGCAATCCTCCTGTCTCAGCCTCCCAAGTGCTGAGATTACAAGCATGCCCCACCACGCCCAGCTATACAAAATTTTTGACTGAGCTAATTTTTCCTTGTGAGTAAGATATTAAATAAGATATCAGGTAAGAAACAATAAATGATAAAGATATATTCTATATCCCAACTAGTGATAGTTAATAGATTATATTTTAAGAAACATCTTTCAGTGTGCTACTAGACTTTCCTAGAGAGGTAACTTGACCATGGAATAATAAGGGACCATAAGCTTGAGGTATTGAATTAATGAACCTTGAGTTCACAAGTGTTTGAGAAGTTCATCATGCAACGGAAATTATACAATAAGAGTAGAACTCAATCTACTACAAAAAGCATGATAAGTTATGTGAGTAGTCACTAATACAAACATGAACATTAACTCAGCCAAACAGGACTATACTAAAGAAGTTGTTCAAATATTCAATTTCAGAAGAGTGTATTAGGAATCATGGAAAGAGAGGTTTACATTATATTTTTCCAGTTTCCCGCTGGTCAAATTTCATCCCAGAGGAAGTTATGATACTTGAATTTCAGGTTGTATCTTATGGACTTTTGGCAGCCGCTGGGTTTGTTCATTCCATGCCACTGTACGGTACCTTATCTAGAGGTAGCTGGAGAATCACAAAGCTGGACACCAGCCTCAACTGGGGCAGAACAGCAATACCATGTGGAAAGCAACTAAATACCCAGGAAGCAGGTAAGATTGAAGGAATCTGAGGCTGGGCAGATTCCCACGATCTCAGGATAGGCAGTTCACATGCATAACAAAAAACAATAATATATGAGAATTTTAAAATAAAAGTGCATTTTTTTACTAGAAGAAATATAGCAGAATTGTGTACCTTATGTCTTCGGTCCTTTAAAAATGTCTTATGTAGATTAAATTCTTTAATCTCATTAGATTTATTAGGTAGTTAGTGTTGCCTAAAATTTTAAAAATAAAAGGAAAGAAAAGTCTATCTGAGGAAATAACTTTTTTAAAAAAAGAAGACAAGAATTAAAAAATGAAACTGAACTATCAAGCAAAATATGACTCATGGCAAAAAGCAATAAAGAGGAAAAGTTTTACTATGATGTAAGCATGCATATATATTTCAAAGACATCAAGGCTAAAAATGTATGATAGGGTACACCAGAAACTCAATTCAATCTATGTACCTTCATCTGGAAAAAATCAACCAGTAACTAAACAGGAATTAAAATAATGTGGGTAAAAAAGAAATCATTTGCCAAATATCAGTATGTGATCTCTTACTAACGATCCACATATAAAATCACATAAAAACTATTGTTTATCATAACCAAGTTGGTTTCATTCCAGAGATGAAAGTTTGGTTTAACAAATGTAAATCAATAATTATAATTCATTGCATAAATAGGACCAAAGACAAAAGTCACATGATTATCTCAATAGATATGCTCCACCAGAAGAATTCTAGAGATGATAAATGAATTCACCAAGTAGCAGGGTACAAAATTGCCTTATAAAAATTAATAGCAATCAATCCATTGAAAAAGGAATCAGGAAAACAATTGCATTCATGATAGCCTAAAACAACAACAAAAACAAAGAAAACACCCTAACAGTGAAAGCCTGAGTTTGGATCACATATCTGTCTCTGCTGTTGTCTTCTCAAGGAATCCCCCACTCAGGTTCCTCCTTCCTCCATCTGCCACAGATCCTCACTAGAGTGGCCATAGCCAAAGCTATGTTGTTTTGATTTTCAGTCTCCAAAACTGTGAGCTGAATAAGACTCCTTTTCTTCATAAATACCTATGTCAAGTATTTTATTATAATGATGAAAAGTTGCCTAATATACTAGAAATTAAAGAATAATTTATATTATAAAATCACTACATGGGATCTCAATCTCCTAAGAGAAACATTCACAATTAATTTAAACGATGTCTCTAGAGGGTTCAGTTAAACTGTTCTTAATTAAAATTACTTGGAAATATAAATAGAATCCCAAGCTGCGCATGGTGGCACATGCTGTAATCCCAGAGTTTGGGAGGCTGAGAGAGGAGGATCATTGTTTGAGGACAGCCTCGGCTACTTAGTGAGGCCCTCTGCAATGCATTAAGACTCTTTCAAAATAAAAAAATAAAAAATAGGGCTGGGGGTGTAGCTCGGGGGTATAATGCCCCTGGGTTCCATCCCCACTAGTGCAAAAAGGTAAATAAAATAAAATCCCCTTAAAAGCTATTATGATACTAGATACACCCACATAAAAATTAGAAGGTAGTATCAATATTATTATTTATCCTTCATTCGGACCATCCTGATAAAATAAACAGCAAGAAAATACAAAATTTTACCAATGAGAAGGAGTAATCTATAATTTTGTTTTATTTATAAAATTAGTATACATGAATTATTTTGCCTAGATAGTCCAAATCTAAAGCCTGATGAACTAGATCCAGCCTACAATGCTATGTATTCAATACAAAATAAAGTTATGCTTGGATAAGTTCTTTAAATGCTTAACTCTTGATCTTTTATTAAATATATGCCATAAAAATTGGGGAGTAAATACTTAAAAGAAAGATATAAAGTCAAAATAAGGAATATTCAGCATAAAAGAGAGGGGGGGAAATTCCCAGGGTGATAAAAATGTTAATTTTGCAAAGCCAGATGTGCAGTAGGCTTTGTGAACAATTTAGTCAGATGGGAGCAGGAAGAGAGAGTGGTCCAGAGGGATGTATCAAAGGGGGAAAATGGAACTTAGAGGTGTGCGTAAAGTACTTGAGCACATTCAGAATAATTTTACAGTTGTGTCAGGAAATTGTATAATGAGTTAGTGATAGGTATATAGGGGAAATTTAAAAATGAATAGAAGATAATTCCAAGATAAGGAAAAATACACATTTTAAGAAAAGAAGTATAAGTGTCCTCAGGACAAAAGCGAGAGAGTAATATTTCCAATAACATAAACATGTGAACACTGCAATTTGACTAAACCAGAAAGGAGGATGATAGTGTTTTTGGAAAAAATGTGAAGTCCCAAAAAGGAGGAAAACTTATGAACTAAGTCTTCCAGTTCTACTATGTAAATAAGAGACATCTAATATTAAAAAAAAAGAAAAAATAACAAACTCTAGTGTTAGAAATTTGGAGATAAGCTTTTATAAAATAATGAACAGGGAGCATATAGAATTAGTAAAAAAGATCAAAAAGACATTTTTATTATCAATTTTGTATTATGATTAGACATTTTAAAACAAGGTATTGCTAAGAATTCAGATTCTGTATTTAAAAGGTTTATGGTTAGCCACAATTTGGTCACCCGCTGATTATATGACTTTAATTACTAAATTAACTTTTGTGTCTCAAATTTTTTTCTTGAAATAGTCAAGAAAAGTAACTATCTGACAGAGGCATAAATGGTTAAATGAATTGATATTAAAATTATTTATCTTAAATATGTATAATAATTTTTTTTGGTGGTACTGGGGTTCCTGGAAGCCCTTCTACCTCCGGGCTACACTCCCAGGCCTATTTTATATTTTATTTGGAAACAGGGTCTCTTAAGCCAGCGAGGCTGGCTCCGAATCAGCGCGATCCTCCTGTCTCCACCTCCCAAGCACGGGGATTACAAGCATGCGCCACCACGCCCGGCATATAATATTTTGATATAATGGAAATTATAATTTTTAAAGGTAATATACAGTATATGAGAAGTAATAAATTTACAAAGGAGTAATCTGTGTTCATTATATTTAAGAAAGATAACAAAAACGAACAGAAGTTTGAAAACATCTTGAATATAATTAGTCCATTTAAAATTGCTATTGATTCTCATAATGAAAATTATGTTTTCACACTGCTAAATTAGAATTATATTTGCATATAAGTGCATATAAGCTATTCATAGAGAGGTATCAAATAATTTTTATTAAAACACATGGACATTTGTAATGCCAAATGATTCTTCTTTTGGAGAATATTAAACCTACATATAAAAGGTAGAAATGTTATGAACTTATAGATTTTGGCAATTTAAAAATGTTTTTCCACGGTGCAGTGGTACATACTTGTAATCCCTCATACTTGGAAGGTTGAGTCAGGAGGATCAAAAGTTTAAGACTAGCCTAAGAAATTTATTGAGATCCTATCTAAAAAAATTTAAAAGGGCTGGAGATGTTACTCAGTGGTATAGTGATTGCCTAGCATGTGCAAGGCCTTGGGTTCATTCCCAATACAACAAAAATAAGTAAATAAATACATTTTATAAAATGAAGCTGGGAGTGGTGGCACATGCTTGTAATCTCAGCATTTGGGAGGCTGAGACAGGAGGATCGCAGTTCGGAGACAGTCTCAGCTACTTAGTGAGGCCCTTTGCAACTCAGTGAGAGCCTGTTTCAAAAAATAAAAAGAATAAAAAATAAGGCTAGGGTGTCACTCAGAGGTAGAAGGCCTCCGACCACTACCTCAAATAAATAAATAAATAATTAAAAAATGCTTCTAAGGCCTATTTTTTTCCAACTCAGTCTTTTAATTGTATTTCAAAATTTATTTATTTGTTTTATCATTTTATTTACCATTCAAAGTTCTTTTTAGGAAGTTATCAGTTATAATTCCCATGGTATCATTAATATTTAAAATTGGTTATTGAAGTACTAATATTGGTTATTGGTTATTGAAGTACTAATACTATTTTGATGTAATGAGAGAGGGTTCATGAAGAAGTGCTTTAAAATGCACACATACACCTAAAATTTGGGTCTCAGGATGAACACTAATAAGAGTGTGAAAATAGTCCTGAATTCAAAGGGAAGCTAAATAGTTCCTAGACCTCCTTTTACTTCCCCTAACAGAATAATTTTTATGAATAGTGATCTCATAGTAACCATTAATTTTCTTATAAACTGTGGAATTTACCCTATGATCATATCAATGGAATTTACAACCTGAAAGTAACTTGCTTGAACACACCCAAAAACCATTTGTATTTATGAACAAATCCTGGCAGAGTGGATACAGAGTCTGGATGAAGATGCCACCTGCCATGCTAGTTCAGTTTCACCTTGGTCCCTACTGTGTGCAGATAAGTTGGTTATAAACCCCTCTCTGACTTAGAAGTATAAATTTCTCACTTTTCTAAGGGACCTGGTAACTTCTAAGGACTTCTGCAGAAGGTGATATAAAAATTTACCACATTTTCTTGGAGAGGTGTTTTTTTTTTTTTTTTTTAAAGGCACACAATATGTACTTTTTTTTTTTTTTTTCGTGGTACTAGGGTTCCTGGAAGCCCTTCTACCTCCGGGATACACTCCTACGGGATACACTCCCAGACCTATTCTTTAACTTTTTTATATGGAAACAGGGTCTCTTAAGCCAGCACGGCTGGCTCGGAACCAGCACGATCCTCCTGTCTCAGCTTCCCAAGTGCGGGGATTACAAGCAAGTGCCACCACACCCGGCAATATGTACTTATTTTGAAATAATTTCTGAAGTGTGTGTGTGTGTGTGTGTGTGTGTGTGTGTGTGTGTGTGTGTGTGTTACTGGGGATTTAACCCAGGGTTTCTGGGCTATACCACCCAGTGCCATTTTTTTATCTTTATTTTGAAATACTCTCACTAAGTTGTGGAGGGCCTAACTAAGTAGCTGAGGCTGGCCGAGAAACTGTGATCCTCCTGTCTCAGCCTCCCAAGTACTATGATGAAGAGTATGTGCTGCCACACCTAGCTAGGATCTCTCTTTTAGCATACTTTGGTGATCAAATGTATGCTTGTTACAGGGATAATTTAGTAGTTGTCCATCACAGAAAATAGTCTAACTAAACACAAGGCAGAGATGTACACTTGGCAGAAATGTACAATTCAGGTAACTGCTAAGGTGGGCAGGCCAAGGTGGGATAATCATGGTTGGGAAGGCAAAGTTGAGAGAGCAGAGGCTGCCCAGTGGGTTTGCAAATTCAATCTGTGGGCCTGGTGAACAAAATTGAAATCCAGGTCTCTTACCTACTGTGATTCAACTACTGTGTACCTCCAATTCTTCATCTGTGTAGTAGAGATAGTGATAGCACCACTTCATAAATTCATAGGATTGTAGCTAAGACAAAATGGCTTTTGTATAGAACTGTTTCAAATAGTCCCCCACATGTAGTCAACAGAAACTATATTTTGTTATGAGAGACACTCAGAAAGAGCTTCCAGGTGGCCACAAAAATATAAATATTTTGCTCCTCCTATTTTTTCCAGGTCTGCCTCTTTTTTTTTATTATTCACTATTAGCACTATGGCCTTTTGGAGATTATTTCACATCTGTGTGAAATATTTCATGTGAAAATCCAACCAGAGTTCTGACCTCCCTCAAAGAAGGATTAACTGGTAAATGATTGCCAAGTACTTGGAAGACTTGGAGAGCTCCAAAAATGTGGCTTGCTAATTCTCCTCATCCTGAGAAGTCTTAGGCTAATAACAGTCTTAGCCTGAAGTGTCTCATCTCATACAAATACTCAAACTAAAGCTGTTGTGAAATTTCCAATTTGTAAGTGGCCAGAGGGCAGACTAAGACATGCATTGAAAAGCAACATTTTCTGCACCTGGCATAGGATTAGTGACTGCTAAAAGAAAATGTTATTTCCTGCATTCAGTTCTCAGTTTGATTCATTTTTTTTGTTTGTTTTACATTCTCATATGTGACTAACTGAGTGGGTTTCACATAACAATCTTTCTGTCAGATATAAGATCATATGGTAAAATAAAATATTACCTAAGAAAAATCTATTCGATTGAGATTATGGAAATAAAAAAAGAGTTTTTTTTTGTGTGTACTTGGTAAGATCTGCAAATGACATCATAGTCACAATTTTTATTGTATTAAAACCTCTAGGAAAGATCCTTAATAGTCCCAAAGGCATCTTCAGCGCAAGTACAGGATGAAATGTAAAAGGAAACAGTTTCATGAATTGTGAATTGCACAGGAGTACCATCTAGAGATAAATATTCATAAGTCATTAACAAATTCCAGATCAGTTCATGATTATTCATCATTAGAGCACATGCAGTTGATTTAGGATGAATTATTCATTGGCTTTGTTTATGAACATCTTTAACTGATTAATGGCAAATCTTGATGAATATTCCTGAATTGTTCAGACTGGAGTCTACATCATAATGAATGAAGTCATGCCTTGCTTTTTAGGACTGTGTGATGAATAGCTGATACAGGAATAAAAATAAGAAAATCGGTGGGTTTTTTTGTTTTCAAATACGTCTGGTTTAGAAATCTGAGGGCTTAACTTTTTATTAGTAACACATTGGCAATCAACATCCAACTCTTGAAGCTATGAGTCTTGGCTACAGAGTCAGAAAAGGTGACGCAAGATGCAGCCAGAAAACATGCCTCAAGCATTTCGTAGTTTCTCCAGCCCAACTCTGAAACCAGACCTCAGACCTTGAATAGGTATGCCATGCATTTAAATTACTCCCTCAAATAAGATATTTCATCATAATTTTGTACCCAAAATATTCTTGATCACCAAAAATAATCTCATTTTTATGAGAGTCAACGTTTTCTTGATTAGGAATTATTTTACAGGTCAGCCAATAAATAACATTAAAAATGGAAAAAACACAAAATAAGTTATTCTATACTTTTATCTGATAGATTCAAACTTTATAGAGTCTTGGTATGCATTGACTATAGTCATGAGTCAATTTTTATATATACATTTTTCTTATTTCTGCATTTTAAGCTGTTTTATGATATATAAAGATATGTTTTATGATATATAAAGATATGTCTTATGATATATAAAGATATTTATAGTGAACATGTTCCACAAAGGAACCGATAATAATAATACTCTCATATCACTAATTGAGAAAAACTAAAAGACTGATAAAAAGGTGATATTTTTTTGTACTGGGTTTTATTTTGTACTGGGGTTCCTGGAAACACTTCTACCTCTGGGCTACACTCCCAGATCTATTATATATATATATATATATTTTTTTTGGAAACAGGGTCTCCTAAGCCAGTAAAGCTGGCTTCAAACCTGTGTGATCCTCCTGTCTCCTCCTCCCATGCACAGGGATTACAAGCGTGCACCACCACGCCTGGCTAAAAAGGTGATTTTGTCACCCAGGCTTTAGTTGGAGTTTATTACTAAGTAATTATTATTGAGTCCAAGTGAGTCACAGACTGAATATGGATCCTATGGGAAATCAGGATTAAGGGGGAAATTTGGATTATAAAGTAAAGTATAATTTGGCAATTGTGAATTGTGCTGCTATGAACATGGATATGCATATATAACTGTAGTTATGTGGTTTCAGCCCCTTTGGAAAGATATCTAGTAGTGGTATAGCTGGATCATATGGTAGATCCGTTCCAAGATTTCTAAAAAATCTATGCACTGATCTCTTTAGCTGCTGAACTACCTCTTTGCAATCCCACTAACAGGTTCGAAGGGTTCATATGTTCATCAACAAATGAATGGATTATAAAATTATGTGAAATACACACAGTAGAATTTTATTCGGCAATGAAGAACAAAATTATGTCATTTGCAAAAAAAAAAAAAAAATGGAAGGACCTGGAGAACATTATGTTAAGTGAGACTGACCAACCACAGAGACTGAAGGACCATATGTTGTCTCTAATATGTGCAGGATAAGAAGTAATTGGAATACAAGAGGGACTCCAGATAATGAAGAAACCTCAGTGGTAGAGAGAGGAGATCTAAGGATAGGAGAGGAGGAAGACTAATGCTCATTAATGGAAATACTACATTATGATGTGAGACTATAATGCACCAATAAAAGCACAAATTTTCCCCAAAATATAATAGAAAGAGAGCCGGGCGTGGTGGAGCACACTTGTAATCCCCGCGCTTGGGAGGCTGAGACAGGATATCGCGCAGGTTCGAAGACAGCCTCAGCTGGCCTAAGAAACCCTGTTTCCAAATAAAATATAAAATAGGTCTGGGAGTATAGCCCAGAGGTAGAAGGCCCCTGGGTTCCATCCCCAGTACCACGAGAGAGAGAGAGACAGAGAGAGAGAGAGAGAGAGAGAGAGAGAGAGAGAGAGAGAGAGAGACAGAGAGAGACAGAGAGAATCAGTATTCCATAACAGAGGGAGTAGTTTGCTGCAGCAGCTGCTGCTAAAAATCATTAAAGTTCACGGGAGCCACATGCAGGAGGTGGTACACATTCCTCTATTTTGGGAAGCATAGACCATAGTAGTTTTGTGAGGGGGTGAGATTCTCCAGGAGAATAAAACACTAAACATGAAACAGAAATAAATTTTCCATGGAAAACTGCCTCTGTCTCTGAGGTATCATTTAATTATCTTCCATGACTTGGCCTATATTGGGACCATTGTTAGTCATCCCCTCTGAGATCACTTGGGTCTGGCTTGGGAGGAGCACATATTCCCCATACAAGTGGAAATTGTACACAGACAAGTTTCCAAGGACCAAATGGGACTGATAACCAGGGACCCTGACAGCAAAGACCCTGAGAGTTTTCTTGTTTACCCTTTCCTTTCCTGATTCATCTGTGACTACCTTAATGTTATTCTCTAACTCACCCCATGATTGTTTTGCTATTTCCTGCGATTAATAATTTCTTATAATTTTTTGGTTATAACCCTCGATAAAAGCAGGATGCTAGTGGAAGGACAGCAGGAGTAGAGATTGCCTTCCTCCCTGGCCTTCTCAACCTCCTCATATTGAATCCCTTGTCATTCTTGTGATAGACTACTTCTCATCTATCAATCAACATCAATGCCATCCTCTAGTGGTCTAAATGAAGTAGACTTTTGAAGCATGGGAGCAAGATGATTGATAGCCACATATGGAATGAAAATGTGAGAACTAAAATATCCAGGATGACTAAAGACAGAATAAAAAAGATGCCAAGGTAAATATTTAAAACTCTACTCTGTCTTCCAATTTAAAGACGCCTATTACATAATATGGCATGCTGTGGAAAGCAGGAGAAAGACTGAGAAGGGGGTAATTAAGTTCTTGAAGATACATGAAAAGTTTTGATTTTTGAATAAAAATTTATGTATGTATGCATGTTTGTATATATGTATTTATTTTTACTAGGTATTGAACCCAGGGGAGTTCAACCTCCAACCCGGACCTTCACCCCTTTTATTTTATTTTGAAATCATATCTTGCTAAGTTGCTGAGGGTCTCACTAAGTTGTTGTGGCTGGTTTTGAACCTGTGATCTTCCTGTCCCAGCCTGACAATACAGCCATGTGTCACTATGCCAGGCTTGAATGAAATTTTAAAATGAAATCTTCCCTACCCACAGTTTCTTTTCTTGGATAGTAAAGTCTAATATAAAATTGAATCCAGGAAACTAGTTATACTTTTAATTTTCTTTTTATTTTCAGTATTACTATAAAAACAACACATGCTGAGCTGGCTGTGGTGGTGCACTCTTGTAATCCTAGCATTTGGGAGGTTGAGACAGAAAGATCATGGTTCGAAACCAGCCTCAGGTACTTTATAAGGCCTGTTGCAATTCAGTAAGACTCTGTTACAAAGTAAAGAATAAAACATAGGGCTGGGGGTATAGGTAGGGGGTAGAATGCCCTTGGGTTTTATCCCCAGTACCACGCAAAAAATGCTTTTTAAGAACTTAATTGGGAGGCTGACTGGAGGACTGTGATTTGTGGACAGCCTCAGCTACTACTTACTCAGGCTGCTTGCAAATCAGTGAGACCCTGTTTCAAAATAAAGAATAAAAAAATAGGGCTGGGGATGTAGCTCAGAGGTAGAATGCCTCTGGGTTCTATCCCCAGTACGGAAAAAAAAAATTAAGGATAGCTATCTAGAATGCACTGATCAATTAAAAATATGAGCTCCATGCAGAAAACTTTGTTTAGATTTCAAATGTTTACCATGTACATTCATCCATATAACCTCTCTTGACAGTAATGATAGCTGAACTCTTCTGTGCTCAAAGGCTTAAGTGATATCAGCATTTTACTAACCAATCAGTTAATCAATAAAGAGAGAAGAAAAAAGGCAAGAAAAGAAGAAGAAAGGAGAAAGATACTTTAAATGTACATCCAAGTGGTGTTAAAATATTGACTAAAATGTGCATTTGCCATTCACTAATTATTCCAGGCTCAGACACAATGTCACAGTAGGGCTGGGAGATTCTGGGAAGACTATGCTAACAGGTGTCAGAATAAATAATTATTAATCAATTTGAGACACATGCTCTCTTGTATCAGAGAAGGTTATTTTTCCATGGGTGAAAATAAACAGAGAAAAATATTTTTTAGGAGATAGTTTTTGTGTATTAACCCAACATCCTATCAAAATAATGAAAACATTTATTTTTTCTTTTTCTTTTTTTTTTCCCCACAGAGTAATGCTATTGTTTTCTTCTGTGTTTTTTTTTTCTGTTTTGTTTTAGACAAGATGCTATTTTCGTTACATTTAGACTGAGGCAACTCATGTACTAAGAACTTAATTTTCTTGATGTCATCATGCATCTAGTGTTTTTATTTTATTTCCAAATTTTCACTTCAGGGCTAGACATTTAGCCAGCAACCACTCTTACCAGTTGAGGTAGGAAGGTTAAGAAGCATCACAAAGAGGAAAGTGTATCATGATGTACAAAAATCAATAGTGGCAGGATAATTATATCCAAGTCATCATGTTCATGGTCAGATAATCACCTATTTGATATGCCATTGCCCATTCAAAAAGCGATGTATAAAATTAGGCAGAGATATAGGAAATTACAATTATCTGTGTTCCAGAGTAAATTCTGATGGAGTTTAGAAAAATGCTTGTTTTCACCCATGTATGTTCTTTGATAATTCTTTCTTATAAAATTTTTTCAAACATTCCTCTTATTTTTTGCTTACCAGGATCATGACAATATTTTTTCTAAGATTAAAAATTTCTTTTTGTCCTGTTCTAACTTTTATTTCTTTTTCTTTCAGATTTTTTTTAAAAATTAAGTATTATTAAATTATATAAGTAATAACTGGAATTATATAAATGGGCAGAGTATACAGTCATGAACTAATGGAAGGCATTATATCAGAGAAGTTGAATTATAACAGTATAAAATTGTCATATTTTAGTTAATCCCACTGAATGAAGGCTTTTGAAATTTCTAATATACAGATACTCAAAAACTCCCTTGTTACCCTGAATTGCATTTGAATCCAGTAAGGTCATAGACAGATATGATTTTATGATTTACTTAACTTTTGTTATTTAAAACTTTTAAAGACTCTTCCAGTCTATTTTATTTTATATATTTGTTTGACTCAAGTTTCGAAGAAATAGAACCATAGGTAAAAATAATTTGTTGTCCAGAATCAAGGTGAAATTAAAATACCTGTAGGACTCAAGAATGCTAGCTAAAATTCCACATATTTTTTAGAATTGGGTGATAACAAAATTATACTTTAGAATAAAAATTCATGATTTATTGCAATTTTTATTTGACAATATAAGGATTTTCTTTCTTTCTTTTTCTTTCTTTTTTTTTTTTTCTGTGGTACTGGGGGTGGAACACAGGGACTTTCTACCAGGCTATACTCCCAGATCTATATTATAGTTTATTTGGAAACAGGGTCTCACTAAGTTGCTGAGAACCTCACTCAGTAGCTGAGGCTGGCTTTGAACCTGTGCGATCCTCCTGTCTCAGCCTCCCAAGTGCAGGGATTACAAGCATGTGCCACCACACCCAGCTCAGCATTTTCTATATTTAAAATTAAAAAATTGCCAGGCATGGTGGTGCACACTTGTAACCCCCGGGCTTGGGAGGCTGACAGGAGGATTGCGCTGGTTTGGAGCCAGTCTCGCTGGCTTAAGAGACCCTGTTTCCAAATAAAAAAGTATAAAATAGGTCTGGGAGTGTAGCCCAGAGGTAGAAGGGCTTCCATGAACCCAGTACCACCAATAAATAAATAAATAAATAAATAAATAAATAAATAAATAAAAAATAAATAAAATATTTTAGAACCAAAATATTTTAACCTGTGTTTGATAAGCTATAAATGTTCTTATAAAAAGTGCAGTTTGTTGAAAAGAAGGAAGGCTTAACTATTACTTTTATGAGTTTGTTAGCTTGCTTATTTATTTATTTATTTATTTATTTATTTATTTATTTGTACTAGGAACTGAATTCAGAGGTATTCTACATCCTCAGCCTTTTTTATTTTGATATAGGGTCTTGCTAAGTTGCTAAATTTCTGGAGTTGGCCTATTACTTGCAATCCTCCTGTGTCATCTTCTCAAGTATTAGAATTATAGGCATTAAATATTTGTAATATTATCTTCTTTTTTAGATGGTTGAATGATATATTACTTAAAACTAATGTATTACTTAAAAATATTTAGCCTTCAAATTTACCATTCATAAGCTAGGTGACCTTGGGGAAGTTGCCTGGTATATTTTCTTCATCTCTAATGGAAGGAATATTAGCTCATATGTAAAACTGTATAAAATAAATATACCAAAGTTCTTAGCACATTGTGTGTCTCAAAAATCTACTTGCTGTGAGAGGTGTTCTGTGTTATTAGAATAAAAAAGGCTTGTGGTACATCTGTTATTAAAAATATGTGTAAGCCAGGCATGATGCTGCACGCTTATAATCCTAGCATGTGAGAGGCTGAGACAGGAGGATCACGGTTTGCAGACAGCTTTGCTATTTAGTGAGACCTTGTTTAAAAATAAAAAATAGGGCTGGAGGTACCTCTCGGGAAGTAGAATGCCCCTGGGTTCTATCCCCAGTACCGCAAAAAAGAAAAAAATTATGTGTGTTAACGTTTTGTCCTTATGACCAAAGAATCTGACAAAAACAACTTAGAGGAGGTAAAGTTTATTTGGCGCACAGTTTCAGAGTATACTGTAGGAAGACTCCAAGGCAGAAGGGTGTGGCAGAAAGAAGCTACTTAGCTCATGGAAGCTGGGAAGCAGAGAGAAAAACAAGAAGGGCCAGGGACAGATACAGTCCCCAAGGCCCTTTTCCCAGGGACCGCTTACTCTAGCCACATCCTATTGGCCTAGAGTTATGATCCAGGAAATCGATTCAAAGTATTAATTCATCAGATGGATCTAATCACTGATGAGGTGAGAGCCTTCATGAATCGATTATTTTACTTATGAACTTGCCACATCGCCAACACATGAATCTATGGACTATGGTTTGTTGGGCCTTTTGCTGTTTAGTCAACTTATCATAATGTTATCAAAATTTTAACCAATTTTCCAATTTTGTCTTTTTATTTCACCTATTTAGGGAAAGTAGGTGAGAAAGTTAAGTGGACATCTGTGAGGAAAAGCATTTTAAAGATGGAGCAATTAGAGCTTAGATTCCAAGTGAGAATTTGCTAGATATATTACAAGAACATCTGAGAAGATCTGTTGCTGTAACAAGTGAAGGAGGAGGACCAGAATAGGAGATGAAAGAGACTAGGGAGAACCAAGACATGTAGGCCTTTCTATGTGCATTGCAGTTAACTCTGAAAATGAGCTGGTAAAGCTGTAACAGGCTTGGAGGATAGGAGAGACATGGTCAGATTAATTTCTTATAGATATTACACTGCCTTTTTTTTGATAGTGCAGGTAAAAAAGAAATATCAGGAAAACAGTTAAAGGTTTATAGCAATAACTCCAAGTAAGAGATTATAATGGCTTAGAGGAGTATGGTCATTATAGATAAAATTGCCATCAACTGAGGTTTTGAGGAGAAAATAATGTTAAAATTACCTTCCTACTATGAAGACATGTTAGCTATATGGCAATTATTATTCATTCAAGTTAAGTGACAATTGTATGTATAAATTAAAAGTCCAAAAGTCAGGCACAAAAGATATATGTTTAAAATTATTGAAAAAGACTTCCGGGAAGATGGCGACCGAGAAAAGCGGGGCTTAAGAGCCCCGCTAACAACAAATCTCCATTACCACAAAATCAGCGCCTTTCATAGCCAGAAAACACCATCACCAGTGAAACAAAAAATCACCAGGCTCCAGAGAGAAAGCGGACTGAGAACAGAGCCACAGAGGAGATACACCGGCCTCGCACACGAGGACGCGGCAGACGCGGCAGCAGCGCCATACTGCCGGCGGCAGCGGCGAATTCACCAGATGGCCACAGCAAGCCGAGGTGAGCCACTGCGGAACAGCTAGGCGAGATTTCTCCGCACAGAGAGGATCTACAGCTCCCAGTGGCCGAGCTCAGCACATGCTGCAGGGATTCAGAGTAGAAATCAAAATCAAGAAGAAAAACGCCAGCCCCACAGCCGAGGGCGTAGCAGCGGCGCCATATTGCTACCGGCGGCAGCAGCAGCGAATTCAGTGAGGCCAGTACAGCTACATCTGCACACTCAAGAACAGTGAGTCAGATTGCGGGCCACAGAGGAGAAATCCCTGGGACTTGACCCAGTGGGGGAGGGGCGGTGGCAGAGATATCACACCATAGGAGAACATGCAACCTGGCACCCCCCACAGTCTAAAGCAGCCTCTATCGACTCTCTGGGTCGGAGACTCTGTGATAAAACCCAGTAAAGGAGTAGTGGGGTCTGAGATACTACTGACTCGAGATCCAGAACACCTTACGGGAAGTCATAGTGACCCAAGGGAAGAACCCAGAGAAGGCACAAACATCCGAAATCATGGGAAAGAGGAATAATACTGGAGCAATAAATGCCCACAACCCCACAACATCAGAACCCGATAAAACAGAAAATCAGAGATTTCTAGAAGATCAAATCAGGAAAATAACTGTAGAAATAATAGAGGTGCTTCGAAAAGAACTCAGAGAGAGCCAAAAAGAGATAAAGGATGCAATTAATGAAGTAAAGGCCTCAATTCAAAGCACAAACAACCGATTAGAACACATGGAGAACAGAATCTCGCTCTTAGAAGATGAGCAATCCAAAAATGAACTCATAGTTTCTAATCTAGAAAAAAATATCCAACAGCAGGAATCTGATATTGAAGAAATATGGGCCCATTTTAAGAGAGCTAACCTAAGAATAATTGGAATAGAGGAGGGAAAAGAAAGTGAAACCAAAGGGATCAACAATCTCTTCAAGGAAGTAATAGCAGAAAATTTTCCAAACATAGAGCAAGAGGTTGATACAAAGGTCCAGGAAACTTACAGAACTCCCTTTAGACAGGATCAGAGAAGAGGATCCCCACGCCACATAATTGTCAAAATGACCAATGTGGAAGCCAAGCAGAGAATCTTAAAGGCAACAAAAACAAAGGGCCAAGTGACATTCAGAGGCAAACCAATTAGAATCACTCCAGACTTCCAAAACCAAGTTATGAGAGCCAGAAGGGCTTGGAGTAACATATTCCCAATTCTGAAAGAAAACAACTTCCAGCCAAAAATTTCCTACCCAGCAAAACTTTCTATCAAATTAGATGGAGAAATAAGAAGCTTCCATGACAAACAGAAACTGAAGGAATTTATGTCTTCAAAACCAGCACTAGAGAAAATACTCAAAGAGATTAACTACAAAGAAGAAATAGGTAACACACTCCAGAACTAGAGAAACAAGATTTTCCATCCAACAGACAACTAAGATTGGTTATCTGTGGAGATTCATTATTTATGTTAGTCTTTTACCTATCTCTAAAGGGTATTGTTTGCCTTTATTGTTGTTAATTTTTAGGATTTCTAGTTGGAATATTAATATACCTTCAGATATAGCATTTGGAAATATTTTATCCCATTCTATTAGTAACTGTTAACTCTGTTTACATTGTCTTTGGATATACAATTTTTTTTTTAATTTTTTAGGGAGTTTGTATACTCCTCTGTTGCCTGTGCCATTGAAATCATAACCAAGAAATCACTGCCAATTTCAATGTTGTGAGGTTTAATGACCCAGATTTTCTCCTAAAAGTTTATAGTCTTAAGATTTATATTTAGGTCTATTATCTATTTTGAGTTAATATTTGTATATGGGATTAGGTAAGGGTCCAATTTTATTCTTTTCCATGTAATTATTATTTTTCAATAATATTTAGTTAAAAGATTATTATTTCCACCACCAAATGTTCGTGGAAACCTTGTCAAAAATAACTTGACAATATAGGGAAGAATTTAGCTCTAGGCTTTTATTTAACTCCAATGGTTTATATATCTGCCTTTAGAATAGTACTACACAGTTTCAATTATTGTAGTTTTATATGGTTTGAAATCAGAAAATATATATCTTCTAGATTTGTTCTTTTTCAAGATCGTTTTGGGTACCTAGAGTCCATATTCCATATTAGGATAGATTTTTTTCTGAAAAATAAATATATAAATATATGATAGTTTCACCTAAAAAAAATAGAAAAAAATATTCTCTGGTAAGAAAGAAAGCAAAAAGAAATATTGAAATGTTATCTTTAAGTCATCAAAAGCTTGGTATCAGACAAATGAAACTGTTATGTGAGATTATCATTTTTAATTTTAGATAAATTGCCATAATACTAGATGTCAACTACTAAGCCAAGCATGAGAGGTAGGAATAGGGAGAGAATGGGGTGGGGATTGGGTGGGGGCTGACTGGGAAAAGTGTGCATGTATGTCTACAAAAGTATGTACCCTACTATGATGTATGAATACAGTGCACCAATAAAAAAAAATAAATAAATAAAATAAAATAAAATAAAATAATTGAAAAAATAAAGTCACAGAATTAATGAGGTCAACGTGTCCTTGATTGCAAGTAAAAAAAAATTGCAATTTCTTAATGTTGCAATACATTAAGTCATCAAAAAAAAAGGAGAGCCAGGAGTGGTGGCGCACACTTGTAATCCCCACGCTTGGGAGGTGGAGACAGGAGGATCGCGCAGGTTCAAAGCCATCCGTGAATGTTGGCTTAAGAGACCCTGTTTCCAAATAAAAAATATAAAATAGCCGGGCGTGGTGGCGCACGCTTGTAATCCCCGCGCTTGGGAGGCTGAGACAGGAGGATCGCGCAGGTTCAAAGCCAGCCGCGCGCGCTGGCTTAGGAGACCCTGTTTCCAAATAAAAATGTAAAAATAGGTCTGGGAGTGTAGCCCAGAAGTAGAAGGGCTTCCAGGAACCCC